>NC_142064.1:64309166-64618333 GCF_059756535.1 Pantherophis guttatus | reverse complement strand
GGATGTAGGAAAAGGGGCTGTTTTTTTAAAAAAAAAGGAGGGGGAGAAGCCTGTGGGGAACGGGATCACCTTCTAGAAGTGGAAGAAATCCCTAAAGCAGGGGAACATTTGCTTTAGGGACTGTTGACAAATATGTTATTAGGAAAATGCTCTGTCTTTCATTTCTGCTTTCTGTGTTCCGCTAAGTCTTATTTTATTTCTCTCTGTGTGTAGGTTAAGGAACTGGGCGTTTAATTTCAGCCTCATTCAGACTTTACTTTTATTATTGCAAAAATATTGGCTTTTCTTCTTTAAAGTCCTCTTGTGATTTGTA
Source organism: Pantherophis guttatus (assembly GCF_059756535.1). Lineage (NCBI taxonomy): Eukaryota > Metazoa > Chordata > Lepidosauria > Squamata > Colubridae > Pantherophis > Pantherophis guttatus. The sequence goes on along the minus strand of NC_142064.1, from coordinate 64,618,020 downwards.
TTAATAATAATAATTTGAAACCTCGACAGTGTTTCCTTTTTCCTGAGGTTTTGGATGCAGGGCTCTTAATTTGTAGCAGACCAGCTTTATTCAGAGTCTGCCCGCCATCGCATTTTCCTTTGGATTTTTTTTTCATAACTAATTTGCAGGTTGTTATATTATTGTGATCGGGACGTCTCTGCAATTATTTTCTTCCTCTGTGGACGTTGCATTATATTAATTTTTAATTTAAAAAAAAAACTTCAACCTATTTTTTTCCTTGCTTCCTGTGAAATTTGTTTATATCCCAAAGGTAGAAGGGAGGGCTGAATCCTCAGGCCATCATACTTTTATACTACACAGTCAGGCTTTATTAAAATTATTCCAATCTTTACATTTCACTTTTTTAATTGCCAGAAAAGCAACACTGATATCATCCCACCAGGCTGCCGGACCACAATCCAACTCCACTGGAAGATTAAAGTTGAGAATGGCTGCAATGACAGAACTGTGCAAGTTTGAGAGTGGTTTCCCCACAGGCATAGTGGCTCAGTGGCTTAATGATGCTGGAGATGGGCTTTGCTCTGGCGGTTCAAGTCCTAGCACCACAGGACAGGTTGAGCTCTGTCACTCACCTCAGCTTCTGCCCATCTAGCATGTTGAAAAGCATCTAATATGAAAGTAGATAAATAGGTACCATTTCAGTGGGGAGACGAGTTGGCACTGTGCGGATGGTCAGAACTCTGACGATGCTGGATCTTTCTGGATGTGACACCCATCCTTGTGAAGTGGGGTCATGGGGTTCAGATGGGTTTGCTGATCACGTACCTGGCTCCCTGCCACGTGGCAGCAGCCCTGCCCGAGCTACTCAACGTTATCGCCGTGGTGGCGGTTGATATCCCCAGACTTATGGTCATCGGGGATTTCAACCTGCCGTCCGTGGGTGAGACGTCTGAGGTGGCTCGGGAGTTCATGGCTTCCATGACGGCTATGGATCTGACCCAGCTAATTCATGGCCCTACGCACATGGGGGGAAACACACTGGACCTGATTTTTGTCTCTGGACAGTGGCTGAGTGATCTTGAGATAGGGGACATAGTCATCGAGCCCTTGTCATGGTCGGATCACTCTCTCCTTCGCCTTGATCTTCGAACCGCTGCTCCCCGCCGCAGGGAGGCGGAACCGATAAGATGGTACCGCCCCAGGCGCCTGATGGAACCTGATAGGTTCCAGACGGAGCTTGGGCCAATGCCTGAGGTCCTGGCTCACGCCTCGACTGGAGACTTAGTGGCCGCCTGGGATAGGGCGGCCGCTGGAGCTCTGGATCGAGTCGTGCCTTTGCGGGCTCTGACCCGGCGCCGATCTCACCTGGCTCCTTGGTTTACTGAGGAGCTGAGGGAGATGAAGCGCTGGAAAAGACGCCTAGAGAGTAGTTGGAGGGCCAGTCGCACTGAATCTGACCGGACACTGGTAAGATCTCATATTAAGAATTACCTAGTGGCGATAAAAGCAGCGAAATGTACTCATCTTGCTGCTCTTATTGCGTCATCAGATAACCGCCCGGCCGCCCTGTTTAGGGTGACCCGCTCCCTGCTCCACCAGGAAGCGAGGGAGGACCCCTTGGAGGGAAGAGCCGAGGACTTTGTTCAGTATCTGTATGACAAAATCACTCAGATTCGGGAAGATCTGGACTCTGACTGGGTAGATCCAGTGGGGATGACGGAGGCAGGTCCTGAGAATGTTATCTGGGATGAGTTTGACTCTGTGACCCCTGAGGACATGGCCAGGATTCTGGGTAGACTGAATGCAACCACATGTTTGTTGGACCCGTGCCCCTCCTGGTTAGTGCTGGCTTCCCGGGAGGTGACGCGAGGCTGGCTCCAGGGGATTATAAATGCTTCATTGAGTGAGGGTGTCTTTCCCGCCGCCTTGAAAGAGGCGGTGGTGAGACCTCTCCTCAAGAAGCCTTCCCTGGACCCGGCAATATTGGCTAATTATCGTCCAGTCTCCAACCTTCGCTTTGTTGCGAAGGTTGTTGAGAGTGTGGTGGCACGACAGTTTCCCCGGTACCTGGATGAAACGACGTATCTAGATCCATTCCAGTCGGGCTTCAGGCCTGGGTACAGCACGGAAACGGCATTGGTCGCGTTGGTGGATGATCTCTGGAGGGCTCGGGACAGAGGTTGTTCCTCTATCCTGGTCCTATTAGATCTCTCAGCGGCTTTTGATACCATCAACCATGGTATCATGCTGCACCGGTTGGAAGGGTTGGGGGTGGGAGGCACCGTATTACGGTGGTTCTCCTTCTTTCTCTCCGACCGGTCGCAGTCTGTGTTGACAGGGGGGCAGAGGTCGACCCCGAGGCCCCTTATATGTGGGGTGCCACAAGGATCGGTCCTCTCGCCCCTTTTGTTCAACATTTATGTGAAGCCGTTGGGCGAGATCATCCGTGGTTTCGGGGTGGAGTATCATCAGTACGCTGACGACACCCAGCTGTATATCTCCACCTCAGACCACCCCAACGATGCCCTTGAAGTGATGTCCCGGTGCCTGGAGGCCGTATGGATCTGGATGGGGAGAAACAGGCTCAGACTCAACCCATCCAAGACCGAGTGGCTGTGGTTTCCGACATCCCGATATAGTCAGCTGGTGCCATCGCTGACTATTGGGGGCGAAGCATTGGCCCCCACGGAGAGGGCTCGCAACTTGGGTGTCCTCCTGGATTCACGGCTGTCTTTAGAAGAGCACTTGACGGCCGTGACCGGGAGGATTTTTCATCAGGTTCGCCTGATCTGCCAGTTGCGTCCCTTTCTGGATCGGGACTCGTTACGCACGGTCACTCATGCCCTCGTCACCTCCCGTCTGGACTATTGTAACGCTCTCTACATGGGGCTCCCCTTGAGGAGCACTCGGAGGCTCCAACTGGTGCAGAGTGCGGCCCCGCAGGTGGTGATGGGAGCGACGTGGTGCTCCCATGTAACGCCTCTCCTGCGCGAGCTGCACTGGCTCCCGGTAGTCTTCCGAGTGCGCTTCAAGGTTTTGGTCATCACCTTTATTTATTTTATTTTATTCATTTTATTTTATTTTTGAATTTGTATACCGCCCTTCTCCCTGAGGACTCAGGGCGGTGAACAGCCAAATAAAAACATCAAATACAAATATTAAAATACAGTTAAAAAAATATATATAAATTTGGCCCCATTAGTTAAAACAATAAACCAAACAATTAAAAACACTTAAAAAGAATTAGGCCAGCCCGGCTTGTTGAAAAGGAAGGTTTTAAGGGCACGGCGGAAGGCACTGAGGTCATGGATTCTCCTTATCTCAGGGGGCAACTGATTCCAGAGGGTGGGAGCCCCCACAGAGAAGGCCCTCCCCCTGGGGGTCACCAGCCTGCATTGTTTGGCTGATGGCACCCCGAGGAGGCCCTCTCTGTGGGAGCGCACGGGTCGATGGGAGGTCGTCGGTGGCAGCAGGCGGTCTCGGAGATAGCTAGGCCCTATGCCATGGAGCGCTTTAAAGGTGATAACCAACACCTTGAAGCGCACCCGGAAGACCACTGGGAGCCAGTGCAGCTCGCGCAGGAGCGGTGTTACATGGGAGCGCCATGCTGCTCCTGTCACTACCCGCGCTGCTGCGTTCTGGACCAGTTGGAGCCTCCTGGTGCTCTTCAAGGGGAGCCCCATGTAGAGAGCGTTACAGTAATCAAGGCGAGAGGTCACGAGGGCATGAGTGACTGTGCACAGGGAAACCCGATCAAGAAAGGGCCACAACTGGCGGATCAGGCGAACCTGATAAAAGGTCCCCCTGGTTACAGCCGTCAGATGTTCCTCCAAGGACAGCTGTGTATCCAGGAGGACTCCCAGATTGCGAGCCCTCTCTGTGGGGGCCAAAGACTCGCCCCCAATAGTCAGTGATGGGGTCAACTGACTATATCGGGATGCCGGGAACCACAGCCACTCAGTCTTGGAAGGGTTGAGCTTGAGCCTGTTCCTCCCCATCCAGATCCATACAGCCTCCAGGCACTGGGACATCACTTCAAGGGCATCATTGGGGTGGCCTGGGGTGGAGATGTACAGCTGAGTATCATCAGCGTACTGATGGTATCCCCAAAGCCATGGATGATCTCGCCCAGCGGCTTCACATAAATGTTGAACAGGAGGGGCGAGAGGACCGACCCCTGAGGCACTCCACATATAAGAGGCCTCGAGGTCGACCTCTGCCCCCCTGTCAACACGAACTGCGACCTGTCGGAGAGAAAGGAGGAGAACCACCGTAACACGGTGCCCCCCATCCCCAACTCTTCCAACCGGTGCAGCATGATACCATGGTCGATGGTATCAAAAGCCGCTGAGAGGTCTAACAGGACCAGAACAGAGGAGCAACCCCTGTCCCGAGCCCTCCAGAGATCATCTTTAGAGCGCTCCATGGCTTAGGACCTGGTTATCTAGGGGACCACCTGCTACCACCAATAGCCTCCCACCGACCAGTACGCTCCCATAGAGAGGGGCTCCTCCGGGTGCCGTCGGCCAAACAATGTCGACTGGCGGCCCCCAGGGGGAGAGCCTTCTCTGTGGGGGCACCTACTATCTGGAACAAGCTCCCCCCCGAGATACGGAGGATTCCGGATCTGCGTACCTTCCGTCGCACGCTTAAGACGTTCCTATTCCAGCAAGCCGGCCTGACCTAAACTTCTCCTCTTTTAAATGGAAATTTTAAATTTGGTTTTAAATTATTGGGGTTTTAAATATGGTTCAGCCAAATTTATTTAACTTGTTTTATTTCTATTTTAAATTTTGTATTTATATGTTTTATTTCATGGCTGTTCACCGCCCTGAGTCCTTCGGGAGTAGGGCGGTATACAAATTTAATAAAATGAAAATGAAATAAAATGAAATTTGTGAGGTGACTTTGGTGCAGGGAGAAGGCCCTAGATGCCATTTGTCTTTCTTTCTGGTGCAGAACTAACTTGCTCCCTGAGGTGCACCTTGGAAAGCATGTGAGCCTGAACCAAACAGGCTAGCAGTCTTAGGTAGTTAAGCTACAACTCTGCATTGTAGTCTCCTGGCTAATGTAACATAACTGTATGCTAAATAAATGATAATAAGTGTTTTCCTCATCCCCATGTGAATTAGGGAGAAGCATGTCTGAGTTGCTTACATATACTTGCTGCTTGCTTTGGACATAAGCCATATTTTCCTAATCATCAGTTTGATCATGGATCTGGCTCTTTTCTGTCAACTTCTTACTCTCTGTATCAGGGTATCAGAGTGCTATATTTTTTCCATACTATATTTAGGGAATGAATGCCGGGTGAATTACCTCCTGGAGGATAGGTGATAGCAGCAGGATAGCAGATAGCTACTAAGGTATCATCCCAAATCAAGAGGAAGATTGGGATGTGAAGACCCATAAGGCTTCAGAAGAAGAGATTTGAGATTTCTAACCATCTCTCTTGTGGCTCTCAACAATTTATATTTCTCTGGAAATTAACTATTCAAGCATTTTCAAAAGTACTTGAAGTTTTATAGTTGCTTGTGAAATAGATTTTCAGAATGCTAAAAATTGGTTGGAAATCAATTTTACCTGATTGTCTAGTTTACCGTATATGTAATAATAAGGTGTCCTCCAGAAAGAAATCAAGTACTTGGATGGGAGGAAAAAAGGGATAAGCAGTCATATTTATAGCCTGCAATTCTCTGATTCCTTATCTAAACATACCTACTGTGGTTTCCAGAAATAACTGCTAAAGAGGTAGTATAGGCCCTTTGTATCAGTAGAAATGGTTGATAGTTTCAGAATCAATATATCTATGAAGATTCTCTGTCATCAAGGTCATGGGACAACCCATGGTGAAAAAGCACCTTTGGTTCAGAATCAATAGTTTTCATGAAAAACTTTACATGTTTAATTACTATAAGGCAGTCAATCTGAGTCAAGATACAGAAACAGCTCCTGAGAGTTTTATCAATTTTTCCATGTATGGATTGTTAGAATATGGGCAATAGTATGTTAGCATGCATCGTGATCCCTAGATTATAGATCCTACTTTGCCTAGAACATGATGAGCATGTTTAGAGTAAAACTGGATCTTGGTTGTACTCATTGGCATAAAACCAAAAGGTGTCAAAATGGATCAACCTTATCATTACTGTTAACAGGCAGTGTCACATGCAGCATGAGTAGAACTAAAGCTAGTAACCTAGCCCAAATCTTCTCTATCTTACTAAAGTCATTACATGAAAGCCTAGGATGATCAAAGCCATGTAAATTCATTACATGAAAGCCCAATGTGATCAAAGCCACGATGGGTTAGAGAGCTCAATATGCGTAGCCAATCTGGCGATGACCATATGGAGGACTGTGACTTGGAATGTAAGAGGAATAAACTATCTGTCTATAAAATCAAAAGAAAGGAAACTAGATATGTTGCATTTCTATGAAACCAAGAGAAAGATGCAATAGATCTGATTGAAGGACATAATAGATTGATCTTGTAAAGTTGATGAATACATGCAGAGAAGTGTGGGCATAAGTTTAATTATGAATAAAAGGGCTGAATTGTACATCAACAAATATGAACTCATTTCAACTACCTTGGTACGTATATGAAATGTACATATGTATATGAAAGCAAGAACTCACTTAGTTGGTGACATTCCATGTTACAATCCAATGAATGGAAGTAATGGAAGAAATACATCTTAGGGCAGAAACATGCAATGTTTTGAACTAAGATTCACTATGTTCAGATTCAGGGAAAAATAGTAACGTAAATAGAAGATGGTATTGAGATGGGAAAATACAGAAAAAATATCTGGGCATTCAGAAGCATGAAAATATGTAAGAATAGTGTTTGTTTAGTAAGCATCTCCTTTTAAAAAAAACTCAGTTTAATCATAATTTAGCATCTGTTCCGCAATTTGGCCAGTACTTTACTCATGCATGCCCCAAAGGTTATTTCTGAAAGAAGGACCCAGCTTTCCAAAAGGCATGGCTTGTGAAATAAGTCGCTCTAAATCTTGTAAAACCTTAATGATTCCTTTCTCGAAACCTTGCAGGAGAAGGAGAAAAAGGATCTAGGGAGACGTATGGCTTTCTTTTCCTAAAAAGCTTTGAAATATGTTCAAAAATATTTTATGAGGTCACACTAAAAAAAGAATAATTGGAAGAAAAATTCTGCTTGTCTAAGCGAAGAGCACATTTGTAGCAGTGGGGTAAATGTTTTATCGATTGAGAAACTGGGAAACTCGAGTCATTACTCACCATGGGCTAAAGAATAATTGCTAATGCTCTAGCGGAAAGATTAAAAACAGTTTCTGGAAGTATTTCTTACAATGATCAATGGTGTATCATCCCAGGCCATTGGATCTTCAATAACATTTTTCCCTTTTGGGATGCAATCAATTTTTATAATATGATTCATTCGCCAGTGGGCACGCTTTCTGCAGACGATGAAAAGGTACTTATGTGCCTTATATTGTTGAGAAGTAATCATATATTGCCAAGGCTAAGGTTAAAATAGAAAAGATCTACCTGTACTCTCCTCCCTTTCTCCCTCTCTCTCTGTCTGTCTCTCTTTTTCTCTCTCTGTCTCTTTCTCTCTCTCTCTCTCTCTCTGTCACTCTCTCTCTCTCTCTGTGTGTGTGTCTCTCTCTGTCTCTGTCTCTGTCTCTCTTTCTCTCTCTCTCTCTCTCTCTCACTCTCTTTAAGTGGATTGGAGAAATAGTTGTAAGGGTAGCTGCTGGCTCTTTTATTGTTTCCTACTTCATTTTTTTTACCCACTTACTTCAGTGCTGCCTTAAATAAATAATCATCATGAAACAGAGGCTTCTGCAGATTTTAGACTAGGCCTTCATTGACCTGTAACTATACAACCTTTGTTTTCAAGAGCCTGCAATAACTTCAAGAGTTGACTTCTTATTAAAGCTTGCCACAAGTCTTCTGTTCTTCCCCACTTGCATTATGACACAAACTAATTGAAAAAAACCGAATCCTCGTTTTAAGATCAAGTAAAGGCAATGACCATTTGGATTTTGAAAAGGTTCTCAGTTAGAACATCTATTTACATGCACATCATTCAAAGATAACTTGACATTGGAATGTGGGCCAGACAACTTGATAAGCAATTAGGATTCAGCAGTTATCAATTTATTATTTTTTTCATTGTGAGCAGACAGAGTGACTGCCAACACCTAAAAAATAGGGGTGGGAAGAAAGTTCATTAGGGATCTTCATGGAGTCTAAATGCAAAGGTGGCATTTAAGCCATAGCACTATAGAACTGAAAGAGATATTAGAGGTTCATTCATCCAGAATGCAAGAAGCTCTTACAGTATTTTTGAAATGAAGTGGTGATCATTTGTTTCTATATTAAAGCCAAGAAAATGTGGACATGTCCATATATGTACCAAGGCTCAAGCTGAAGTTAAAGAAGGTTCTATTTGACTATATATAATTTTGTTTTTTGTTTTGTTTTAATGACCCTATAATCTCTTCCATTGGGGTGGAGTTGCCCCCCCCTCCGGTATATCTATTGGCAAACATTATGTCAAAGCCAGCACAGTTGAACGTGAAGGAAAAGTTTGCAGTCCTGCAAAAAAACTGGTTGAATGAAACAAACAAAAAAGGTTGCATTTAGTCACTTCTGTATAGAACTTATTATGTCAGGCTTTTCCAGTCAAGGATACATTAGGTGACAGCATTCGAAATAAATAGCTAGGCAGAGTATTGAACACACTGTGTGTGCATCACTTCATCAGAAAATCCTGATATATACTGTGTGATTCATCACTTAGGTCAGAGGAAGTTGTAAATTTAGAGACCAAGCCTTTTCCTTATCTTGAAGCTTTAGCAACATAACTGTGATTTAAGATCTGTCCTTGAAAATCTATGTTCCTTTTTCTATACCACTGAATCATCAAAGAATCTACCCCAATAAATGATCCATCCACCATTAGGAAAATAACCAGGGCTTGTTAGGTAAAGGTTGCTGACTAAACGAAATATGGGAATGCTAATTCTGATGCAAATTACAGAAACTTTCAAGTTGATCTTATTATAGGACATGTAAATTTTCATGGATAGGAAAGGGTAATGCAGAAGCTGACAAGTGTCGATGATAGCCATAGGAGGCCTAAAATAGTGAGATCTAGTTATTTGGCTAGGCTAACATACCATTCGATCTACCCTAACTCTGAACACATAGTATACATAAATGTGTAAATTGAATTAAATCAATAAAAAATAAATATTATGCACCAGGATAATGCTAATCAAATAAACTATCACAACTGCAGAAGAGAGTAATACCACATCCACGCCTTCAGCTACTGAAACAAGTTTTCGTGTTTTTATGCCACACAACTTTAGGGCTAATTCTACAAAAGGGGCTGTTAATTGTATGAGCTCTAATTTATTTGTTAATACAAGCTAGGCAGATATATTGATCATTTTTCTCATATCCAAGGTTATACGGATCTTTCAATGAAACATAATTTGTGGGCATGATTTGTGTGTGAAAAATCCCACACTGCAATAACCATAAACTTCAGATTCACAAGTATAATGCAACCATTTCACTAATAGTTAACCTACAGTTCAGTGGTGGGTTTCAAATTTTTTTACTACTGATTCTGTGGGTGTGGCTTGGTAGGCATGGCTTGGTGGGCGTGGCAGGGGGAGGATATTGTATAAAATTTCAATTTCCATCCCACTCCAGGGGAAGGTTACTGCAAAATCCCCATTTCCTCCCGATCAGGTGGGACTTGGGAGGCAGAGAATAGATGGGGATGGGGCCAGTCAGAATTTTTACTACCAGTTCTCCAAACTACTCAAAATTTCCGCTACCGGTTCTCCAGAACTGGTCAGAACCTGCTGAAACCCACCTGTGCTACAGTTACCTACAAATATTTAACAATGCAATCTTAGTACAAAATTCACATTGAATTCTTAAAAATATACATAATTGCATCTCAAATGCCAAATAAAAAATATTTTTACATTCAAGTAAAAGAATGAACCAAGTTGTTTATGTGAACTCAAACATAACTCAGGTCAATTATCTGGCTAGTAATTCACATAACAATGGTATTACTCTAGCCTTTATCTGTCTTTCTCACTGTTGGATAATATGTGGTTAACTGAGAAAAAGTAGAATTTATCATCTAATAATTGAAATTAGGTATGAATTCAGTACAAGTGTCAAAAATAAGATGACCAGACATGCCTGGGTGCTGGAAAACAGGGTAGATAAACAAGCAGTCTCTGCTGTGAAGTGTAAAATATATAAAGAATTTTTAAAAAGTTGACTTTGATGAAAATGTGCAAGAATCATTTCCTAGGCAAAATGGGTGATTTTTTAAAATTGTGACAAATGAGATAATATTCAGAAGTGGCTTAGGTTGATTCACAGCTATTTTAAAAAAGAAGGAGATACCACGCAATCAGACTTGCAAGATTCAGTTAATATAGCCAATCTCATTAAAGGTAGTTTTAGCCTTCCTCTGAAGTTGATTTCCTGGGCTGGGCTGTCTAGTGAGATTGATAAATGAAGGCCAGATGGTGATGAAATGAGCCATTTTTGAGAAACGAATAACAAAAATCAGTATACTATCCAATCTTTAACAGATAGCAGGTCAGTAATAAAATCCAAGGAAAGCATATCCCAGGGAGGAGAGGGATTTAAGAGATCAGCCTGATGCCAAGCTGAATGCTATTGTGGCAAAGCCATACAATCTCTTCCCTCGGGGAAGAAGTGATCTATAACTGGCTATTGGGGCACAAGTCTACCCATTCCCAAGAAAAGGGGGTAAATTGGAGTCATTTCTCTAAGCATACGGGTCATCTTCCTGCTATGTGCAAATTTGCTCAGTGAAGTGAAAATTATACCTTCACAGTTCAAAGCCAATATTTTTGTGCTTGAGGCAAGGGAGCAAATGCATCATGTTGCAGGATAAAGTAGAAGGGATAATCATAGAGGAAAAAATATTCAGGGTTGCTTGAAAAAATATCAGTTTGCTTGTTCTATAAGCTGCATACATAGGAGACACAAAAGTTAACAGAGGCGAAAAATTGCTCCCTCTTAATTTGGTGTTGTGTTAGTATCTGAATCCATTCTGAAAATTGTCATTGAGAAATTTCTTAGATTGGCTAGGACATTGAATATTGGTGTATGGTGGGGATATGAGTGCCTCAGAATTAACTACTATCAAAGGATGTTTGAGGGAATTCATCCTGTAGTTGACCACATTCTGGTCAACCAATGTTCAATCAGTTCAGCCCACATCCTGAACAAAAATTTGAGCACAACCACATATGCCATATTTAACATTTAACTTCTTCCACTATTGACTACCTGATGAAACAGTTTGACCATAAAATTTGCATAGCTGCCTACACCAGATCTATTGTGCTCCATGAAGATTGCTGCCCATTTAAGAGACTGATTACAATTCCTCCTGAGAATGGCTGGGAAATAATCAGTTCTATGGAAGCTTTTGAACCTCTCAGAACTTCTATTGTACTTGTCAATCAAGCAATCAGTTGCCACAATGTTATACAGTCATGAGGCAGAGTACAATCAATGACAAGATGGTGGTGGGAGTGCAGTTAATTTACTCTACTTTCCATGACAGAATATGTGAAAAACATGAGTTCCTGCAAAACAGCCCTGAGCACAAAGCGCTCTTATGCATATAGCATTTTGTGCTCGTAGTATGTGGTCCTGGTGGATCCTAACTCATGCTTTGTGGCATTGATCATTCACCACATAAGTCTTTCTTAAACAGGCTGTAGAATCCATTGTCTCCAGAGTCTGTTAAACATTAATGAGTGCTTTGTGTATGTTAGAAATTATAATATATGAGTCTATGCTCCAGTTTTAGAACTATTTATGCTACAGAAATACCACTATAGTGTAACATAAAAATTACTTATGGCATTTATTACCAAGAAATAAGACTTCCTCTCCCCAATGTAATGCTATCAATTTTGTGGCTTATTTTTTTTTCCAGAATTGTATTCCTTTGTTTGCTTTGTTGACAATAGCAGCTGAAGATTTAAAGTACCTGATTTAATCTCTACACGGTCTATAGTGGTTTAAGATTTACAATAGCTATTCCCTCATCTCTAACTCTTGTTGTATAAGCATCTTTCTTTATTTAACATGTTTCACTGATATGATACAATTTAGTAAAGGTCATATTTTTCTTGCTTGCAAGTTCTCTATTTAACTTCTGCAGCACAGGTGGCTTTTCTTGAGGCTTGTTCTGCTGGGGAAGGGGGATTACATATTTCTCTACATAAACTTAGGGACTAGCAACCATCACATGCTTCAAATCCTTCTTTCTTTTGGTTAAGCCTCTGGCCAGTAACACATCCTGAGTATTACCTAATTATATGGTTAACATTGCAGAGTGACTGTTGTGCTATCTGTTGCATTTCTGATCTCACCATTCCATTCATTTTTCAACAATTAATTCTATTACAAAATAATTTATTCTTGGCAATACATTTACGCTAAAATAAAAGTATATATTTACCCAGGAAACTCCTGATTTTCTCATTTGGTCATTAACAAAAACTAAAAGAAGAGAAAATCAAATCAATAACATTTATTGGTGAATCCTTTGTGTGTGATGCTAATCGATAACATCAGCTGTAAAATTTAATGAAAAATTAATAAAGATATCCAGTAACCACAACAGCCCTCCCCCCCCAAAAAATAAATAAAATCCTGGGCTAATTTAATTTAATTAACTAGATGTCTTTTTATTTTCACTAAGCAATCAGATTGAAAGGAAGCAAAATGCATAAGTTTAGGGTTTTTCAAAAGATAATATATTTTATTTCAATCCCTTTTGCAGGAAAAAAAATTCCTAGTTTCCATGAACTAACGTAGAAATATTGTCATCACAGAACCTTTGTTTTTGTTACAACTAAATATATATTTCAAAGAACAGTCATGAGTATAGATAACAGTAGATTTCTTTCCTTTTATATCTCTAGAATCTGCAGTTAACCAATAGAGTTAATTGGCAAAAACAAAATGTCAGATTAAACAAAGTGTTAAGCAAAAGAAACTCATTTCCAGTGCATAATTAACTTCTGGAATTCTCAGCCACTGAAGAGCACTGGCTTAGAAATTTACAGAGGGAATCGTTGAAGATCTTCTAGAGATTAAATCCAAAGTACTACACAATTCTAATTCTATATAATGGATAGTAAATATAGTAAATTCTGTAAACCGCCTTGACTCACCATGGGTGAATAGGCAGCAATATAAATTAAGTAAGTAAGTAAGTAAGTAAGTAAGTAAGTAAGTAAGTAAGTAAGGAAGGAAGGAAGGAAGGAAGGAAGGAAGGAAGGAAGGCAGGCAGGCAGGCAGGCAGGCAGGCAGGCAGGAAAGTAAGTGGGAGCTTTACTTTACTGTTAGTTGAGACTTACCATGCACATAACCCATATTCAAACACGAGTTGAATATTCAGAGTCCCACCCCATGTGCTGAAATACCATGCACTATGACAGTGCTGACCTTGGATACAGAGGACAATAGATACTGGAAGAATATTGTGTGACATAACTGAAGTTTATCAGAAAAACATTTTACATACATATGCAATTCTGCCTCTTCTAGTCATGCACTAGCATTAAATTCAAGTTTATTTGTAAACATGTCCTTATAATATTTGTTATAAGGCCTAACACAGATGTTGGCCCTCCCACTCCCTTCTCCCACACTTAAGCAGGAGCAGTATTTCAGTAGGTGAATTATGTCACAATAAATATTTAGCAGCTCCTCAGAAATTGCACTTTTGGATGTGACATCGCCATGTGATAATAAAGTAAAGCTGACTTGCTGATACTTTAACATCAATCCCAGAATTATCATTCTTTGGAGACAGTGCATGCTCTAGCTGCATTCATCCATCTCTGGTTTATGGAGAGAAAACCAAGCCTGAGCCATATAATAAAATAAATATGTGACTGAAAAACTAATTTTCAAACATGAACTTCAGTACTGAATGTGGGATCCTTCCCTTACAGGATTGCCAGGTGTCCACTATTTGAGCGGACAGTCCACTTTTTTCACATTCTGTTCACTATTTTTTTTATTCAAAAGCTTTATGATGAAATGGTATGTAAGTTTTGCGAATCAGAATTCCATGAAGTTTTGCGCCATGTTCCAACACGTTGGTTAAGTTTGTTTAAAGCGGTCGAAAGACTTCTTTTAAACTGGATACCTCTAAAATCATATTTTATTTCTCTTGGATCTGATGAGTGCCATAAGGTTATCTGGAACCTTATTTCGGATCAGGAAAATGAACTCGCAAAGGACGATGAACCAACAATTTCAGAATTGTATTTATATTTCACGCACTTCTTCATGTCAATAATGCAAGACACCCTACTGAAGCTGGAAAGCAAGAAAATTCTTGCATGTGATCTTCACATTATCATGTGTAAGCTGCATGATTCTTTGCAAAAAAAAATAAGATGAGCAGTTTTTTGGAATGAAAGTTTTATTTGCCTTACGTAAAAAACATTTGCCTGAGAATGCCGTGCAAAAGTTCAAGAAAGAAGCCATCAACATGTATCAAAGAGCCATTGCGTACCTAGAAAAGTGATATAATTTCACCGATTCAGTATATGAGATGCTAAATTGTTTCAATCTAATTGATCACAATAATCCTCCAACTTTAGAAGAAATTATGAACATTATTATCACCATGGTGAGAAGAACTTCCACCCAACACTCTCTTCGATGAAATTTCTGCCTTAGAAGAAGTTTATGTTCATCTGCAGGGCGATTCATCCCTTGATAAGTGGACGTACTTTTTCAAGAAAGAGCCAGCTCCGAGTTTACTGAAACTGTTCCAGTATTGTGCATCAATTCCGGTATCAAATGCAAACGTTGAACGAATTTTCAGCGTCATGGGAAATTTGTGGACTGACGAACGTAACCGACTGCTTGTACCATCAGTTCATGAACAGTGAACTTTGTATATTTTTTAATATTTTTCAATGTTGTACTGAAATTAAAGAATTATTCCTTAAACACAAAGAATTGATCAAAGCTGCACAGTCAAATAAAAAAACACACAACAGCAAAGTAAAATGTAATTTAATATTTTACATATTATTATAATATATTTGATGTTTTGAATTTTAAGTAAAGTTTTGAAGTGATTATTTTAATACATGTTAAAATGTTTGTAAGAAAATATATAATTTAATTGTAATTTTTTTTTATTTTTTTACTACTTAACACCCCCCCCCCACTTGTCCGCTATTTTTTGGAAGCAGACCTGGCAACCCTAAGCACTCAGAAAGGATATAAGCATACAAATCCTTAAAGAGACATTCTATTTATTAAAAACAAAATGGCTCTCAAACAAATAAAAGATTGAATGCTAATAAGTATGACCTAGAGCTGGGGTGTCAAATTGGCAGCCCATGCACCAGATGCATTACATGCAGGCCATGCCCCCCCAGCTCCGCAAAGGGAAAAAGCATCACAATACGTCACATGATGGCAATGTCCAAAATATATTAAATAAAGAATTCAAAGAATGGAGACATAATAACATATCACCTTAACTCTCTGAGGGGGATGATTTTGGAAACAGTCTTTGGGATGCTTGGAATTACTAGGTTTTATTGTGACAAGAACCATTTTAGAAGGTGTAATTGCGATCTTTACAAACCAAGGTAATTGTCCACGGTAATTGTCTCATAGTCATTATCTATATAATGAAAAAAAGAAGACCCCATATGAGGTGCTATACGGCCATAAGCCTAGTTTGGCACACCTCCACATTTTCGGGGTGATGGCTGATGTTCATGTCCCAAAGGAGCTCAGGAGGAAAGGAGATCGAATCTCAGTTAAGCTGAGATTCGTTGGTTATGAGCAGGGCTCCAAGGCATTTAGGTTTGCATACCCGAATGGGAAGCTGGTTATATCGAGGTCTGCTACCTTTCATGAAGGGGCTAATTGGAGTAAGATCCATGCTAATGAGATTCTCACGCAGAACCCTTCCCGTAGTTTTGGTAAACAGACGGAGGATGTATCAAAGAACCTACCTGACGATAGGGATACATCTAGTTCTGGGAAGCGTGCATCCCATGTACCCTTGGAAGGGATATTAAAGCATAAGATGGGGGTGGCCGGGAAGAATAGGCACCCAGCTTCAGAGACGCACTATGAAGATCATGAGGAAGATGACCCATCAGATGATTCTGATGAGAATGATGCGTCTAGAGACAGATCAATTAGATCTACCAGAGGCAACAAACCTAGGAAGTATGATGATTTCATTACCTCAGTCAATCAGGTTTCAGCCACACCTCAGAAATATGAGAATGTGCTGGCCTTACCTGATTATGAACAACAAAAATATCGATGGCTATGTAAAATGTACTGACCATTGATGTGCGTATGTATTCAATGATGTATGTATGTTTGTTATCAAATCAAATAGCCACAGAGAAGGGGATTGTCACGAGTGTTTTCAGAATTGCTGTAGCTACTTGATCAGTCACAAACAGTATGGACCCAATCAAGCCATCTCCTGTTTGCAATTAACTGCAAGCCTTCCCCGCCCTAGTTAATTGCAGGTTAACTCCCCATATAAGCACGGACCTTTCTGCTTGCTATTCGGGCCTAGACACTGTTTAGGCCTAGATGCAGAGCCAGTGCTGAAGCACCTGGACGCAGAGCCCAGAGCAGAGCTGCAGAAGGGAGGAGAACTCAGCTAAGGAGTCCTGATGGCTGCAGCAGAGATAGCAGCAGAAAAGGAGCCAAAGAGCTGTGTAAAGATACTCCCACGGAGCTAGCTGCAACCATGAGTTGAGATAGCTGGGAGCCTTTTGAAGTCTCCAATTTCAGCTTGCCTTTTGCTGAGTTGAAGCACGCAAGCCAACATCTGAACTGTTGCTGCTGTTGGAGCTACGATTGGAGGGAGAGCTGGACAGTTTCCCTCTCAGGAGCTTCAAGCCACGTTTGCTGATTGAATTGTTTTTCACAGGTGACTTTTAGCTGTGAAGCTTACGCTGCTGCCCTTCTACCACCTCGATGATGTATCGACACCAAAGCTGTTTAATGTCATGTTAGTTTTTTCTTATGGACTGTTTCGGTATTGTGGAGAGGAATTTAGGGAGATGGCCTGGCTTCATTTAACCAAGATAAGACTTTGTTGTTAATGTGCCTTTTTTAAAGATATAGTGTTTTTTAAAACATTTTGAAGTAAAGTATATTTTTATACAAGACTCCTCTGCTAGTTTTATTTCAGTCCTAGTGTGTTTGCTTGTGAGCTGGTTCATGGTTCGGGGACAACCCTCAACCCATCCTGACATACTTATATCACCTGACATGAAATGATTCCGATCCAGTCTCAAGGTGATTTAGCCACAGCTTAATGACCACTGTTCAAAGACCATTCAAAGTTCCACTGACATTGAATAAATATAAGCAAAGTCAATGGGAAAGATGACAGGGAAGGTTGCAAGTTGCTCAGATAAATCCCATCCACCTGTACATCCCTCCCCAGCCCCTCTGTGCTCACACTACACATCTCTGCCACCTGCACACCCTTGCGCAAGCTCCCCAAGCCTGTTTTGTACCAAAATTGTGGTTTTCTGCAACTTCAGAGGAGGTAAATTGTATATACATTCTCTGTGATGATGCTGGAAATAGGAAACTTGCTATATAACAAAGAATCTGTAGTCAATACAGTCCTTCATTTTCTTATAGCTTCAATCTTCCAAGCCTATTGCTTCAGCCACTTTGCACATTCTTGAATTAGAGAGGAAGGATTCATTGAGACACTGTTAATAAAGACTGCCTTGCTTCAAAATCTATTGCAGGGGTGTCCAACCTTGGCAACTTTAAGACCTGTGACTGGCTGGGGAATTCTGGGAGTTGAAGTCCACAAGTCTTAAAAGTTGCCAAGCTTGAACAACCCTTCCCTATTACTTGGAGAACAATGGCTTCTCATTGTTCCGAATACTGGAACAAGCTAAGAGACCTAAGAATACAATGTAGCTTTCAGAATGCAATCAATGCTTTCCAATCTTGGTCAGAATAGGATTTGTGTGTACATTTCTCCTGTTTCTATTAGTGCCAAGAACAGAGCGTTAAGAGGCTGGGGGGTGGGAGGCGAGAGAGAAGAGAGAGGAATGAACATCAAAATAATACTTCTAAGTTTTTTCCTCTGAACATCAAAGAAATCAAAGAGAACAACAGAAATGTGGACTAGGCATGAATAAAACACTTTTGAATCCTTTCTTACCAGTGCATCAGAGCAACTAAAAGAAAAAAAAGTGAAATAAAAAAATGAAGCTTTTTCATTCAAAGCCTTTTTCCTTATAAGAAAAGATACTTCCTCATATTGTTGAGAGAAAAGATGTAGCAGTATTTTTTACCACATTCCATGGGAAATGGCGAGGAGAAGGGATTCTGTTGCTCAGGCCACTAGGTTATTCTCTCCTCGTATTATCCTGTCTTAAAATACGCCACATTTAAAAATTTGCGGCAAGCCTAGCCATGACAAAGCAGACACTGAAAGACATAGATGACATCCATGGCACTAACTCACAATACCAGATGGAGAAGATAATTCACACTTGCATCTGTAAGTCCAAATATTGCAAGGAACAATGTTCATTTTCATAGCTGAACTGGTTGTAGATACGTCTACTGAATTGAGATACAGTAGTGGAGTTTATGGTGGAAATATAGCCAATACCATTCTTATGCCTGACTCGGGAAATTTTATTTATTTATTTATATTTCACATTTCTGAAACGCCCTTCTCCCTCAAAGAGGGACTCAAAAATCCTGCAAACGCAACTTGAAAATGACATTTTCCCCCCTTTTAATGACCCTATACCCCCTTGCATTGGGACAACTGAATGGAGTTGAGCAGTGGTGAAATCCATTGTTTTTTACTACCGGTTCTGTGGGCATAGCTTGGTGGGCAAGGCAGGGGAAGGATACTGCAAAATCCCCATTCCCACCCTACTCTGGGGCCAGTCAGAGGTGGTATTTGCCGGTTCTCCTCACTACTCAAAATTTCCGCTACTGGTTCTCCAGAACCTGTTAGAACCTGCTGGATTTCACCCCTGGAGCTGAGCATTTACTGGCCAAATGTCCTTCTTGATGCCTATGTGGAGTTCACAACAGATATTTTCTCTTTGCTCCCAGAAAGAGAAATATCTGCCGCTACCTAGGATTGAACTCACAGCCTCCTGATTGTGAGGTGAGAGCTCCACCTCTAGGCCACCACACTCCACAAAATGGGTGTGTGAAAATGACATAACAGTTGAATTTTACAAAGAAGAAAGGCTTCAGATATAAGGAATTATTAGATGAATTATATGGTGATTATAAGGAGCCCGGATGGTGCAGTGGTTAAGTGCAGTATTGCAGGCAAACTCTGCCCACAGCCAGGAATTCGATCCTAACAGTGCTCAAGGTTGACTCAGACTTCCATCTTTTTGAGGTCAGTAAAATGAGGACACAGATTGTTGGGGGCAATATTCAAATAATGCTGACATTGTAAATTGTAAACCCAGAGAGTGCTGTAAAGCACCATGGAATGGTATATAAGTCTAAATACTATTGTGATTGCTATATGCAAGCTTGGCAAAGCCTTAAAATACACTGAGCTTGTGTTTTAACAATTATCAAAATTATTGAAATTTTTGACATTCAGCTTGTGCCACCAGTTTGAAAGTATGTTGCCCATATCTATGCCTGAGAGTATAAGAGCAGGAATAGGCTTGTAGAAAATGCAAGATTTGAAGAAATACACCTTCCAATTCTTCAGGAAAAGAAAGCTGAAGAAGATGTGAGCCAAAAAAAACCTCAAAAAGAACTAATTCTGAATGGCAGGGACTAAACATTGACCTACAACTGAGGAGAGCTGAAATTATAGCAGGAGGTAATGGAAATTATAGCATGGCGTAGCTGGAAATCTAACATCAGCAGTTCCAACTGCAACACTTCATTTTAACTGACATCAGGCTGGCAGTAAGGATCCATTCTGTGTATGAAATTTCAGTAACCAAGGTGTATCTTCATTAAAGTGCCCTTGAAATATTTGAATAGGAGGTTATAAATCAATGGTCAATATTATGCTGCTTGCTCTTGTTCTCCATTCTACACCATCAGCAAAGACGATCGAGTTACTAAAAGCCTACCCACATCTGAGTTCATTTATTATATGAAATTCTTTTCATGGGACAGTAGTTGGTGGCTTTGTTCTCTGACTTTGAATCACTGACTTTGAAAGCAGTGATTCTACTAGATTTTAGCTTAATGGGGAAATTTTTAAAAATGAAGATGCTGAAATAGAAACGACGGCTTGGAATTTGGGGAGGTTGTCATCCAACACATCGAAATGGACAGGCTGATGCAAACAGGCCAGATATCATAAGCATATCAGGGTCTGTCAGACGATCATGTCTGCCAACTTTTCAGATGTAGATATAAGCACAAATCTGCACTTGTACTTTAAAATACCTCATACTCTTATCTGCAAGTAAATACTGTATGTATAACATTTCAACAATGGGCTTCAAATGCCCATTTGTTCAGACTGCATGTGTGTTATTGGGTATTTCCTATCAGGGATATAGGACCAATTTTAAACCCATGAAATGGCTTTCAAAGGGAGGAAGAAAGAGAAAATTAGTCCCTGGCTTTCTCAACTGAAATAATCCATGTGATTATCTAAAAGATGGCTTTCCTGTGAATGTAAGATCCAGGATCTAAAACCTTGAGCTATTCCATTACATTCAAGGATTGCCATCCAAGGATTGCATGAAGGTTCAAATATTAGTTCATGGATTTCTATTCCCTCTTCTGGATAGCTTATAAGCCTTGAACTGAGTATATGAAGACATGGTTAATTCTACAAATGCATCGTAAGACTTCAGCTATCTGGATTTGATGGCTTCTACAGTGGCTTGTAGAAAGAGGAACAACATAATAATAAGCCTGGATGAAAATGTTCATAAGTTTGACAAAATTTGTCAAACTTATGAATATCCAAAAGCCTGGATAGCTCAGCAGACTAATGCATTGTAATTTAACTCCAGCTGTCTGCAATTAGTAAGTTCGAATCTTGCCAGGCTCAAGGTTGACTCAGCCTTCCATCCTTTCTATGGTAGGTAAATTGAGGACCCAGTTTGTGGGGGCAATAAGCTGACTTTGTAAAAATATACAAAAGTATGAAGGCTATTGCTTAACGCATTGTAAGCCGCCCTGAGTCTCCGAAGAAGGGCGGCATATAAATCAATTTTTTTTAAAAAAATTAAATTCTGCAATTAATGATAAAATCACTAAAACATTTCAGTACTTATAAATATTGGAGAAGCAGGCAGCACCGAGACAAATAAATATATTCTAATAATAGACAAGGAACTTCTCTAGGCTGTGTACTGCAACTTGCTTCATAAGGTTAACAAACTACATTAGCCACTCATTCATCTGTGGCTCATAATTAATCACTTGTTGAAAATTACATTGTATAATAAATGAGAACAGACATGATTCATTAAAACTTCTAATTAATTCTATTTAATGCTATTTCATAGTTCATTGATAAATGCTGAGAGAGGGATTACATTGGGAGAGATTTGATGCATTGTTGCTGAAGAGGTAAATAGAGCAAACATGATCTGGAATGAAACATGGACATGATGGCAAATGAAAATGTCAGATGTTGATCTTGGTTGTGACTAGTAGCATTGGAAAATAATATTTAAGATCCAGCTAGAATGCCTATTGTTACTTCTTTTTTTTTTAATGATTTATATAAACCAAATGAACCTGAACGCAGATTTGACATTTAGCTTTTGAGCAGGCAGGATTTTGCTACCTTTTGGTTTAAAAGACCAAGAACTTGGAAGTGCATATCAAATCTAATGACTTAGATTTTTGTTTAACTGAAACTGGAAAAAAACTGGGATGGTGATATCTAAAACAGTGTCTTCTCTAAAAAATATTCCATCTAGCTTTTTTCAACATTGATTTGAGGGAAGTGCTTATTGTAACCCATGCCTCACTGAAATTGAATAATTATTCAAGGGGGGAAAGGAAACTGGAGTCTGGCACTGTCAGGTGTCACTGACTGACAATTGTTATCCAGTATTTCGGAGAGGAGTCTTAGATTCAATGGACTGTCTCCCCTCCCACAATTCTATAGTTCTACGATTCGTAGACGATGAATCAATATCAATATGGAAACTCTTGCATGTAAAACAAGAGTTTTATCAATGAGCTACTTTCCCTTCTCACAGTTTAAGAAACTTTGTATTCGTGGCTGTAAGACTGAGAGCAGCTGTTTGAGGTATCCGACAGGATAGCCTGCCCAATCAAGAA
Organism: Pantherophis guttatus; assembly: GCF_059756535.1. Lineage (NCBI taxonomy): Eukaryota > Metazoa > Chordata > Lepidosauria > Squamata > Colubridae > Pantherophis > Pantherophis guttatus. Next base: position 64,595,655 of record NC_142064.1, on the reverse strand, counting down.
GAAACAAATCCTTTTAGAAGGATTTGCAACCTTTGAAACCAAGTTTATACTTTATCACTAAAATATTATTGAGTCTGTGATCTGCACCTCTATAACTGTCTGGTTTGGTTCTGCAACCCAACAAGACAGACACAGACTTTAGAGGATAATTAGAACTGCAGAAAAAACAATTGCTACCGACCTGCCTTCCATTGGGGACCTGTATACTGAACCAGTCAAAAAGAGGGCTGTGAAAATATCTACAGACCCCTCACATCCTAGATATAAACTGTTTCAACTCCTACCCTCAAAACGGCGGTATAGAGCACTGCACACCAGAACAGCTAGACACAAGAACAGTTTTTTCCCGAATGCCATCACTCTGCTAAACAAATAATTCCCTCAACACTGTCAAACTATTGACTAAGTCTGCACTACTATTAATCTTCTCATCGTTTCCATCATCCATCTCCTTCCACTTATGACTGTATGACTGTAACTTTGTTGCTTGTATACTTACGATTTATATTGATATTGTTTCCTGATTGCTTATTTGTTTCCTATGACTATAATTAAGTGTTGTACCTTATGATTCTTTTTTTAAAGTTTTTTATTTTTAAACACACAGACAGACACACATATACTATATTTTTTCTGAACAGAGTATTGGCCGGTTCACAAATTTAAACAAATTTGTGAGAGAAAAATTCCCTCACACTTGCTGTGCCTATTAATGGCCTTTGGCTTAGACAATTAAATAAGCCAATCAGAGAGCAGCTCCCGGCTTTGAATCTCCCGGGCTTTTCTATGCCCGTCCCTAACTGCCACTGTGACAGTATAAAAGGAGATGCTTGCCAGCAGATATTTTCTTCGGGATCAGAGGCAGAGTTGAAGTCACTAAAGCCTCTTCCTTCTGAGGAAGAAATGCCCGAACTCCAATCGCATAGAGCGATTGCACCAGAGAGCAGACAGGACACTTAAGAAAGAGAATGACATCTAATATTCTTTTTGAATAGACCTTGTTTTATTTTATGTAAATAAAAACAGTTTAGTGTAAACTGCTCGTGAGGCTCATTTGTTCTAGTAGATTGTAAAAGAGATAAGGTTACGGTCCATCGAGGCCCCCTCCATCACAAAATTTTTAGTCATTTCAACACAATTTATATATTCCCGTTTTGCCATAGTATTTATTCTGTCTATTTTTCTGTTTTTTCCCCCTTTCTTTTCTTTTTTTTTCCCAAATCAATATTACCCACTCATCCTATCTCTAATCTTAACCAAATCCCATTTTTCTCTTCCTCTCTATGTTAAACCCCTTAAATTTGAAATCTCCTTTAACATAGTTTCTAATATTACAATCATTCATTTCATATCGAAATAATAAATCAAAACATTTTATACCACACATTCCTTAGATCTTATTCCAAATAATGCACTCCATTTTAATAAAAATCAGTTAATTGTATAACAGTTTTTTCTTTTTGTATAATAATAATAAACCAAGCTGCTTCCTTAAATCTTCTCTCTAACTTTCAAATACTTTATCAAAAGTATATATTTACTCTTCAAACCCCATCTTAATCATTTCTATTTTCACCACAGTCTAATTAATTCAAATACGCAATTAGAAATATTTATAAGCTCCAACAATACAATTAAGAATATTCCAATCATTACCATTTCTCTAATTTTACTTCAATTCATATTTCAGTTCAAAGTGTATGAAATTAAAAATATTTATAAACTCCAACAATACAATTAAAAATATTCCAATCCTTATAATTTCTCTAATTTTAAGCAAAACACATTTCTAAATCTTATTTCATTTCACTCATACATCTGTATAATTTTCCATTATTTTAAATTACTTAATTAGTATCACAATTTCATCTTTTTTCCCTAACATTCATTTCATCTATAAAATTTACTTCAATTGTTATTTCAATTCAAAATGTATACAGCTTATTCCTCTTTCATTTCTTTCTCCTTCTCCTTTTCTATTTTTCTATTTTTTCTTTCCCCTTCTTCTGTGCTTTAAAATCCTGAACTCTCCTATTTTGTCCTATATTTTCCATTCTTTCCCATCTCTTTACCCTTTTTTTATCTTTCCATTGTTAAACCCAATGTAATTATTTTGTATTTAAAAATCATAAACTGTTCTATTTGCCCTATATTTCCCATTGTTTTCCATCCCTTTTCCTTCTTTCTTATATTCCCACTGTTAATCCCAGTGTAATCATTTATTTTTTTTTATTTTTTCCATTCCCCACTCTTTTCCTTCTTTGTCTCTTTCCCCCTTTTCTATTATTTCCATTGTTAATCCCAATGTAATCTTTAAAATTCTCCTTTTTATTATTACTACCCACATAATCATTTGATTTTCTATAATCATTCTCTTTGTCTTTGTCTTCTTTATTGTCAGTCTCTCTTTCTTGCTTCCCATTGGTTATTTCCTTGTCAACTTGAATACGTTCTGACTCAGTTTTTAAATCATCAGACTTCTGTTTTCCATGCAACATCGTAGTCATTTCCCTTATTTCCATTTTCAGTGATAAGTACATCATTTGCATCATTTCCTTAAGTTCCTGCACCATTTTGCTCTTTCTGGATTAATATTATTCCAATTTAAAGTTGAGTTATAATCCTCTTTTTATAATCATCAAAGTCAAGCCATTTGCAGACAAATAAACCTTCCTTAGTCCAGCTGTTATTGCTTTCAAACACTTTCAGTGTTGTAATGATCTTGTTTCTCCTGAAGATGTCTCTCTAGAATCCACAATTCCAATCAGTACCTTTAGAAAGTATCCATTTTGTTTGCAATCCACTTTAATAATTTTCATTAGTTTAAAGTTTTTTCCTTCTTCCTTTTTACCTTTATATGCGCCAAATCAGTTTATAATCCAATCCGAATTTACAAAGGCCAAATTCCAACTTTACATTCCAGTTCAAGTTCAATTTAAAATCTTTAGCTGTGCTTTTCTATTACAGACTTTTCTTCATTCTTTAATCTTCTTTTAAAGTTCAAAATTTTCTAAACAATTTATATCGTCCTCCAAAAGTATTTTCTTTTGGGATTCTTTTCTTATAGTCAATTTAGTCTCTCCAAATTCTATATCCACATTTAAAATTTAAGTATCCAATTCCATTTTGGGCTTTAGTGTTTTCGCTTCCGCTTTCTCTCTTCTCTGTCAATTATCTCACCCCAACGCTATTTAGCCGCTGTTTCCACACTGGGGTAACTTAAAAATTTCCAATTTTTTCCTTTATTACCTGTGAGTTGGCCAGTCACTCACCTGGTACCAAAACTCCGCTCAAATCTTCGCTCCTGCACAATTCTTTCCTTTTTTTTTTTTTTTTGTAAATATTTTTTATTTATTTTTTCAAATTTAAACATAAAAACATAACTTTCAAGAGCACAATTCTTATTCCGGATGCCCCAGCTTCATGGTGGTTCGCAATGTCCGCCGCCCCCTGCCTCGGATTGAAGAGTTTTCTCTGGCTTTTTGAGGAACTTGCCTGTTCCTTTTTAGCCAACCGAGATGCCTCTCTTTCTTCACTGTCCCTACAGGACAGTTCCGGTCCAAAGATCCCCCCAACGGCAGTTCGTCTGGCTGAGATTTCATCAGGCTCATTAGAGCCTGGTGTTTTCCCAACCAGTCTCGCCGCGATGCTTCCAGGTTCCATACCTTATGATTCTTGATGAACGTATCTTTTCTTTTATGTACACTGAGAGCATATGCACCAAAACAAATTCCTTGGCCAATAAAAAAAAATCTATCATATTCTATATGAGCCACTCCCATATTTGTTCTTACTGGAGCACATCGGTGGGAGGACAAAAAATTGATTTGTTTTGTTTTAATGAGATTTTAGGAAGGCCTAGAAACTCAAGATAGTGCCTTAAAGCTTGCAGTTAATTAAATCATTAATTTTAACCCTTAAAACTTATAAAACTCTGCCCAAAGTAAGCCCTGTTCCACTCCCTCTTGGAGAATGGTCTTCAATGTGCTATGCAAAGCATGAGTTTCCCAGTGACAGAAGCTGCACATTCCAGCTTTAAGGAATATTGACTTGTGGGGAAATTGTGCAGATGCTAATGGGAAGAGATTTTTTTTTTAAAAAAAACTGGTGTTATGTTCTGTATGAAAATTTTCAAAGCTGCTATTTGCGTTAAGAGAAAAGAGACCATTGGTGTTACCGATAGCTTTTCTTCAATAGAAAAAGCTTGAAAAAGCAGGCAATTTCACCAAGACAATTTGATTTTTTTTTCCTGGCATAGGCAAAAAATAACTCTGCAATCTTCATCTGAAACATGGTCAAAGTTCTTAGTTTTATCTTAAGAGCTGTCATTTTAAAATAAATCAGACATGAGAATAATCCATAACATACAAGTAGTTACACAAGTGGTACTCATGTTCTCCACTTGCCTAAACTGCTCCAATTGGGAGAATGTGGATAAAAGTTTTGATTTTATTTTTTTATAAAAGAAGATTCCAGAAGCCAACTTATTCTCATTTTAGTTCACACTTGCATGAGAGACCAACTCCATTTCTTTAAATGCTGTTTAAAGGATTCTCACATGCCATATCTGCATTTCCCCTCAAATATTCCATTAACTCTCAGCCCTGATGCTTTTTTGAAAAGTCTTTAAATTATTGTATTGTGTCATTTTCAATTTTTAGAAAAATAGTAAAATGAAAGCAAAAGAAACTGAATGGTAACCATGTAATATTTCAGTATTGGTCAATAGTTCTGTCATTCACTGTACAAATAAGAAATGTCATGGGCATTCAAAAGGAAAATAAAAGATATTTCTAGTTTCATAAATCACATTTGTTTAGTACTTTAGGTGCTAAAACCAAAAACAAAATTAAATCATTCAAGATGTGGTGATTTTTAATTATTCTTAATTTAGTTGGGGATTTCAATAAAGTATAACTTTTATAATCTAAAGGTAGTCTTTGACTTACAACTGGTCACTTAATCCCCACCCCACCTCATCGTCAGACATTTTTTGCCAGTTTCTGGCAAAAAAAACCCAAAAACCACCATTCAGAAGACCTATTTAAAACCAAGCATTTGCTTAAAAACTATGATTTGCTTAACAGCCACAAAAAAAGGTCATAAAATTGGGCCTGGTCACATGGTGCCTCAACTGGCAACTATAATGACTTACAACAGGAAATCCAGTCCCAATTGTGGACATAAGCTGAGGTGGTGCTGCCCTATTTGTTGCCCCTGTGGGCTCAGTGGAGACCAGGGACTCCGGATTAGGAATTGCATTGCCAATATTCATCCATTCACCAAAAGCAATGTTTAGTTTAACTTGATGTTAAAAGTGGCGAGATGGCAGAGGGTGCATTGTAACTCATTTATAAAAGTGATGGGCCTTACGTCACACCCAGTGGTGGGATTCAGACAGTTCAGGCAGGTTCAGGCGAACCGGTAGTTAAATTGCTGGCTGGCTCTGCCCCTTCCTGCCCTGCCCCTTCCAGGAGTCCCCATGCGCCCTGTTTTTGTTCCCAAGAGGCTTCAGGGAGGCCTACTAGGCCCAAAACAGGGCGTGGGGTGGTGCATTCCCCGACAGCACGTTTTTGCTTCCAGGAGGGCGCAGGAGGCCAAGTGCTGCCTGTCACACCCCCGGCCATGCCCACCAAGCCACACCCACAGAACAGGTAGTAAAAAATTTTGAATCCCACCACTGGTCACACCTTTTCACCATCTCACTGATATCCCTCCTCCCCCCCCCACACACACACACATGATGCTGCCAATGTCCACCTATTTTCTTCTCTAGCACAAAGTAAAATTAGCCTGAGCAGATATTTATCCCCAGCAAAGGGAGGGCAAACAGAGACAGTGCTGAATGTTTGTGGAAGCCAATAATATAAAGAATAAGCTATTTAATAGGTGTCCTTTAAATTGCAAACCATAAAGAGAAAACGAGAGTCTTTGAGATTAAGAAATTGTTATTACAAATCTCACCATAGTGTCCCATCCAGCCCACCAGTGGCAAGACATTGTAATTCTCAACCTCAGCAATGTGGTGTGATGTGTGATATGTGGACTTCAGCTTCCAAAAGTCCCCAGCCAGCCTACTCACCAATAAGTAAGTAAATCTGTGTTGGTATAAATAAAGAACTGATCTGGCCTGCCAAAGAAGATCTTGAGTCTCTGTTCCTTTAAAGGAAGTTGGGGGTGTTACTTTAGAATCAGTCTTTACACTGTGGCTGCTACTTCTGTGTGACAATATTTAAAGTAAGACCACAGAGATTTCAGTTTAATAAAAATGAAACCATGGTTTTTATATATATATATATATATATATATATATATATATATGTATATGTATATGTATATGTATATGTATATGTATATGTATATGTATATGTATATGTATATGTATATGTATATGTATATGTATATGTATATGTATATATATATATATATATATATATATATATATATATATATTAAAAATACACTTCCTCATCCAAAATCACAATTTATAAAAATGTACACTTTTAAAGTTATATATATCAAACTTTGAAATATGCATGTATATTGCATAAGAACAAAGAATTCATTTCTAGTGATGTTCACTAAGAAACAGAGCCTACATATGGCAATTTTGAATCCGCTGTCCATTATTTTAATGTTGCTCTGTACATTGGCATTGCAAGTTAGCCACCTAATTAGACAAAATGACTTATCTGATAAATGTGATCCTGTTAATGACTACCAGATGCCCACAAACAGCACCCGGGATCTATGTGAATGATGTTATTCTAAATCTGCTCCTATTAACCACTTCACAGCAAGGCAGACCTGATCTGTGAGACACACATTGCTGGTTGATCTAAAACTGGAAAGAGAAAAGTTTTAAAAGATGGTGCATTCAGCCTCTCACTAAAATCACAGCCATCCTTTTCTTAATTTTCATGAGGTACCATATTTTTCAGACTATAAAACACTCCAGACTATAAAATACACCTAGCTTTTGGGGAGGAAAAAGAAAAAAAACAAGAAAAAAAATCTGCCTCTGCCTCCCAGCATCCATCTGGTATTCATCTGGCCCGTTCGCCATGGTCCATTCGCAGCCATCCGTTTGCCATGGCCCGTTCACCACGGCCCGTTCACCACTGCTGCCGCGGCCCATTTGCCACCACCGCGGCCATTTACTGTGGCCCATTCACCACGGCCTGTTCACTGCTGCCGCAGCCCATTCACAGTGGCCGATTTGCTGCGGCCGCTGCAGCCCATTTGCCACCACTGCCACAGCCTGTTCACTGCCACTGCCACCAATTCTAGAACAGCTGATCGCTGCTGCACCAACCCCCCTCCCTGCCGCCACAATATTCTCTGTATAAGATGCACTGACATTTCCACCCACTTTTTTTTGGAGGGGAAGTGTGTCTTATACTCTGAAAAATACAGTAATTTTCATTCTCTTCTGTTTCTACAAGTGATGTTCCCACTGCACCACCCATCTTCCTTATAAACAGTAATGGACAGTAGTACACGGGCATAAGACAAGGTTGATAGGCTTTAGGGATGTTGCTTATCTTCCCTTTGATGTAGCACCTTTGAAATCAGAAAATGATTCTGCAATACAGTATACATTTCTAAAATTGCAACCTTGGCTAAAAATGACTGGAAACTAATCAGTAGAATACCACTCTTGGAAATGAAACTTTCAAACATTGCCTTTCTGAGAAACAGTCCATAAAAATGGTGATACTTCATTTGAAAACTATTAAACAGCCAAGAAGTTAAAAAAAGAAAGCTGTTTTTTTTCACATTTACAACTATCCTTACATCAAGGTCTTGCTATCTACCCACACTTTAGTTTCCAGAAAACTATGCAGGCCTAGCCAATCTCTATCCTACCTCTGTTCCTTCTGTTTTCACTCACTGCCAATTGTTTGACTGTCTTCCAAAGCAGCAGAGCCTGGAGGAGATATTTGAAACCACAAAATGGTCATTGCAGCATTTCAATTGAAGACCCAAGCCTTGGTACATGCCTGCAATGTCAACGCATATAGAAAAGGATGGAGCTTGGACTGAGATGCCATGATTGTTCCAACTGCTTATTCTGACCCTCACACATTCAACTGCTTCAAGGTGATGTGTGATAAAGGCTAATAGATTTTATATACTTTGAGGCTACCCTTGGATAATGATGGATTAAAAAGAAAAAACGTAAAGTTAACACTAGTGTAGCCACTGACTCATCAGCTGTGGATGCAACAGAAAAAAGATATTTACACAGCATTATTTGCTTAGATGCAAATTTAAAAAGCCCACTTACAATGGCTATTTCCCCACTTTATAGAGGACAATCTTTTGAAGGTATTTTGTACTTGAAAGGATTTCTAAGACCCTGTGAAACCTCAGTTCAGGAAATTTAAGAAGGATTTAATTAAATTTTCAAATCTGAGGCATTCAATTTATTGAATCAAATTGAAAGCATCAAATCAGATTCCTGAAAGAAATCAATCTAACTCAGTTTTCAAAATCAATTTCAATTGCCAAATCAATAAAATCAAGTATCAGAGTTGGATCAGAGCCTGACATTCCTACTGTCTTACCCAAATGCAAGCTAAAGACCATGAGGAGGAATAGAATTTTTGCCAAAAAATAGTTGGCACTTCATCAGAAAATGGGGCACTCATGCTATTCGCTGCTTTACAAAATTGCTTCATACAGAGTAACCATGGACCATCGTAATGAATCACTGCAATTTATGACTTCTATACTCCAAAAATGTTTGTTAACTTCATTAAAGTTCACCATTTAAAATTATTTGCTTAGTTACTTAGTCTAATAGCAAGACTAAAATCATTGTTTTATAAATTTAAAGGACTCAAAAAGCACATATATTACAAAAAAAAGAAAACTAGGCACTCATAAAAAGTCTCCTGATTATCATGCTCTCCATTATGGTGAAATGTGCTGTATTTCTGTTTGGTTTTACATACAAATTAGCATAAGTATTACAAAATAGATTATTGGTGTATAAATAACTAAACATCCTGCCCGTCCATTTCTTTGATAATATGTAAGTAATAATTTTACTCTATCCTATCAAAATGGTAAACCATCTTTGGCTAAGAAAAAGGTATTTAGCTCCACCTACATGTTAAAGTTATGTTGGAAGTAACACTTGGAAGAAATAAATTGTAATTTGTTCTTGCTAAAATTCCCATTAATCCAATTTTGGGATTTAATTGGCTCTTAAAGGTGCATATTAATTTCATTTGGTTCAGTTCTGAATCAAAATTAACAAACAGGTCCACTTCTTTCAGAAACAATGTCACAACATTTGTTCATCCAGATGTTAGAGTTTGTTAAATTGAAATGTTTGGGTTTGAATCCCCATGCCTTCAACAATAGTCATACTGTCAAATTAGGTAACTATGCTACCTGTTTCAGTTTTGATGGTTTCCTAATTATAATGGATTCACACCAAGTGTAATTTTACTAGGAATATAGGTCAGCAAGTATGAGTGAAGGGTTTTTCTTTAATCCATTTGGTTTTAAATTTATAAAAAATGCCACTTTCTTCATAAACTGGGTGGGGAAAATGGGGGGGGGGACTGAATGAAGAAGTCAAATGGACAGATTTTTTTAGGTCTTCTAGCCCAGCATCTTTATCCCTTTACATATTGTTTGCAATATTATTTTATATAAATACCTAGAGGCCCTCTGAGTGGGCTAAACAACCTTCTGGGCAAACCATCTCCATGAAACAGGCAGAATGTTAGAGAAACTGTGAAAGCCATATTCATCTAGCAGTTATACTTTCTGATACCAACAAAAATAATTTTAATCATAATTTAAAACCAAAACCAAAAGGAAGGAAAGGGTGCCGAAACTAGTGAGGAAATGAATAATTGCTTGGCAGCAAGCTTGCAGGGAGAGAGCTGACACCATACAGCACATATTTCATGAATAATGAGAGGCGTCACAGCAATGTGCAATCACTGCCTATTGGGTCAGAAATTTCACATTAGAAGATCCATCAGAGCAGATCGGTGTCATAAAGACACTCTCCCCTGGGCTAAACTTGCTTTCATTCAACTGCCAGCTCTTACTTGCAAAGGTACCAGCAGAGGGGTGAGGAAAGAGTTGTCAAATGCTTTGAACTATGGAAAGCATCCTATTATTTTATTTAATGATAATGGGGATTATGTTATTATACATTCTGAAGACATTCATTATGCAATCTTCCTCTGCCCGAGGCTCTCCAAATGTATGTGAACATGCAGTCTAGGAATTCTGGGAATTATAGTCCCATTCCATTTGAAGACACCCAGTTGGGAAATCTACTTTATTCACGCTTGTCCTCCCACTGTTCTCCTTGCACTGTTCTTTATCTGCTTAGGAAAATGGCTATGCCTTAATTTACATAACATCCTGGGATGAGAGACGATGCTCTAAATATCGTAGAATGCAGCTCAGATACATCAAGTAGATGGCCAGTTTCCCATCATTTCTGTCACAATCGATTTAGTGAGGTTCCGCTCTCTGTCGGGATCAGGACTCAATCAAATATCTCCTTCAAGTGGTTTATCTTCCTGGATGTGTTGATCACGGGTGCTTTTGGCCGTAATCCTAAACATGCTTGTTTGTGGCAGGAATTTCCATTGAATTCAGTGAACCCAGACTATTTTGATCACTAGACCAATGAATAACCAGTCCATAGTTCCTCTGTTAGCAGCTGGTAATAATTCATCTCAAGTAGTACTCGCTTAATAATCAGCCAGTTGTTTTGGTTGCGTGTCTTCCATCTCCAACAATACATGAGCTCAATGAGATTGTCTTTGCCATGCATTAAAAAAAATCAGGTTTTGTGGGCTTTTCCCCCCTCCCTTCTCTTTATAAACACACACCGGCTGCCTGAAATCCCTGCCTGTGATGGAGAGGCCTGAATTATTCATCACTATACTAATGGCAGGTGATGAGATCTTTTCACACCACGGCCCTGTCAGGAGGTGTTTATCACTCTGTTTCACCGGCAGCTCAACCATTACTGCAGGGCCAAAAGACGGCCCCTTCACACAAGCGTGACATGTATCAGTAGACATAGCACTTTAAAGATTCACCACAACCCCCTCCATCTTTTTTCTTTCCCTGAGAGGTCATCTGAAGGTTATTATGAACAAATTATTTCTTCATTTCCGCTGACTGAGTAGATAGCCTTAATGATCTGTCACTTAGCAAGAGGCTGCCTGTTCAAACATAAAGAATGGCACTCTGATGGGCTTCTAACTAGAATCGCTTCATTTTAGCTATTCTCTTGTCAAGCATGTTTCCAAGATACAAGCAGGATTTACATATTCATGAGCCTCAGCAGACACCGATGCTATGAGATGGCCTGTCTGATAATGGCATACAAGTTTGTACTGTGTCCTGGAGGCACTCAAAGTCTATTAGGCAAATAAACTTGATTCTGTTCTGTACTTCCTAGGTGGCTCGCTGGATTTCAGTGGCAGCTGAAGTCAATATTTGCATACAGCCCTCCCCCCCCTCCCCATGTCTCTTTCCAATGTCACTTCATTTTGTAAATTTTGTTCAGAGAAAATGGGCATCTCGTTCAATTTGATTAGGATAATTGCTTTGGATTTTTTTTTTCCCCCTACAGGAAAGAGAGAAAAACAATCAGATAAATTTGTACGGTTTGGTACGGTTTGAGTTCTGAGACAAACTTGAGGCACAAAGTTGTTGTTCTTTCTGAAGTCATCTCTTTGATAATCTGCACCTTCCCAACAGCAATTAAATCCCAAAGGAAGGCATTATAAGGGAGCTCCTTCCAATGGGAGCATGAACTGGGAACCAGAGGCTGGCAGGGATGCTATAGTATGTTGGGTGCAGATGTAAACAAACTAGAGGCAGTTGATGTAGTTATCCATAGTCTTACTCCAAATAAAGCAAAGAAGAAAAGAGGCACAGGGTTTGAGTAGTGATGTGTAAAATGAGCATTCTAGAAATGAATGAATGACCCTTGAACACCCTTGAGCAACCACACTGTCCATTATAAGAGGGGGAAATAAACCATTCATGGAGAAAATAGGATGTTCCATATATCTAATAGGGATAAGAATAAGATGTTGGTTTACATGCTAGATATCAAACGAGGCTAATATGTCAGAAACAAGACCACAAGATAGTGCCAATACCAAAAGAAAATGATCACAAGGGATGAAAGAAGGAATAAGGTATTCATTTAAACCTTAATTCCACAGTAGCAGTGGTCATCCAGTGTGCAAACCTAATTAATTGCTCTGCACTCATTTTCTTGTGAATTTCTTGCAATATAATGTTATCTCTGTGTACATCTCCAGGCTGTTGCAACTTATTCTTGTAATGTGCTCAGAGGATTAGAACTGTTATTCCATCTAACAAATTACAGGGAGTCCTTGACTTACAGTACATCACTTCATTTAGTGACTGTTCAAAGTTGCATTGAAAAAAGTGACTTACAACCATTTTTCACACTTACAACTTTTGTAGTAATCCCACGATCTTGTGATCAAAACTCAGATGCTTGGCAACTTGTTCATAGTTATGACCATTGCTGTGTCCCAGGGTCATGGAATCACCTTTTGTGACTTTCTGATAATCAAAGTCAATGGGGAAAAGTGATTCACTTAACAACCCTGTTACTAACTTATCAACTGCAGTGCTTCACTTAACAACAGTGACAAGAAAAGTTGTAACAATGGAGCAAAACTCACTTAGCAAATGTCTCACTTAATAACAGAAATTTTGGGCTCACTTTTGGTGATAAGTCGAGGACTACCTGTACTCCGCCAGACCCTATTTGGATTCCTGAACAAACTTAGGGACTTTCCACATTGTTGAATTGAAAAACTAATTGGTCTTCCTTACAGTTCGCAGAAAACTATATCAGTGTGAAAATTGTAGCTGGTGTGATCATTAACCTGCCTCCACTGATCTATTCCAGATCTCTGCAATCACTGGACCTCCCTTCATGGCTGGATGAGGAGTTGAAGACCACAAGTCTTACAGTTGCCAAGTTTGGGGATCCCTGACCAAGGGCAATTTAGAAGTTGTGGGCTAGAAATAAGATAAAGACAACATTATATACCACACAGCAGAAAAAAGAAGTTGCCAGGGTATTTTTGTTCCATGACTCGGTACAAGTGGGAAAAGGCCCGGTCTATAGAATATGAGCTCAGTACACGTCTTGGGTTAATGGCAAAATGTCTTCCATCTGCAAGTAGGGACAAATTATAACAGTGCTTCTCAAACTTGGCAATTTTAAGATGTGTGGATGTCAGAATTCTCCAGCCAGCTCCTGCTTGTACCTGTCCTAAAAATGATATTTTGTCCATCTACTTCTTGACTTCTGGGATCAAGTCTCCTGACAATTTATATCTCCAAAGTTACCATGAATGAAATGAAGAGATTATTAACTCCCTGCTCTTTCAGTTTCCAGATACTAGTTGAAGGACCTTTTTAAATTTCAGTCCATATTCCCTGCTTTACTCTGTACAGGTTGTTTGCAGGAAGGGCAAGTGCTTTTAAATTACCCTTTTTATTGTTCTTTTTATTGCATTTGATCATTAGATTATCTAAATATTGGCAGGTGTTAAAAATATATTTGAACGGTGTTTTGTGCATATGTTACATGGGATGAAAAATACTGATATGAACTGCAAGAGGACAATATTACCTCGCGCGCACACATGCACACACACACATACAAAAAAACTACTAGCAATCAAAGGTAGCAGGAAATTACATTCCTGCTAAAGCAGACTCTGAAATATCATATAGGTAATAGAATTCTGAAAAGTTCATGTGTCTGCAAGACAAAGTAATATACACTTCAGTGGATTAGGAGACATAGCGCTGTACTATAGAGGGGAACAATCCATGTGAGGAAAAAATGCAATAAAATAGTTAAAGAATTGAACACTAAGTCTCTCCACCTCTTCCTCCTCTTCCTCCTCTTTGTAATTTCAAAATATAACACAAACCTTTGCTCTGTCTGTGGAAAAAATGTAGCACTCAGCTAATTTTAGACATCTCCAAATGGTTTCCTCCAAATCTGGTGTTCTTTAGGGATGATTGAGGTGTAGTACAGGTCAGTGGTGAAATCCAAATTTTTTTACCACCAGTTCTGTGGGTGTGGCAGGGGAAGGATATTGCAAAATTCCCATTCCCACCTTAATCCTGGGGAAGGATATTGCAAAATCCCCATTCCCACTCCACTCTGGGGCCAGCCAGGGGTGGTATTTGCCAGCTCTTGGAACTACTCAAAATTTCCGCTACCGGTTCTCCTGTCAGAACCTGCTGGATTTCACCTCTGGTACAGGTAATCCTTGTCTTACGACCAGTTGCTTAATGACCATTCAAAGTTATGATGGATTTAGAGATGGCACTATGGATCAGCAATGAACTGGACTCTCTTAAAATAACTGATGGAGGTTATGGAGTAGACTTACTATATTCAATTAGAAGGCAAGTGTTAAGATATCTTTAACAGTAACAGAGTTAGAAGGGACCTTGGAGGTCATCTAGTCCAACCCCCTGCTCACACAGGAGACCTGTACTAGGGATTTGAACTGCCGAACTGCTGACCTTTCTGATTGACAAGCTCAGTGTCTTAGCCACTGAGCCACCTAGTCAGGCTGTTGTTGTGGTTCAACCTGATGTTGTGGTTCAACCTGTATGACAACCTTCTGAACAACAAGTGCTGCAGAGATATTCACAACAGAGATCTACGATTTTGTGAAATGAGAGGCAATTGTTTGGAAAGATCCCAATTATAAATTTAAGGGAAAGTTTTATTATTAAGAATCAATTGAAGATATTTGATCCTGGACAGATCACAGATAAGGACTGCAATGGTTTATGGTAAGTTAGAAGCTGTTATGGACTTTCTGAGTGTGAATTACAATAACAGATTGTTAGCAGCGAGCTTTAAAGATTAATTATGTTGTTGGGAATCACCTGTTTTTCCCCAGTAAATAGCTAGTAGGTCATATTAGTTGGGTAAATAGAGCTGCAGGAGTTTATAAATTATATAACTGTTTTGCAAGAGGCGTAAAGGGGGAGACTATTAATCAGTATTCAACTAGGTTGGACTAGTTGGTCTTTTTTTAAAAAGGGGGAGGAGGAACCTTATTTCCTAAGGTTGTTTAAACTTCATGGTTCCACTGAACATTTTACCTGAGCTAATAAATTTGTGGCACACATCTTGAAAGTGAATTTCTTTTGATTATTTTTCTGTTGTATGCTATTTGGTGTCCAAGGACCAGGGCAGGTTATCAAAACTATCAAAATAAATATATAAACCAGATCAACATTTCCAGACTCTTCCATTTGCAATGCAGAATTTCTACCTGCCATAGTAGAAACTGAGAAAAAAAAGCATTCAAAAACCATTTTGGTCCTATTACACATAGAAGGGGGGGTTACCTTTCCCTTGTATTGAAATTGCGAGGAGGAGGGGGAGAAGGAGAAGGAGAAGGAGAAGGAGAAGAAGAAGATTGCAAAAGGGAATATTCTGTTCTAAAAATAGTCTTTTATTTGTAAATAGAGTAGAAATGGTAAGGGTGGGATTAATAAACATGCAGATAAACAAAGATAGTTCATAAATTATAAAAACCCTATAATAAAAGGAACAAATATTTCAGAATGTCAATGAACTTTATGTGACTGTTGAACAAAGTGTTTAATATTATTTATATTGACAATCAACTTTTCTTATTTTCTTTCCACCATTGCTTAATTTGTGTGTATGTGTGCAGGGCTACGTGGGTGTGTATGTTGCATAAAACATAAATATCAGAACACTCAGTTATAATATGAGATAAATTTGGATTTATCAGAGTATACTGAATCTATTAAAAATACTAAGTGAAGAAGTTGCAGAGTAAACTTGACTCCTGTAACTAAAATGTATTTCCACTGCTACTGTTTCCTTGCTTAACTTATTAAATGTATTCATTGCATCTCCGTGTAGGAGTTACAAAGGCTTTAGAATTAAGTCCAGAATATTATGGTTCATGAAATCCTAATTTTCTCCTGATTCACCTCTACTTCTCTTCCCTTTGTCAATCTTATATTGGCTAGTTCTTCAAGAAAGTTGCCATTTAAAGCTGTTGGTAATGACTTTCCACACTATGCATATATGAATATGTAGTTATCTTAAATACCTGATTACACATCATTTTCCTATGCTCCCAGCTTGCTCATGAAATCAGGATCATTTAGTTGTTCCTTGGGTCAGAATGACCATATCACATTTTAGAGCTTACTCATACTTAGATCTACACTTCTGAATGACTCCCTCTTAAGTTACCCAATTTCCCATTTTGAAAAGGCCCTAAAACCACTTTTTTTCAAGACCTTAATGAAGCTGAAATAAAATGTATTTATGATGGCAGTAATACTGATTTAAATTATCATAACACCTTAGAGTTGGAAGGGACCATAGAAGTCCTATATGATCATCTGCTCAGTGCAGAATCTGCTACAGCATCTCTGAGATATGACTATCCAGACTTTGTTTGAAGACCCCTAGCAAAGGAGAACTTACCACTTCATATGGCATATTTACCTTAAGCCTACCTTGTAATTTTATCCTATGGTTCTGATGCTACCCTCTGGAGCAACAGAAAACACATTCACTTCCTTGTTTATGTGGTGACAATCATTCAGTTATTGAAGATTGTACCATATACCTTCTTAGTTGTCTATCCAGGAAACTAAACATATCAAGAACTTCTAACCATTCCTGAAAGGTTTTGGATTCCAGACCTTTCACCACCTTGATAGTGCTTCTCTGAATTTGCTCCAATTTGTCATTTATTCCTCATAGTAAAGTTTCAGTATTGGTCATAGGTTCTAGAATTTGGTGGAGAACCACATAGCTTTGGCCTAATTTTGCCCAAATTTTAGAAGCAGCTAAGTGTTTCAGACTATTGCATAAGAAAAACAGAAGAGAAATAATATGAGAAATAGTACTGAAAGAATTGGTAATAAAAGAGAATTAAGGAAGTTTGTGGTAAAGAAATTAGGGAAAGCTCCTGGAAGGCTGTTAATTGTGGAATTCAACCAAGGGATGCTGTCCTTTCCCCAGCTTCCAGCAGTTTGGAAGAGCTCAGAGATGCTAGAAGAAATTTAAGGTCAAAGAGAGGATTTACTGCTCAGTCAGAAAGTCCCTCAATAGCATGAGGTTGTGTAATCATGTCTGTTTACCCAAACTTAATGGAGAAAAGTTCTGGGAGCAACTAAAGAGGGCTGTCAGGTGGAATTGTGGCTGGATATCAGCAGGCTGGGAAATTGTTGTGATTGTTGTTCTGTATGGTCAGATGTGGAAGTAGATTGTTAGAAGTGGCTTGCCAGACTACTGTAGCACACACTATATCAGGCTGCCTTTGAAGATGATTCAGAGGCTTCAACTGTCCAAAATGCAGTGACCTATTTGCTAACTGTGCATAGCAGATTTAGAAATATTACAGATATGCTACAGTTGATGGACTGACTGTCAGTTTGCTTCTGAGTTCAATTCAAAGTGCTTTTAAGTACCTTAAAGCCTTAGGAGGCTTAGCATTCAGGAGCTTGTAGACCCTCTACTGTGCCCCAGCTTGGACTGCCCTGGACTTTCTTTAAGGGAAGGAATGCTACAAGTTCTCACTCTACAAGAGTGGGCAATATGCTTTCTCAATGGTTGCCCCCTTCCTTTGGAACATTTTGCCTCCCAAGATCAAAAAAAACCCTACTCTCCGGCTTTCAAGAAACCTCTAAGAATATTTTTATTCTGCTGAGCTTTGGGTCTTGAGGGTACTTGGGTAGATTAGTTTGTGTTTAATTTTTCTAATTGTTGCATTATTTTAGTGTAAACTACTGAAGTCCTTCAGGAAATGAGCGATCTATAAACAGAGGTCTAAACCAACAATCACATTTATACAACCTTTGCCTGCCAGATAAAGTTAATCTATTGACTCAAAGACCAGAGTACTAGCTCCCTTGCGATCCCAAGACTCACTCCCTCCAGTCTGCAAGTTGTGTTTTTAGAGTTTTATGAAAGAATTGAAATGAAATTGGAGTCCTTGATGCTCTCTGAGCTTGGTTGTTTGCTTCCAGGCATTTCATTACCTGACTAGGTAACAACATCAATGTTAGTGTGGGGTTTGCTCCCTATACGTAGCTCTTGCCTTGCCAGGATTGGTGGGAATATGGTTTTCTCCTTGGTAGTTCCTTGGTTAGGTTGTTGTTTACTACTTGTTTGTTTCTCTGCTTGACTATTTGTTTCCTTTTACATTAAATGAAGACAAAACACAGTCCATTGTACAAGCATCTCTGCAGTAGCTTTTTCATAGGTATCTGCTATATGCCTCTAAATATGCTTTATATGCTTATAATATGCTTTGACCAGAAAAGCTAGTCTTGTAGCCTTGCCTTAGAACAACCAACTTAATAACTGCAAGGCCTTTTCACTTTGATAAAGGCTAACATTACTTTGGTAAAGTACAACAAAGGAGATCATTTATTAAATGACATTAATACAATCATAACTAACAGATTTCCCTAATTAAACATACTATCAGCTATGTGGCACTGGAGCATTACAATCAATCATTGTTGTCATTTTTGAAATGGCAAACAAAAAAATTGAGAAATTGCAAAATGAAATAATATGAAACACAAATTATAAGAAATATAAGCTGTAGTGTAAGCTTTCTATTATGTGAAATTTGCTATTCAAGAAAATCAAAAGATTGACAAGCATTTAACTCTCTTTCCTAGCCAACATTAAGTTTTTATAGAAAGCTCAGGAGCTAATCACAGTTTGGCAGAATTAGTTTCTGTGTTATTATCAATGATTATGTAGTAAAAACAATTTGAAAAAAGAACTAAGGTAATTTATACAGTGTTGACTAGAGATTATTAGCACTCCAATGTTTACGTAACTTAGACTATTAAAGGCACAGAAAAAAGAAAATATATTATATCAGTATTAATTATTATCTGAAATGTTGGTGCTAATAAACATATGGTTTAAATTTTACATCCAAAGCTGAATATACCCTAAATAAACAGCTGCAAATTACATAAAAATATTTGTGGTACTCTACAATAAAGCTTTCTGTCTGAAACGGAATACTTAGTACTAAGGTCTCAACTGTAGACAGGGTCTCTGAAGATGAGCTGGATGTACATTTGCCACCAAACTGCACATTAGGAGTTACAGAGTCTATTAGTACTGTAAATTGTATCATTTTAGAGCAATATTAACTCGGATCAAAATAGAATAGTCTTTCTGTAATTTATTTAAAATATTGATAGCCTACCTTTCAGCCCTTCAAGTTATTTAGATGTTTTAAAAAAACAGGATGTTTGCTATTGGGTTGTCCAGAATGCCATCACAATAAGAGTTCTCATTTGTATAGCTATCGAAATTTTGTCCACACTTCCACACAAGGGTCAGCTGACACTGTTATGTTCACCCCAGCAACATGAGGGGGCGTAAGCACTCCTGATTGGCTGCCCCGCCAGCAAACATACGGCGGGAAATGACTGTGTTCTGATTGGTCCGCCTTTTGACAGCTCGGCTATATAAGAGCTGTCAAAGGAAAAGAAGCCAGCTTGCTTGCATGTTGTTAGCTAAGAACAGGTCCACCATTAGCTTGTTATTATTAGCAATAAACACTTGTTATCCCGTTGTCCTGTCTTGCCTCCGTTTTGTCCTGCCCAGAACATACATGAATATATTTTCAGATGCCAGCTGTATGTCATGAGAATACACAGAGTGAAGAAAGTGAAAAATAGCCAGCCATCAACACCCTAATCTACATCTTAAAAAGCTACCCACAACAGTCACCATATAAACGCCACACAGGGAACAGCCCAACACGGAACAGAGAAGTTCCCTGAGTCCAAAATCTCAGAAGACAAAATTTCTGGTGACTGGTGACTAACCCATATTGGATCCAGAGTGAAGAAAGTTGCAAGGCTTTTTTCCTCATTCTGCCCAGTTCTTTTCTCAATACATTAACATGAGCAGGATTCTCCATATATTATTTGTTAACCTTCCTGAAAGCAATTTAGCAGTAGATCTCATTAGTTAAACAGTGCCAAGCTGAAGGGGAAAAAGGGTCCGACTCAGTATTAATCTGGATCATTCACTCAACAGTTGGATATTGAAATCTGGTGGTCATTAAATACTTTAAAATACTTTTTTTAAAAAAAAATCCTTTCCATGAGGTTAGCATTTTTTTTGTTTCCTCTAGACTTCTGATTATTGATTTTTTTTAATTGTCCCAAGCCCATTCATCTTGAAACAGATGTTAAAGAACATTTGTACTGTTTTTATGGACAATTAAAAAAAATAACAAGAGAGTAGGTACTGTTGCTCTAAAACAGAGTCCCCAGGGAGTTGTGTGGCATAGAAATGCGACAAATAAATAAATAAATAAATAAATAAATAAATAAATAAATAAATAAATAAATCAGTGAAGATGGACCTTTTGGATCGGTGTGTCAAACGATTGGAAAATGCCTAATTGGCACACAAATGCGCGCACACACCCTGAAGAAAAGAGAGACAATTCTCAATTTTCTCCCCTCCAAATCTAGGCCACTCTGAACAGTGGCACTCAGTGGCAGCACTAAGGCTATATCTGAAGTTGAGCCCCAGGCCTTGACATCAATCTAAGTGCCACCGCTGCCTCTCAAAAAGGCTGCCCCACATTGTTCCCCAATGCACACAATCCTTGAGGAACAATGCAATTGACCTGCAATTTAGCATTCCCCAGGATCCACCATGTGCCTTGTACCTTCAAGCACTTTTTCTGTTGAAGGTCCCTGAAGCCGGATTGCATGAGGGAGGGGTCCCCAACCCCCGGTCCATGGACCAACACTGGGCCATGGCATGCCAGAAACCAGGCCATGCAAACAAGTGAAGCCCATTCTGTGGGATGCAGGCAGCATACAAAACCACATCCCATTTGGTTCATAGAAAAATCTCTCTCCACGGAACCTAAAAGGCTGGGGGCCACTGGCGTGAGGCATTTGTTCTTGAGGTGGCTTTAGAGACTGCTTTTCTGCAGCCTCTGCAGCTCCCAAAGAGCATGCAAAAGCTTTTTTTTCTCTCTTTCTCTCATGTAATTTTTGGAGGCTTCAGAAGCCAAGTCATAGCATGGTTGTCTCGTGAAACTTTTAAAAGATATGGAAGCCATGTGAAAGCATATAGCCTCAAAAAAAACCACACGCACACACACGAGAACGGGGCATGACTTTGAAAATAATTGTCAGGTGTTGATGAATCACATCTCTAAAAACATGTCATTTTTGACATGCATATGATAGGTTCACCATTATTGCTTTAAAAATGGACTCACAATAACAAGTAGAATGGATTCATTATTATGGCTGAAAGTAATCAAACAAATTATCATGGTGGGTGAGCCTGATTAACATCAGGAACCAAGAATCCAAAAATCACGGCAACTGGACCAAAATTTATTAAACTGAGACATTTCGTTACTCATCCAAGTAACTTCTTCAGTCAAAATGAAAAATTTAAGTTAGGCAGAGAGTCAGAGAATCGTTTGAAAGTACTAACTCTTGTAAATGAAGACTCCACCATCCAGGCCAAAAGCATCTAAAAAGGTTAAATCACAGCAAGTGGACCAACGTTTATTCAGCTGAGACATTTCGTTATTCATCGAAGTAACTTCTTCAGTCAAAATGAAAAATTCAAACCAAGGATTGAAGAACACATTGTAGATCAGGAAACCATCGGAAACCTGCTTGCAGAATAACAAGAGTTTTCGTTTTCCTCACAACTTTATTTATTCAGGCCAATTCCAGGACTCAAGCACCTATGTATCTTAACAAAGGTAATGTAGCTGTTTCAGTGGCTAGCTCCATCAACTATGTGGAATTAGAGAACAGCATACAATCAATATTCTGATCTGGAAGTAGCAGGACATTCTAACCTTTGAGCTGTTAATAAAGGTGCAGAGTGCATACAGATAAACTGATAAATGGCCACATCAAGGGACTGGTAGCAAATACACGCTTTACGAAAGGAGACATTTTAAGTCTCCATACATCAAACAGACAGCGTCAGCCTTTGAGAAGGAACTTGGGATGGCTTGTTGCATTCTTTGAACTGCCTTGGCAGCCCAGAGTTCTTCTGAATCTGCTGGAAGGATTGAAGGCTTCAAAGAGGAATACCACCATATCCAAGGGGAAATACATTGATTGAAGGAACCGGGGTGAAATAGTCTTTAATAATTACCAGAAAGCTAGAATCGACTGGTGTTTTGCTGAGCTATATTTTATCTTTATTGGATTAACTGTGACACAGTAGGTTATGTCAAAGGGAATCTGCATGAATATTAAAAGTAAATGTGGTGTGAATAATAGATAACTTACATTAGATGCACCAGCATGCAGTAATTTTTAATCACCTATGTAATTAGATTAAAACAAATCTGCTGAATAAAACACATTGTCTTCTAAATTTAACACAAAACAGCCTTAAAAGTTAGCAATATTTCCAGTCTTTAACAAATATGCTGATATCTAGAGGCATATATTTCCAGAGTTTAGAAAAATACAATGTTAAAAAAAAAATCTTGGAAGATGTGAAAGGCAATAATGAGCTTCAGTTATTTAATATTTCACAATCTTGAAAAACCATTAGGAAGAATCTTGAAATATGTAATCATGGTACTTTTAAAACTAATGTAAACAGTGAGAGATGGTCAGACAAAAGGAAATCATGGGAGGGAAATGAAAGTATTGCTAAATTAATTCCTACAAGGTTTAGGATATGCTACAATGGATTGTAGGGGAATTGAAATTTCTTGCAGTAACCATTTTATATAAACTTGAAAAGAAAAATAATATAGTTTAATCTTAAAAGCAACGTACTGGAAAATATAGGTATATATGAAGTGTGGCATATACATATTCATGAGCAGATAAATCATCCAAATTATAATTGCCTATACAACAAGAAGCATAAATAGCATAACATAATCTAAGATCTCTGGTTTCATGTCTCTGGAGATCTGAATTATCCCAGTGTATCACATACATTTTTCCGTGCTGTGCAATTGCTGTTTGAATCAGAAGACACAGAAAGTATCTTCGCAGATCCATGGGCAAATTGTTGAGTACTGAGGTGATAACAGGCTGACTGGCTGGCTGAGGGATTCTGGGAATTGAAGTCCACACATCTTAAAGTTGCCAAATTTGAGAAGCAGTGATCTGTTAGACTTAAGACATATTCTAGTCATTCCTTATAGGTTCTTTGTTAAAATTGGATTTTGCTAAAGTACTTACCCTGGAATCTACAGGATCTGAGAGATCTATGTGTTGCTTTTAATGCTGTTCCTTAATAGTATGTCACCCTGCTCAAACACATACTGGTAGACAATTCACAGACACACACACACATATGTACATAGACATATATTTAAAATCATTAAGTGAAATACAAAAGTGGTTAACTTTCCATTGTGCTCAGTAAATCCAAATTTACCAAGCAGTGCAGCCATTGCTACAGACCAAGAAATGGATATTATTGAGAAGATTATTCTTAAGTCTAAGCTGATCCACACAACTGATATGAGTCTGCCAGGAAGGCCACCACAACCCATATTTTCCCATTATGCATCAAAAGCAGTGTTTTCCAATCTATTCTGTCTACTTCAGTTGCTATATTTCATTTCATTATAGGTAAACCCTTCCATCTCAGTTAATATCCACCCCCCTCCCGGCCCCAGTTGCTGGTAGCTGCTCTCCATAGCCATGCCATTTTGTTCTGAGCTGGTGGACTGGACAAATACTTGACTTTAAAAAAAAAAAAATAAAGCTGTTTAGTGGTGTATTACCCATTTTTATTATTTACCTATTTTTATTATTTTAAAAAAATACCTATTTATTAGTGGAATGATGATTGGCTGGAAGAGAAGGGGAGAGAGAGGGGGGATGAGGGAGAGAGAGATGACAGACAGAGATAGATTAGAGGTAGAAATAGAGATGACAGAGAGAGAGAGATAAATACAGAGAGAGAGGAAGAGAGAAAGAGGTTGTTGTTGTTGTTAGTTGCGAAGTCATGTCTGACCCATCGAACCCCATGGACAATGTTCCTCCAGGCCTTCCTGTCCTCTACCATCCTCTGGAGTCCATTTAAACTCACGCCTACTGCTTCAGTGACTCCATCCAGCCACCTCGTTCTCTGTCTTCCCATTCTTCTTTTGCCCTCAATCTTTCCCAGCATTAGGCTCTTCTCCAGTGAGTCCTTCCTTCTCATTAGGTGTCCAAAGTATTTGAGTTTCATCTTCAGAGAAAAAGGAGAGAGAAAATTGAGGAGAAGGAAAGATGGAGAGAGAGAAAAAAATAAATAGATAGACAGAGATAGATAGATAGATAGATAGATAGATAGATAGATAGATGATAGATAAGTAGATAGATAGATAGATAGATAGATAGATAGATAGATAGATAGATAGATAGATAAAGGCAGAGGCAGAGGCAGAAGCAGAAGCAGAAGCAGAAGCAGAGGCAGAGGTATGTTTGCATGTTCCACAATTTCCCTAATGGAAATGTGCTAAAAATAATCAGGTGGGGGAAAAACCAATTCAGTCTGTTTTCTTTTAGAAATTACAAAACCAATGATGACATTCATTATAATTTGTAATGGCAAATGAAGAAATCTTAAAAACATCCTGGAGGACTCTGAGAACTACCTTGGAAATGGAGGTGATGCATAACATGAACTTGGGCAGTTCTAGTGGCTGTTAAAGATGGACTGTTTTATACTGTGTTATTCAAATCTTTGAACCCATATATATATACTCCATAATTAGTGGTAATTATTAGACCTATATTGGCCCTATAGAAGTTAATATCTCAGACAATACTGAGATTCTTTTTACAATACTGTAAAAAGAACAGTTAACAATTCATGGTGTCTTCAAAACAGGCTACTCAAGGAAATACAATCTTCTGGAACCATTGGCAATAAGTTCAAAATACATCTGCTCAGTAACATACTGAAAAAAAGTTGATCATAACAATCTTACCAAAATGACTGTCTGCAGGAGGAGACAAAGTGATTATGAAGGGATCTAAAAAGGGGATATGATAATAGTCCACCATGCTATAACGCATATACCCTTCAGACTGCATTCCTAAATTCTGTATAAAAAATATTTTATAAAATAAAAATATTTTAACAATGAATTTTTCATACTGCTGCATTTTAAGACTGAACAGTAAGTAACTTCAAGCATTATTATTCTGTTTGAAAATTCTAATGGAAACACTTCCTGCTTAAATGCTGGTAAAAGATAATTGAGGAAGAAGATAATGAGCTAATTAGGAAACTGTGCTAAACCTGAACAGCTAAAATGGATACATCATCTGCTATTTACTGTATCTGCCTTCCAAGATACTGTTTCTCAACTCCTGTAGCTCAGATTTAACGTAATTATCTTGATTAACATTCAAGTATAAAATAACACTTACAGACTTTTCTGGAAGAGCTAAAGTATTTGTAAGGGTTTTTTGTGGTGTATTTGCTCGTCTGCAAACAACAGTTTGGGTGGCAATTTAGCTGAATTGACAATGGCAATGCTTGAAGAACAACAAAATGAAACTGGGATACGCAAAACATTTCCAATTTAAAACAGAAAATATGGGCATGATTTTTTTTAAAAAAAAAAAGGATCAGAGTTTTCTATTATATTTCATAAAAATGTCTGAGGTGTACCAAACAGCTGAATAATGGTTAGCAGAAAATTTCAGATTTTGAAGGAAAATTTAGTTAGCTCAAAAGTTTGACCTAAGTCAAAGTAGACCAAGATAGACATAGTACCATCTTTAGACCCATACAAGCAAACATCCTTTTCCTTTACAGCTGTATTTAAGGTCAGAATAGTAAAAATTGGGAAACATTGTTGAAAATTGATTCCATGGTGAAGAGTTGGGTGCCCAGGATAATCTGAAGATACTGAAGATACCACACCTTAGCTGCAGAAATTCAGATGACCTTTAGATGGTAGCCAAGAGACACAGAAAACTTGAACTCTTGTCTATCATCAATTGGTCATCTGAATTTTTGCAGCCCTGATACTGTACCCCTGTTTCCCTGAAAATAAGAGTGGGTTTTATTTTTTTGGGGCCCCAAAATAAGCACTAGGGCTTATTTTTTTATGTACAGAAGGCCCACTTCTTCTGCTGGCTTGCAGTGGGGCAGGAGGCCATGCAGAATGCCAGTGTAGCCATCGTGAGATGGGCCAGTGGTGCTATCCCATACATCCCACACCAGCTTACCTCAGGGCCCCCGCAGCCAGGTCACCCACACCCTGACACCTGCCTCACCTCACACTAAGGCACCAGCATGCTACTCGGGCTCCTGCTCTGTTATGGCTGCGACCAAGCAGGAGAAATGGGCCGGCAACCACGTGGGCTCCTGCTGCACATGGTTGTTGGTGCTGCTGCCGCAAGGTAGATATCGGGGTGTGGATAGCCTGGCTATGGGGGCCCTGAAGTAAACTGGAGCAGGGCGCATGGGGCAGCCCGCAGCACCACAAGCAACAGACGAAATGGGCAGGCTGTGCAGGCTCTTAAGTAAGGCTTATTTTGGGGGTAGGACTTATATTAAGCGTGCATGTAAAAAACATGCTAGGGCTTGTTTTCAGGTTAGGTCTTATTTTTAGGAAAGAGGGTTTAAAGACTCCTGAAGCAGAGTTCATGTGCTTCTTTTCCCTTACCCATTCAGAATACAACTGGATCCCAATCTAAGAATAGGAAAATAAGATATGTGTATTTTTCTCGTGTGTGTGTGTGTGTGTGTGTGTGTGTGTGTTTACGCATAGGCATGGCACATGTTAACAATCAATTCTGATTCAACCTCATCCCTACTAAGAAGATGCCAATAAAGAAACAGTTTCTTGGTAATTGATGTGAAAGATAATATATTTGCAATTATTTTATATTTTAAGAGAAAACTTTATATCCGATAAAAGCCCCAGCCATAATCTATGGGAGCTTGGTTACTAATAGAGGCTTAGTAACATTTGTGATAGTGGGTATTACCTTTTTCATTTTGTTATACTGAAAATGAATATCCTTGGCATTTACAGTTATGGAATTAGAAATGATCGAGCCGACTGATGTTTTGGAAACATAATCCTATAGTCTGCTTAGAGCACTCCAATTATTCCTAAAGGCCTGCTGGTTATAGACTGACAAGATAGAAGTAGCAAGGTGCAGCATTCATTATTTATTTCTGTTTTGCCAGATTGAAAGAAATCCTTTCCATTGCATGCTATGGGAAAAAAATTAATTAATTAATCCTGCTCTAGAAACAGTCTTGGTGGATGGATTTATTAATTGCTTGCTTGCTTGCAGCATTTGAGGGTGTGGTTTAGGTAAAGAAGTTTAAAAAAAAACCTGGAGAGTCAGAGATTGGGAGCAGCAGGTAGCTGATCGAGATTGCTACAGCAAGAATTATCATCATAGTCATCATGCACAAACAACTGCCTTAATCAAAGGGTGCCTTTTTAATTTTGTCATCAAATATGGTACTGCAACAATAATAAGATTGCCTGCTTATCACAGAAGCATCCTTACTGGTGATCAATTCACAAAGGTGTCATCTGATTGGTTAAATTGACTCCTACTTTATTTCTAGGTTTTATTTTTTAAAGATAAAAGATAATATCCTGATTGTGAAGATGGTGATTGCAGGAAGTGGAAGATGATACGCCAGCAGTGAAAGATTCCATGAACAGGAGGGAGACAGAAGGACAAGTGGGCAGCTGATCCATGAGTGAGTTGACTAATCTAGCATTGGATGCAGTGGTGGGTTTCAAATTTTTTTACTACCAGTTCTGTGGGTGTGGCTTGGTGGGCGTGGCATGGCTTGGTGGGCGTGGTTTGGTGAGCGTGGCAGGGGAAGGATACTGTAAAATCTCCATTTCCACCCTACTCCAGGGGAAGGATACTATAAAATCACCATTCCCTCCCCAATCCAGGGGAAGGTTACTGCAAAATCCCATTTCGTCCCGAACAGCTGGGACTTGGGAGGCAGAGAGAATAGATGGGGGCGGGGCCAGTCATAACTTTTACTACCGGTTGTCCAAACTACTTAAAATTTCCACTACTGGTTCTCTGGAACTGGTCAGAACCTGCTGAAACCTGAACAGGGTGTTCAGGACTAAAATACCTCCAGGTTCTTCCAATTCTATTATCTTAAAACTGTATTAAAACTATAACACATTTAAATATAAAAATAACAAAAACCTGGTGCCATGTCAAACTTTAATGTGCAAACACCTAATCTTATCCCATTATTATTTAGAAAACCTTCTCGTTATGGGTCACTTTTTGCTTGTGTTGAAAAAAACACGGGCTTCATATTGAGTTATACACATTTTGTTGATGTTTGTTTGTTTTCATTCCTGGTATGATGACATGGGTAACAATCATCCAGGACATCACTACGTCAGTACTTCTCTTGACAAAATCTTCACCGCATCTTGAAGACCAGCCCTTGTTTTAACTGGACCTCTTCACCTCCTAATGTTGAAATCCTAAACCATATATTATGACTCTTTCAGTAAGGGGGCTATTCCAGAATATTTGACTGATGTCTCTATTACATTTCAAACAGTCATATTTTAACCTGCCTGCAGGTAACAGTCCAGGAAAAATGACATTCCATCATCACACAATTCCAACTCAGAGCAAACCACAGATATATATATACATACAGAACAATGCCAGGTTTCAAATTGAAATGCTGACACAACCTTAACTATAGCACTGCAGAGGGTGATGCTATAATTAAGCTTCGATCGCTTTTGGAGGGGGCAAGACAGAAGTGGGAGGTTATTGTTCAATGAACTGGTCTGTCATTTGCTGCAGTGATTCTTAATTGTGTCTCATTACCGCAAGATGATCATTACTCTACTTGTCTGTCTGATTTAGAGACCACTAAAAGTGTCTTGTAACAAGCAGCCGTCTCCTATGCAACAGTCCTTTGGCTCTCACCCTCATTACTCAGAATCTGTCCAATTATTTGTCATTAAAGTAATAAAAAGGACTTGGGCAAAAAATGTGGGAGGTAATGGTTGGAGGTCTGCCGAGAAGGGGTGGGGGGAATGTTTTCAAGCACTGGGAAGGTGACATCATTAATTAAGTGTTAGCGAATATGCAAATCGGCCACTGGCGCATAAGACTGTAATAAAACAAAGAAAACACTATTATCACTTGTGGTAAATCCTCAGAGAGAGCTACCTGGGTGCTATATGGTTTTTACCAGTTAATGATAGCTGGTCTGACTGATTCAGAACACGAAATGGTGAAAATCCAGGCAAGCAGAATAAATATTAGGATAGGGCCTTTGAGCCCAAGTAGGAATCTCAGATGTTTTCTCATTTACCAGGAGCCGTGTTGTTGCAGTGGTTAGAATGCAGTATTGCAGGCTAATTCACAGCTTACTGTCAGAAGTTTGATTCTGACTGGCTCAAGGTTGACTCATCCTTCCATCCTTCTGAGGTCGATAAATGAGGATCTAGATTGTTGGGGGCCATATGCTGACTCTGTAAACTGCTTAAAGAGGGCCGTAAAGCACTGTGAAGCGGTATATAAGTCTAAGTGGGATAGTTATCTGCATAGTTAATCTTGCTATAGTGAAAACGAAGGATCTTGATTTAGTGCTAAAGGCATATGGAAAGTCCTAGATGGACTTAGAACTTGGTTAGGAAATGCCACCTTTCAGTCCCTTGAAACCTGCTGGGCTGGGGTGCTCACTGCATCAAAATACTTTAATTTAGCAGGATTCCTATTTGTTGGTGGAATCAGTAGAAGTAGTATCCAGGATTATTCCTGTCAATGTCAAACTCGATTTCATTAAGGGCTGAATCAGGGTTGTGTTTCACCTTGGGGGGTGGGGAGGCATGGCCAGGGGGGATGGCCAGCTCAATGTCACTCAGGTCGGGGGCACCTGTAGTGGTCCGAGCACTTTGCCAGCAAAAATGGAGCTCGGGAGGGCCACACGCAGCCTTCTCAACCTCCATTTTCACTGGCAGAGGCACCGCAGGCTGGCCCTGTTCTGTTTCCAGGGCAGCACCATGGGCCAGATATATGAGCACCCTGTGGGCCAGATCCAATCCACAGGCCTTGAGTTTAACACCCCTGATCTAGAGTCATTGGAGTTGAGAAATAAAAATGTTTTGCCCAATTCCAGGCACCATCATAATTATCCTGCAGCCAAATTTATTTGCTCCTTTAAATCAGAAACATTGTGTGAGTAAACTAATAAGAAGTCACTGCTGCTCAAAGCCACACAACTAGAGTAAAAGTTGGCAGGTCAATAGCCAGCTGGAAACTGAGCACTGTATTCACACAGTGCTGCCCTCTATTCTGTCTCTGTAGGAACTTGTCCATTATATTTCTGAGTTGCAAATGCTGAGTTTAGGTTAAAGTAACATGCTAGAAAGCAATAGACCATGAGTTCAAGTCCCATATTAGCCATGAAATACAGCTGGGTGACCTTGGGCCAGTCACCGTCTCTCTTTCAGCCCAACTCACTTCACAAGGTTGTTATTGTGGGGGAAAATAGGAGGAGGAAGTTGTGTTGGATATGTTCACCACTTCAACTTATTTATAAAAGTAATATAGATGGAATATAAATAAACAAGCTAACAAATAAATAATAAATCTCCCTATCTTCTAGTCTTAGAAGCCTTTCCAGAGAAACAGATACCTTGTTGCCCACATCTTCTGATTTGATTAAAATTGAGATTTGACCAGCCTCTTCTTATTTTATTTCTATATCTGTAAAGATATCAGGACCCTATCGAATCAGGGATGTTTAAAGGTAAAAGTAAAGGTTCCCCTCACACATAAGTGCTAGTTGTTCCAGACTCTAGGGGGCGGTGCTCATCTCCATTTCAAAGCCGAAGAGTCAACGCTGTCTGATGACAATTCCGTGGTCATGTGGCTGGCATGACTAAACGCCAAAGGCACACGGAATGCAGTTACCTTCCCACCAAGTTGGTCCCTATTTTTCTACTTGCATTTTTACATGCTTTCGAACTGCTAGGTTGGCAGAAAATCTATCATCTTGGCAGAGAAGCAAAAACTCATCAGAACCCTTCTCTGACTATTGGGGACTAATAGGAACATAGGAATGTTCCAGGCAGTTTTTTCTGATGTCTGTTGGCCAGCAATTTCCTGCTGGAAAGAAAACAAATTTCCCAGACATTAAATAGGAAATACTTCTTTACACCTTTATCATGATAGGCAACTATCCAACTTTTTAATGTGATTGTGTAATTTGGCTCCTTTACCATTTTTGGTAGCAGGAACCTGACTGAGATATCAGAACCTTGAAAAAGGGATATGATTACACAGACCATTCCAAGGAGTGTAATCCAGCAAAATTCTATAACAAGTTTCTTTTTTTGTAAAACCAAAAATTATTAACTAAAATTAACTAATTAGATTAAAAGCATCTAAGATTTATTTGAGTGGTATTGCATCATTAATGGTGAGCTCAACTTGATTTATGAAGACATTTGTATCTCTGCGTGGGTGTGGCCTATGCTTCACTTTTGGCAAGAAGCAACCTCTAAGATGTATATCTGGATATCTAATTTCAGCCCTCAACAGGCTACAACATAACCACTCCCATAGGTATCTATCCCCAATCAGGATGATGCCAAAGGGACAAAATGTTCATTACAATGTCACAACACAAGTTCCACCTATCATAAGAGGCAGATAAACACATGTTTCCCTTTTTCCCACCACCCCCATATACCATATTTTTTCCATGTATAAATGATACTTTTTCTTAAAAATATTTATCTAAAAATGGAGGGGCATCTTATGCCCAGGGAGCCAAGAGGAAAACTGTGGTTGTAAAACTGCCAATACTTTATCTCTGCAAACTAGCCTCACAAACGAAACTTCCAATTGCAGAAACAAGCTAATAGGTTTCCTCCAATCATGAGCCATATGTAACTGACGTCAGCTGATGCTGTATAGAGCGTGTAGCCAGTGCTCAGATGCGACAGGTAACAGTAATGTCGGAGCGTCCTAAGTGCATAAAAATCTCAGAAAAGAAAACAATAAATACTGGTACCAGTAAGTGAATGTCTTACTCTGCAAAATAAATGTCTTCTATTTAATGTTTAAAATATTGATTTCTGAATTTTGGGTAAGAAAAATGGGGAGGGGGCGTCCTATACATGAGGTGTCTTATAGATGGAAAAATACGGGTAAATTCCATAGCAAATATAGTTGATATAATAAAATGTGCCCGGATAGAACACAGCTGGGTCTCTAAAGGCAGCAAGAAGTCCATTCAAGTGACCCACCTGCTTTCCACACAACTTGAAAGCACTTCTTGGCTCAAAAGGCAACTCAGAAGCTTGCTCCCTCTTTCATAACACGAGAAACACTAAACTGCAAGTCCCACCTGTGCATTCACGATATCTACACATACCTCTTTTGGTGCCTATCTAATTCCTTGATGTTCCTGATTGGTTTTTTTTTAGGTAAAGGTAAAGGTTCCCTTCACACATATGTGCTAGTCATTCCTGATTCTAGGGGGCGGTGCTCATCTCCATTACAAAGCCGAAGAGCCAGCACTGTCCGAAGACATCTCCATGGTCATGTGGCCGGCATTACTAAATGCCAAAGGTGCATGGAACGCTGTTACTTTCCCACCAAAGGTGGTCCCTATTTTTCTACTTGCATTTTTTACGTGCTTTCGAACTGCTACGTTGGCAGAAGTTGGAACAAGTAATGGTTACGCGGCACTAGGGATTCAAACCGCTGAACTGCCAGCCTTTCGACTGACAAGCTCAGCGTCTTAGCCACTGAGCCACCACGTCACTTTTTTTTAGTGTATATTAATTAAAATAAATAAATGATAAACAGAACACTGCAAAACAAGTGCTAGCTTCTAGAATCTTAATTTCCAAAAAATCTTCTGAACCCACATTTACCCCAAAGGTGTTCAGAGAAAATAATAATGATAGGAAACTATATTTCAGTTCTTTTCTAGGAGGTATGCCGCTTACCTTACCTTCTTCAGAGAAACAAAAATAAGCAGAGACCTTCTTGGAAAGTTATAGGGATGGTGGGGAGAAATCTTACCATTTGCTCTCTGATAAATTGAAGTCTTACTATTGATTCATGTTCAGCCATTTTGTGAATGTATCTATGACATGCTTGAAACATTTCAAATGTGTCCACAAACCTTCATAAATTGAGACCTCATCAATGATGGACTAATGAAAAACTGATACACTGGTGAACTGATAGGAAGCTAGCCGCTGATTGATATTTCTTGCTACTTTTTGTCTTCTAGCATTTCCAAAAGAAATGTATCATTAGTTTCACTGAGTTCTACAAAGGGGAATTCTACCCCAGTAAATCATAAGTCCATCTTTTTTTTTTAATTGGGAACAGGAAGATTTTTTTTATATGTGTCAGCTGAAGTTAAGAAATCTTTAAATGTAATCCCATTTCATACTTGAAATTTCATTGTTTCATCTCTGGGTTTCATCTGAATAATCCTGCAAGGACAGACAGAGTAAAGCTAGCATGTTCCTTTAACCAAGATACTGGAATTTTGGACATTTTCAAGAAGAAATAGGGTGGCTTCCCCATGTATAAATGGACATACAAAGAAACCCAATTAATAAATTAGTGCATGTGTCAGGAATATCTTTATTGAAAATGGCCATTCAGTGATTTAAAATACTGTGTAAACCAGAGGTGGGTATCAGCAGGTTCTGACCAGTTCTGGAGAACCGGTAGCAGAAATTTTGAGTAGTTCGGAGAATCGGTAGTAAAAATTCTGACTGACCCCGCCCCCTTCTATTCTCTGCCTCCCAAATCCCAGTTTATCGGGAGGAAATGGGGATTTTACAGTATCCTTCCCCTGGAGTGGAGTGGGAATGGTGATTTTATCCTTCCCCTGCCACGCCCACCAAGCCACACCCACCAAGCCATGCCATGCCCACCAAGCCACACCCACATAACCGGTAGTAAAAAAAATTGAAACCCACCACTGGTGTAAAAGTTAAGCATAAAAACCTATACATTAAACCAATGAGAAATGGACATTGTGCTATTCACAATTATAGATACTGTAAACATTCCAATGCTGACATCAGATCGACCCAGATTAATCTTTGCTGATTAATTTTTTTCTTTTTACCTATTGGTCTCCTCTGATCCATTATTCCACAACAGTTTGTATTTGAGGTAAATGAGAATTTGAGTGCCATATATAAATGTCCTGTGCTGGATTCTGAAAATAAAGGTTAATGTAACCTGTGTTGTGGAAAGATTTGCATATTGTTTATATAACCTGCCTCCAAGAAGATAAAAATAGAGACTCTGGTATTCTTAAGTGGTCTCTACAAGACATTAAATTAGTTGAACTGCAGAGATAATGTATGCAATCATTTCTAAGATTAAAATGATGAATCACGTCAAGGATTAGATTAAAATTATGCATATTGGACTTTATATATTGTGTTGACCTAAATATAAGTAAAACAAATTATTTTGATAATAGATTTTAGTTTACCATTTACAATCCCATCTGATCCACATGAACTTCAGTGAAAAGATGATACACCAATATAAATTCATTAATAATCTACTCAAAAGAAAATTCTATTAATTCCAAATAAGTGCATACTTGGGAATAAAATATTTATAACATGTATGCAGAGCAGAGCAAATGCATAAGTAGTGTCCTTTCACTTTTATACTGCTAGAACCTAGGATGGACGGAGGAAGCACAAATAATTCTGCATTCCATAAAAAAATAATGGATGAAAAATCCTGTCTCAAGCTGTAATGTGGCTGGTCCTAAAGAAAACATGGACAAAACCATGAAATATCTATCTATATATATATATATAAATGGCCGCGTGTGTTTGTATTTGTGTGTGTGTGTGTGTGTGTGTGTGTGTGTGTGTGTGTGTGTGTGTTCCAGCATAACTCCAGAACGCCTCATTCAATTTCAACCAAACTTGGTACACAGATGACTTACCCTCTGGAAAAAAATACTGTGGGGGTAAGACACTCCTAATACCCCTCGGGGTGTGTGTTCTGTTAAGATACAGCCTGTTGTGCCTTAAAATGGCTTCTACTGTACTGCCTTAAAATGGATTCTACTGTACTGCCTTAAAATGGCTTCTACTGTACAGCACAGTGGAGTTGCCATGGTAACGGCTTCACAGTACTCCACAAGGGGGCTCCCTTGGTAAGGAAGAAAATCCAACATTAAAAATTATGTTTGGTCCAGATATTTTCAACAAGGGTTTGATTATTCTTGAGGACAAATGTATGGCCCTGATCAATAAAACATTATTGCAACTCGGCCTGCCTGCATCACTACAAGACTGACATGATGTACTTCACGCCGATTCCATACGAGAAAAGAACTACAACATCAAACAGTTTACTGCATATATCACTGACAAACAGACATTTCTAGATCAAGATCAGAAAAAAAGTATATCAAATGATCATGGATCAGCTAGCAAAACAACAAGGTATCATTTTATTTGATGCTTCTGGGGGCACAAGGAAAACATTTTTAACTAATTTAATTCTTGTCGAAATCAGGGCTCAGGGTGAAGTTGCTCTTCCTGTCTAATACAGGATTGAGATAAATAAATACCCGCGCAATGCCAGGTTATCAGCTAGTATGCTATAATTCCTTCAATACCAGATTCAACAAGCTACATAAAAAACTAGCAGAAACCATCCCCTGCTAATCCAAGTATGTATGGAAAGGGAATCAAAAAGAATCTGTTATCCATGTCCAGATCACTCCATATGGGTAGAAGTTCTAAAGGGAATTCTAAGTGTGATCAAGAATCCTGCCAGAATCAGGATTTATCATCATATGTGTTCAAGTGAGCATTCATGTCAGTTTTTCCTTCACATTCACTGTTCAAAAGGCAGACTTTGGGCCAATGGGATACTGGGGCCAGTTAGGTCTTCTTTGTGTTATGAAGAGGCTGTTGCAAATCAGTCATCGGCTATTGAGTGTCACTTGCTGAGGGGCATTGGTTGAGGAAAGAAAAACCATTTGTAAGCTTTGTGGCTGGACCCTCCAAAAGCCCTTAACTGGGTCCTATAAAATCCCCATTCTCAAGGCAGATAAAAGGATGTAGCAAATCACAAAGGTATAGGAGAGGGTGAATAGAATTACTGAGGCAATGATACTCAGGGGTTTCACAGAAAGAATGTTTGTGATTTCAGTGTGTGCATCTTTACATTATATCATGATATATTAGGTGATATAACAATACACAGGGCTAGTCAGATGCAAAGGCAGACTGCTTCTGCACAGCTTTTATTACAGGAGACAATGCATCGCTCTTAAGCACTGGAAAGAAAGTGTTCCACTTAAGAACACTTGAGGTAAATTTTGCTGTTTGGCAACCAATGAATCGTCCGTGAAAAATAGAAAAGCAACAAACATTTTCAGTTTTATATTTTGATGTATGCAAATAAATACTAAAATAACTAAACTCAAAAAGCTTTCTACGTTGTCCAAGTATTATCTAATCAACATCTTCCCTTGGCCTATCTAGGAACAACAGTATTGAATCAACAGGACAAACACCATTGTTCTTCTGAGATAACTGTGATATAAGATGCTGTGAGAAATCCAGTATCTTGTCAGATTTTTTTCCTAGTAAGTGGAAAGTCAAAGAAGAGTGGCATTTGTTATGCTACTTATCTCATTTTTGTTTGCTTGTTTCCTTGCCTGCTTGCTTGCTTTTAAAATATTATTTTCATCAAAAACAATAGAATTGTTTTAGCCCATTGCCATGATTGCAGAATTAAGATTTTGGGGCTTTATAGATGACATGGCTGCCCCTTCATTATCTCTCTTTTTATTCTATCTGGCATGAAAAGTTGTAGGAAGGGTCTAGGACACCTTGCCACGGCCGACTCGCCCCAGCCGACTTGCCATGGGACGGGCATGGGACTCCAAATTCTGGCTCACCCCAACCTTACTTCTAACTTGAGAAAGTTCAAACCTAAAGCAAGACAAAACCCACTGCAATTCACTTGTCCCTCTCTTGAGTTAACCCGCATTGAATTGCCCTGCAGCGAGTTGTTCTGTGGCAAATTGGCCATGGCAAATCAGCCAGGATGAGTCAGCTGTGGCAAGATGGATGTGGCGAGTCAGCTGTGGTGAGCTGTTCCATTCCATCACAGGAAAGTGAGAAGCAATGGCCCAAAAGAGAAGAAATGACTCAAGATCAGATCATTTTTACCATACTTTCCAGTTTGGAAGACAGTTTCCAAACCAATCTTTCCTAAAATTCCCTACAACATTGTTCCAGGGGTTATAGCCTTAATCAATTAAAACAAAACAAGTGACTAAAATGAATGACTGAAAGTTCCCTGATTAATGACACTTGATTTTTTTTTTCCCCACTGTCTGGAGGAACAACAAAAAAAGTTCATTTGTGTTTTTAAGAGATGGCATAGACACCTTTAATCATAATTAAAGGTCATCTGCAAAAGAAGGTTATTGTTTATTGTCCTTGAGGTTCTAAGTTGTTTAGAACAGTAGAAAGTTCCTTATTTTCTATGTAATAATAGACATACTTGGTTGTAAACACATCTTTCTTGGATAATATAGCTGTTTGTTAAAGAATCACTACTACATATCTGTATAATTGATTCATCATCAAATAAAAATACTGGCTTGGTCTTCTGCCTCACTCTAAAAGTAGCCTAGACCTACTTGTAACACAATGGCCATTATCAAGTCAAGCAACATGCTCAAATGATGAGGCAGTGCAGAGAATGATATTCCTGCTTTGTTAATAAAGCATAGAGTTAGGATTATACTATGATCTGAATCTTGTAAATCTCAGCTACAATAAATGTTTTCAACTGAATACCTGTGATACACAATATGGCAATTTTTCCAAGGACTGACAATTATCCTTCTGAAGTCCTCCACATTTATTGGATTCTGATGATTACCTTACCTTACAGACTACCATACTGGCTGGAAATTATGAGGGTTAATATAATACGATGGGCTGAAATGAGTTCAAGGGTAGAAAATTAAATATCGAAGTTAGGAATTTTCACCAAAATGGTCAAAAAAGTCAATATGCTGTCAAAATTACATAAATGTCATAACTACATAATTTCAGCTACTGTCATCTTAATAGTTTTGGCACCACCTTCCATAGACATTTCTGGTTCCGGGTATTGGTGTGGATCAACAAGAACTAAATTTACCTTTCAGGTGCTTTAAACCAGCCTTCTCCAACTGGTAGATTCTAAGACACATTACACCTCAGCACTTTTGAAGTTGCTTGCCAGACTAACTGAGCTGGAAAGCATGTGGTAAAGATTTTTACTCATCAGCCCTCCATTCTCACTGTTTTAGTCTTATACTTGTTTTGCATGAGGGGATCTTCCTGAAAACTAAATTTCCTCAGTCAAGGTAAACTAACAAATAAGTTTTAGATCAGCCACTTTTGCATTATTTAACTATTGCAAAATTCAGTGTCATTTAAATGAGAGTTTGTAATACTTGTGGCTAATGGCAGGTTAGTGACCATCCATGGTTATTAAAAATCAAATTTTACACACCCGGGTTTTACAGTCCACAAAGATAATTTGATGAAAACTTCTTTGCTACATAAAACATGAGTACAACCCACCTGAAGAGTTTACAAGTTGCCTATGAAATTTGTAATGCTTTCAGTAACACATTGCATGAAACAGCTGACAAACGGTCCTTTAGCTTTGTTGGAACAGCTCTGATGCCCTCCGGTGGGAAGATGCATTTTAACACCTGACAAGCAAATGCAAATGTTTGGACATAAGATGAAATATAACCAAATCCATACAGCCATCTGAAATCAGATAAAGCAATCTTGACACCACCACTGCATGGAAACCACACTAGGTCATAGAAACTCTTGAGTAGAGTCCAACTAGAATATATCGGTGTTTTGGGATGAAACTCTATTTTTAATTTTGAGCTGGATTTATTTAAAGTGCCTTATAGAAATACTAATACAACAGCAGCAGTTTCTGTAGCGAAAGACAGACAATAGAACCTGTTTGTAAAGAAGCTTAAGATAACAAGGATTTACAAGGTCAATTAACAGCAGCTAGGATGAACGGGGAATCATCCAGACATGGCATAATGATTCTCATAATCTCAGGTCATTAGCCTTGCTAACTGGAGCTGATGGGAGTTGAGCTATACAAATCTGGAGAGCCATAAATACATCACCTTTAGTTGTCTATTTGTTCCAAAATAATTAAATCAGATGCTGATTAGTTTAATAATTTGATTACAGAATTGTATCCTAAAGGGGTGGTCCCCCATTGATCTGTATAAGAGCATTATAAGATTGGTTGTCAGTTCTTTACAAATGCTCCACCAGAATAGAATAGAGAGGCAGGTGGAACAATTTCATCAAGCAACTCACTCCAACCCAATGTTCTACCTTTGGATGGTCACAATGAGTTCAGGTTGTTTCAACTTATATGTGAAGGAGCAAGACATCACTTTACACCTACTTAGATTAAATGGCCATTTGAAGACCCATTTCTCTAGTGTGAGGAGATGGGTGGTGTGGTGTCTCTTGGGCTTTTCACCAGAGTTGAATTGCCATTGTATCCAAACATCCTCCAGTGGACAGGAATATATAAGAAGGAAGTTTGCTGAACCCCTTCCTGATCCTATTCAGCCTGTATTTCAAGTCAATGGCAGTTTGGTCTAGTGGTTAAGGCACCAGGCTAGAAAGCGGGAGACCATGAATTCAACCCCTACCTTAGTCATGAAGACCACCTGGGTAACTTTGGGCCAGACTCTCTCTCTCAGCCCAACTCACTTCTCAGGGTTGTTGTGGGGGGAAAAGGAGTAGGAAGTGTTAGCCACCTGGAGTTATTTGGAGGGAGGGAGGGAGGGAGGGAGGGAGGGAGGGAGGGAGGAAGGAAGGAAGGAAGGAAGGAAGGAAGGAAGGAAGGAAGGAAGGAAGGAAGGAAGGAAGGAAGGAAAAGTCATCTGAACTGACAATGCCTAACAAATTATATGTATAGGTAGTCTTCAACTACAGTTGTTAAATTAGTCACATGGTTGTTAAATGAATCTGGGTTCAGCATTGATTTTGCTTGTCAGAAGGTAAAAAAAATGGTGATTATTGGGACACTGCTACTGTCATAAATATGAGCTAGTTGCCAAGTGTCTGAACTTGGATTGCATGACCATGGGGAAGCTGCAACGATCGTTCATGTGAAAAACGGTTGTAAGTCACTTTTTTAAGGGCCACTGTAGTTTCAAATAGTCACTAAACAAATGGTTGTAAGTCAAAGACTACCTGTATCCTGAGACTGTCCTTAGATCAGTACTTCACAAGCCTCCATAAACTACCCCAAATTGGATTAAAGTGGATTTCTTATAGAACAGAATATTTGTAGCTCAGGATTGAATTGTGGAGTCCTTGGTACTCTCTCCGTTATTTTCTTGCAGACATTTCATTACCCAGCTAGGTAATTTCAACAGGGCTGGATGGGAATGTAGTTTGTTCTCTAGTCATATAAAAATGGCTCATCCTGTCAGTGTTGGTGGGAGTGTTCTTAATGATTTCTTGATTAAGCTGTTGTTGACTGTTAGCTTGCTTGTCTGAGTTGGTAGTTCCTTGATTAGGGTATTGTTTACTTCTAGACTGTTGGACTAATTAATCTCAGTGTTAATCTCTGCTTATCTGGTTGTTGATTATTGGAGAGGAGATGTTTTGATCTTTCTGTTTTCTTTTGGGCTTTTTGGTTGTCTCTTCTAAATGGTATGTAAATGTTGTTTATGTGCCTGTTGGTGGCTGATTTGTCTGAGTTTCAGGCTTCCAGGAATTCTCTAGCATTTTTGGACTTGATTTTGGATGCTCACAGTTTCCCGGTTGAAACTCTGGTTAAGTGAATTTTCTTTTGGTAACGACATGCAAACCCATTACCTATTCACAACAGGTATACTTAAATTGACTTAAAATGTTTTACCTGCATTGGGTAAAAATTCTGATAAACATTTTCAGGTAATGAAGGGGAAAAAATTGGAAAGCACATTCTTAAGCAATCTCAGAACCAGAGGGAAATTACAGTTATTCAAAAATGTACAGTTACAGAAGACTTAAAACTGCTTCTCTCGTAGTCTGGGGGATAGAATAGTTGCTTGGCCCTTATCATGTACTGTATTTCTTTGGGATGCTTTTGAGACAGCTTGTTTGTCTTTTTGGACACTTAGGATTTTTCATGATTTTTCTTTCTGCTGTTATTTTACAATATAAGCCATCCAGAGTCATTTGGAGTCAGGCAGCCTCCATATTACCAAAAATAAATAAATCCCATAGCCAAAGATGAATCATAAGAAGGTTCTAGTTCATGAATGAAAGTCAATTGGAGTGACACTGATACTGTGTGATAATATCTCTATCATCTTTGAAGGTAACAGATGTGTACTACACAGCACGCAGCATTCTCCTCTAACTCTTTGTGGCTACACAATGACCTCGCATTCCTGGGAAAGCCAGGCTTAAGGATGTCCTACCTTGTCATCAGTCATTGTCTTTTCAAGCACATAAATCTGTTCTACATCTCCTGCAGTGAATCCAGACAGAGAGAATCATAGTACCAAGAGCATTTGAAATAACACGGAGACTAAGGTCCCATATTTAAGTGTAAAGAGAGTAGATGCATTCATGGGATTTAAAATATAGCTAAAATATAGTTTTGCTGCACTTGAATTCTAATCGTGCACAACATTTGTAATGATGTCAGGCTTACTTATCTGCAATTGACCAAGAACAAAGTGAAACCAGCCAGGCTTACATACTGTATAGTTCTGATTGGTGCAAGTATAAGGAAGTTTTTTTTTTCCCTTAATACTCTCTGCAGAATGTCACAACTAAACAAATTTGTTCTTGGTTAAGCTCAACAGTTGCTGACGGTGTCCTGTTGGTCTAGCAATATGATGCTAGCAATTTGAGAGTTGGCAGAAGATTAAGTGCTCAGCTCAAATTGAAACCTATTACCAGATATCTGAGCAAATTATCATCAGGCAAGAAAATTCCTATGTTCAGTTGGAAAACTCTGATGGATTCACTGGAACACGCCAGTAGGGGGTTCCACTTACCTTTGCTACCGGTTCAAAATCGGGAATGCGCTCACTTCGCTT
The DNA here is from genome assembly GCF_059756535.1 of Pantherophis guttatus. Taxonomy (NCBI): domain Eukaryota; kingdom Metazoa; phylum Chordata; class Lepidosauria; order Squamata; family Colubridae; genus Pantherophis; species Pantherophis guttatus. The sequence continues at coordinate 64,553,402 of NC_142064.1, read as the reverse complement.
GCGTGTGGCACTTCTGCGCATTTGCAGAACCTTCTATGCATGCCCAGTGTGTCCGTGATGATGTCTGGGTGGGTGGGCGCAGTGGTGAAATCCAAATTTTTTACTACCGGTTCTGTGGGCATGGCTTGGTGGGCATGGTGTGGCTTCATGGGCATGGCTTTGTAGGTGTGGCAGGGGAAGGATACTGAAAAATCCCCATTTCCACCCTACTCTGGGGCCAGCCAGAGGTGGTATTTGCCGGTTCTCCAAACTACTCAAAATTTCCGCTACCGGTTCTCTAGAACTTGTCAGAACCTGCGGGATTTCACCCCTGGGTGGGCGGAGCCTACCGCTGCCGCCACTACCAGTTTGCCTGAACCAGGGTGAACCGGTAGAAACCCACCACTGGAACACGCCAATGAATCCACCCCTGTGCCAGAAAGGAGAATAATATAAAGAAGCCATAACTCTGCCTTCTGTGTCAGTATGATATTTTTTAAACTCCAAATAGCAATGCAGAGCTATTCATAGAGACTCGCTCACTAACTGGGAACATAGCAGAGTGAGAGGAGGAGGTTTGGATCCAAAATACCTTCTATCTTATTTCTGCCCATATTCGAGGTTTTGAGATTCCAAGATTGGAGAATTCTTTTGCTGGAAACAACCAGAGAAGGGAAAGCGGTGTTGGATCACCATCCAAGATGAAAACTCTAGAGAGAGACGTCAAACTTGCATCATCACGTCGTCACGCGACATATCATGACTTTTCCCCCCTTCGCTAAACTGGGCATGGATGTGGCCAGTGCCTAACGCATCCGGCCCGCTGGCTGCAAGTTTGACAGCCCTGCTCTAGAGCATAGAGGACAGCAGACTAACATTATCAATAAGTTACCAATAAGTACTTAGTTTATCTAAGTAGCCTCCACATTCTATTGGCTACAGTATGTGCTCCTTGGTATTTCAACATCTACTAAAACTTGGGCTCTGTCTGTTAGTGGGAGAAGTATTTTTATTTGCTATGAACTTATATTTTAATGCAGTACAATATGGCAACAATAAAACTCACAATACCCTCCCCATTCAATCAGTTTTACAATCAGTTTTGTATTTGCAGGATATCTGGGCATTATTTCTTACAATAAAATGTCAACCATTTGTTTATTCTGTTGGGTTCTGTGTGTTGCCCAAGTCCTCTATTCTCATCCTATGTACCTCTATTTCCATATTCTTTCTCTAATAGCTCATATAGCAATAGCAACAGCACTTAGATTTATATACCGCTTCACAGTGCTTTACAGCCCTCTCTATGCGGTTTACAGAGTCAGCATATTGCCCCCAACAATCTGTGTCCTCATTTTACCAACCTTGGAAGGATGGAAGGCTGAGTCAACCTTGAGCCGGTGAGAATCGAACTGCCAAACTGCAGTCAGCTGGCAGTCAGCAGAAGTAGCCTGCAGTACTGCATTCTAACCACTGTGCCATCACTGCACATATGGTTTTTATTTTAGTTAAACATAATCAGACTGCTGTTCAGTTAATTGCTCTGAGATTGGCAAAATTGTTGACTCTAACTGATATTTCCACCAAGTAAACAATCCATTCCTTATCTTGAAATACCTGCTAACAACAACGTCAAGTCTTTGGAATCGCCGTGTGTGTAAAGTCTGCTCCAGACCTTAATAATTGTTATTGTCTTTCAAAGATTTTGGCATGTTAAACAACTTTAATCATTCCTTGTGAAGATGTATTTACCACTTGCTATCTCTTATCTCATAATAATAAGAGCCTTAATTCACATTGAGTAGTGATTTTTACATATGAGAATTCAGCCTCTGAAGCATATGTAGAATGGCAATTTTTTGTTTTTTTAATCTTATTTTTTTATATTTTTATAACAATAATAAACATTGCCTTTTAATAACAGTATGCCTATCATCCAGGTATGTAACCAACAATGAAGGAGAATCCAAACTCTAGTCATAAAAAGCACAAAATCACAATGATGGGATCATCTAATCTCCACATCCCAATGCATGAGAAAACAGCTTGATCTCTGAGGATTTATATAATACTAGCATGGTTCGTTCCCCCCCTTTTCCGCCATCCAAATTTCAGTTTCTAGAGGACAGGCATTGGGACAGGGAAGGTGGACTTCTTGTATCATGCCAGTTTAATGGGTATCCAGAACATATTCACTTTTTTAGATCTAGTGCTGCATGTACTTTCTTATCGCTGCAGAAACTTCAAGAGCTTTATTTTCATCATCAAAATGGTCGATGGATAAAGAGATAATTCCCTTCTCCCCACATATACTCTGCATATATTTAAAGAAAAAATGGATTCACTTCAGTATCTTGACTGTCGCGTGGCTCCAACCATTCTAGCATACTAATCTGCACTATATGTCTTAAAATGTTCATACTAGCCAAGGATCCAATCCATAAAGAATGCTGAGAATGAGAAAAAGACTTTTTTAAAAAAAAAATTATACACACAAGGTCATTTCATCTTGAGTGCCTGGTTCAGGCACGCTAATTAAAATGGTTTCCTCTCATTTGCACAAATGAGCAACCTTCTTAAAACTAGTCTCTTGATTATTGAGCAGTTTAGTAATCAATTCTAAAACATGAACTCATCAAGCTGAATTATTTTTACATTCGCAGAATATATTTTGTCTTGAAGATCCTTTTGGCTGCCCAATTTGCATACTAAATTCGACCAGAGATACTTTAAAAGGCTTATTATTCTAAATTTAATGGTTTCAGATGGCACTTGACAAGCTTGGCATTTTGGCAAAAGGTAATGTGTAACAGAAAAGAGCGATTAGAGTTTTTAAAGAGCATGAATGGATTAGAGTTGAAATGCATATAGCTCCCTTTTTTACAGACTACAATTAAGAGGTCCAAGGGATCTAACTCTGCACATCTGGAGGCTACAGATTTCACGCTCTTGTTGAGCATGTACAGTCTTCAGTTTATCCAGGGAGATTTAGGGTTTAATTTTGATCTATTCTAAAACTTGGATATGCAGAATAAAATCTTAATTACAACCGCCAAAATATTGGAAAGTTACCAGTTATCGACTCCCTAAATTGTATTATATAGTTACATAAAAGAAAAAAAATAATGCTTTAAAGTTAAAATTAAATTAATTAATATAATTAATACATTTAATTAATTTAAATTTAATTAATTCAATTTAAATTTAATTAATTCGATAGGCATTGATAAATAGCGAAGATCAAAACATTGATTTTCAATATATTCTGAAATATATCACATCTACTTTAGAGACCTGCAAAGTTTTAAAAACGTTTCCTTGGAGCAGGGTGGCTCCAAAGTAATGAGATATAAGAAAGTGGGAAACTGCCAGCTAGGCTAGAAGGCGGAATCAAATGGCGACCTATTTTAGAATCATTGCACAGCTACAAGAGGCATAAGCTTGATCCCCCCCCCCCCAAGATCCATGAGACCTTATTGGCTTGTTTCCAGGGGAAGGCAAGCAGTCTGAGAAGATTCTTGTAATGTAGGAGGAAACAATAAAGTTGCTTACTCTAGTTTTTTTAATAAGTGGCTGTAGTGTCTTGCGCATCGGACAGAAGTCACTTTAACAAAAAAATTAGAATTTTAAATTGGGTATATCCAAAAATATATCTTTTCATGGATACCCTGGTCAAAATTATATCTGCACCAATTTTCCAGCTATGTCTTGTTTGCAATGCAGGTATTGAAATCTCATACAACCAAGGGGCCCAAATGCTTGACAGAATTTCAGTGGGATCATATACAACAGTGACAGTCAACCTTTTCAGCACTGAGTGCAGAACCTGGAAGTGAGCAGCTGGCGGTGCATATGCACACCGGGCTCCGCATTCTGTCACGTGCATGCCGGCCAGCTGCTTTGTTTTTGGTTCTGGTGCACGCATGCTCACCGGCCAGCTGGTCTTCTGGCCGGTATGCATGTGCATGCCGGAACCCAGAACAGAGCAGCTGGCCAGTGCGCATGCATGCCGGAACCTGGAGAAGCAGCTGGCGACGACATGCGTATCCACAGAGAGGGCTCTGCATGCAACCTCTGGCACACATGCCATAGGTTCGCCATCATGGATATACAGAAATAACCCTCAGGTTTAGGACAAAGAGAGAAGCTAAATTTTGAACATTCTTATCCTAGTAAATTAGGAAAAATATCCTGCTGTGTACCTAAAAGTAAAATTAGGATGTTAAATGCATTTTTTTAACAGGCTTGATGCAACGGGCATTCCAAGATAAGTGAAGAATTATAGGGTAGATTTAACAGACCCAGTCCTGGATCCTCTCCTACAATCTTAGAAGCACAAACAGTACTGCATGCCAAAATTATCTCATAGAGGAACTTTCAAAAATTAACTGCATTGTTTACTTAAGGAAGCAAGACAACATTTTATTATATATTACAAAATGTATAATAGCCTCTCAAAAATAGTAATCAAATATGGAGTTATCTTACACGTTCAAGGGAATTCTAGATTATCTGTCTAGAATATATTTTTGACAAAGAAAATAAATAAATAAGTAATCCCCAAATATTATACTTTTCTAAATTGTTTTTGTGACCTAATAGAATCAAGACTAATTTATTACATTTATAGATCTGTCAGGTAATAGTTCGAAACCTTGTTATTAATGATTTAAGACAAGAAATAAAAATATCTAATCTATTCATAAAGCATAAAATATCAGCATATCATACAATTTTATGATCTCCCCTGCCCATCTTTAATTCCATTGTTATCTTCGGAATCTTAAATTGTACAAGCAATTATTCTCAAAACAAATTGGAAAGAAAAAAAGAAGCATCATTGGTTTATATCTTGACACAATTTTAATCAAGAACAAGGCACACCATTAGTAATTGCCCATATGGCTATATCAGCACCAAATATAAACCTGAAATAAGCCAAAATCCATTTCAAAAACTGTCAAGAAACCATATCAAAAGCTTTCTCAGAGCTCTCTTTTTGTACCCCACCCCACCCCCACCCAAATTATAGCTGGCTAAGCTTGTTTATTTTAATTTTAATCACAATTGTTGATTTAAAATTTCATACTGTGAAACACTGCAGGAATCCAACCTAATCTATTGATCAACATAGCTATTAAATTGTTAGCTTCAGATTTTGTCAGGTAAATAGGTTCATGGTTAGAATAGATCGTAAATGAAGCTAGTCTTATTAAATGTAAAAGACAGGTATTTGTTTTTAAAAGCTTCACATAAAATAAAAGAGAGAAAAAAACATATTCTTTATATACCAAGAATCTGGAAAACCATCAGCCGCAGGCATCTCCTCCAATTTCATAGATGAAATGAAATGTCATACTGACATTTTATTGAAGCAAAACAAACTTGATCCTGCGATAAATGTGATAAGCTCATTTTCTGTAGAAAGAAATCTTCCTCATCCTCATTTTGGGGATAAAAATTCATGTTATACAGTTTAGAAACAAAGGTTTGCAAAATGATGTTTATTTCCATTGGAATTACAAATTTCAAGGCAACAAGGAACCTGGAGGTCTCCTATGCTCAAGGTTTTTTCATGCTTTCTGGGGAGCTTTTTTATGTATTTAAAAACATGATTAGAACATTAAATTATGATTATATAATACCAGAATTCAGGGAAATAACTGAATGATCAAACAGATTCGTTATATAGGCCCTGCTTTAATATAGAAGCTATTACTGCAGCTTCCAATTTACAGTTATACTAGTTTTAATATTAATAGATAATCAGTTGATGCAGTAAGCATGTGATTTTCAATAGCTATGTTTTTCTTGAGTTGCATTTAATAATATATTTGCAGCCACATAATCGTTCCCACACCCACAAATTCTACAGAGATTTCCTCAAGGAAAAAATTTAATTGACCTGGAAATATTACATTTTTCATAATCTAGGAAGGCGCAGTGAAGCTTGATATTTGATGACCTGGAAAAATGGGCATTCTAGGCCTGTAAAAATGTTTTAAAAATACAAGTCATTTTTGCAAGCTGACTGACTAAAATGTATGGTCATATGTAATGCCAGATCAACTTTCTTGGATCAAATCATTCTCTCACTGGTTCATTTTCCCCATCTTGTTCAATTCTCACGGGCTCATATGGTTTGGACTGATTAGTTGGTTAAGCGCCATCAGGCTGGAATTGATTCTTAGAGTCTTCAATATGGCTTTTTAGGTCTCTCAATGATGCCTTCATTGAGGATGTCATTAAATCCATCTACCTTGCCTGATCATTCTCCTATTCTTTTTCTCCAACTTGTTCAAGTATCGTGAACTATTCAAGGAACAGATTTACCACTCTGAAAAACTATGTTGGAATTAGAATGAAAAGATAATATTCTTGATTGGGTTTCACAGTTGGTCCAGCCTTTTCTTAACATCTCATTAAGGATATTTAAATAAAGGATATTTAAAAATGCCTTTTCATAAGTACACTAACCCCTCTCCAGGACCACAGAATGAATGAAATAACATTCCACACACTACAAAAACAGTCATATTATCATATCAAATGATATTACTGGCAGGGTGGCAGATTATGTGCTTCCTTTTCTGCTTGCCAATAGCACCAGGCAGGACACCTGAAATTATAATTTTGTCCCAATCTTTCTGTATTTACCATAGCTTTCTGCCCTTCCCAATGGGCAGGACACAACCATTGCTATCCTGTGAGATGGCAAGAGAGCATAGGATCCCCAGCATTTAAACTGTCTTTTCTCTTTTCCAAAAATAATAATTCAACATATTTTTTTAAAAAAAGCATTTGAGATTAAAGATGTTGTTTTTTCTCCGATAGATTTTTAAATTGCACTTCAAATGCTGATGTTGTATTTACTTTTACAAGGAATAAAATTAGTAGATGATTTGTTTTTAAAAATAATCACATACATTGCACAAAGGAAATAGCAGGAAACTATAGCCGTTCCCATCAGTTTCCTGAAAGGAAGATAAATCCTTACCCCACATAATTTATCTTCAAATAAATTATTGAAAGTTTATCTTCAGCTCTCTAAGGATATGGTAATGGAGGCAGATTGGTGGGGGTTTTTTAGTCTAATCTTCAGGAAGAGGAAGACAGTTTGCCTTAAATTCAGGATCATCTTATTTTTTCAGGTAAATGTGATAGAAATTAAGAGGCTTCACTTGTGATCACTGATTTTCTTCACAAATTAAAGGATCATCCTCAGGATGTAATGGGGGCAAAACGAGACCCTAATCTATCTAAAAATGAAGAGTCGGTGCTTAAAATGATGGTGTAGTCTATGCCTCTCTCTTTTAAATGTTGGTTTCTTTATGCAAGCCTCTTTCCCACCCCAATTGTGTGATAAGTGCACCACGCACGCACGCACATTCACAGAGCATCTTGGTCTCTCTGCTTTTAGCAATAATTTGCACATAATGGAACAGCCAGAGGGGGGTTTGATCAATGACCTCTGTCTCCGAGATGCTGTTCCAAGGGAAACACATCTGCCAACATAAAGTATTGGGGCAATCATAGCTCAGTGAGCGTCGTAATAAGCAACTGTTACACTGGAGCCATCAGTCATGTTCAGTTACAGACCTGAAAGGATACAGCACCTTAGGGAGCAATGTCCTTCTATAAATTTGGGCAGCAATGAAGAATGATTTGCAATCAAGTAATAAAAGGCCTAAAAAAGGGTCCACCATGCATACTAACATCCCATACAGCTGACAAAGGAAATAAAAAACCTTGGCATTGTTTGCTCGTTATGTAAACTACACAGCTGTCCAAGCAATTAAGATATGATTTTGGGAATTCTCTCATAAAAATGTGCTAACAGTGCTTCCACTTGTGAAAGTGACACTCTTCTTTATCAGTAAAGTGCATTTCATTACGGTAATGCAATTTCATCTCGTTTAATCGCAGGAATTGCTTTAACCTTATGGCAAGTACATAAACATCATAAAGCTAATGTCGCCCTCATGGAAGGTGGGAATAAATCTGCACATGTGACAGCATGGCTCAAGAGATAATGGATTTCCACTGCACTTTCCAAGTTGATCTGCTGGAGGTCTGCTCACCACCAGAAAGGCTTACATGTTGCCCTCCAACTGAGGAACAGTTAAGGAGGAAAAACCCAAAAAAGCTCTTTTGCTTCTTTCAACATCACAGCCAGTGAAAATAAGATTGAAAGTGAGCCATGCTGGTAGTTTAGCATCAGACTAAAGAAATCTCCAAGAACAAGTGAAGAAACTCATGAAGACCTTGTAAACTTCTTGGGGATACTTATAAAATGCAATTTAAAGAGACAAGGTGAAGAGGTCCAAGGGTGCAGCCAATGATTTTGTCGATTTTCATTAAGATTTGGCTAGCAAATTAGTTTTAGAACAGGAATGGTGAAGAATGATGAACTTGCAGATGTTATTGGACTACAGTTGCCAACCCCAATTGATTGACTATCTGGGCTGGGGCCAAATGAAAATGGAATCCTTTTGGATACCTATACTAAGAACTGGGACTATAAACCATTATGTGATCTCTTCAGACCAGCCTGTTATCCAAATCAGAAGTTGATGACTTCATTTGGGCTAAATTTCCACACTAGTGATTTAAAGTATCTTCATAACATCACCCAACCGTCTTTGGAGTGATATAAAGCTCACCCACAATCCTGTTATTTTGATTAGTCGACTTTAGAAGATGCCATCAATTGCTAGTAACTGCACTAAAAATGTAGAAAGTTTCCAAGATGAATAGCAAGGAAATTGTCTAAAGTATTGGGTTATTCTCGCTGTTGGTTGATTAAGCCTGATTGTGATCTAGTACTGTTGCTTAATTACTTGGGGCTGCCTGTCTCTGTATTCTTGCAGATTCTCTGAAGTTTGTTCTTCTACAAACTTTTGTGGAATGGGGGAAGTGTCTGATGGTCAGAAGAAGAGAACAGTAGTAAAACCAGTTCACTAATTGAAGTAAAATAATGCTGGTACAATCAGCAGTGAGCACAGGAAAGAAGAGCCCAGTAAAATGGCAAACATTAGTGCAAAGACTATTGTGTTTGATGATACCACAAACAACTGGACATTAAATACCAACAGATTTGGGTGATTTTTTTTTTTTTTTGAAGCAAATGAGGTAGTTGCTGGAAAAAGATGTTCTAGGAGTCAAGCATTCTTTCCGCTCGTAAAGAAGCTTATTTGGCCTACAAAAGCCTTCTCAATTCCACTTTGCAGAACTAGTAAAAATAAGGCCAGCTCGTTATTAATTACAAAGAATTTCAGATTATATAAGTGCAAGCAGAGAAAGAGGAACTTCATTGTAGCCTATCCAGCTGAATTTTGTCAAAATGTCTAAACATGGCAAATGCGGTCATAGGCTAAAGGATGCCCTGAGAGAATGGCTAGTCTGTGGAATTCTGAAAGAAAGTCTTTGAAAAGACTTTTCACAGAGGCAGATTTAGCATTGAAGAGAGCATTTGAAATCACTATCTCCATGGAAACTGCTGCTAGAGATACTAGAGCTACAGTCAGGAGTAGAAGCCAATGTGAATAAGCTTGCAGTACCATACAGAGAGAGAGAGTTAGTAACAGGTCAAAATGATCTGTGCTATCAAAGTGGCCAGAGGTGCCTTTAATGACTTCAACAACAGCCTCGTGAACCACAGAGGGATTAAGAGAACTTGTTGTGAGAACAGATGCTCCAGAACAATTAGGGAGTAACAATGGAGTGCAATTTGTAGCCGAACAGTTCCAGAGCTTCTTGAAAAAGCATGTAATCAGACACATAACATCAGCACCTTATCACCCAACTATAAATGGATCAGCTAAAAGGTTTGGTCAAAGTTTCAAGAAAGTTTCATCCACAGAAAAGACTAAAACTTTCATATTTTCTTTTCATATATCACAGGGCAATACATGGTATACCTCTCCAGCTCCATCCAAAAACCTAACACCACCAATGTTCTTAATTTACACCCACTATTCAAGACCGGACCGTCACAAACCTAATTTGTAAAAAAGTGTTTAGGATAAAGAGCTTGAACAAGCTTCTTGGACTGAAACCCCACACATTAACCAGCTGAAGAGAACAGAATGCAGAACAAAGTTGCAGCTAACAAAGCTGCAGACACTACTGAAATCCATTTGAATTGCTACAAGTAGAACTTATCTCCCCCCTCCAAAAAGAGACACACAATCAGTAATTGTTGTCTAGTTGCCAAAAACTCTGATATATATACCAAGCGTGCCTGTTCAAGGTGACCAACATCCTATTTGTATGTGGAAGTTACCATCGGTTTGTAAATATAATTGTATAGTTATTTCTAATTGTGACTGGCTTTTATTTATTATTTGCTAATTATGTGTTGTATGACACCAAAGATATTCTTGTGTGAGATTAACAGCTATATAAATATGAGAAATAAAATAATATTGGGATTTCTATCTTAATGAGGAAAAAATTAGCTTATTGTGTAATTAGTGCTGTTGGTGGATGACGTATACTTGTGATCTACTAATGTGTAATTAGACTGCCTGTATATGCCACAATTCCAGATACAGCTAGTTCTTCTAATTTAAGTAAAGGAAACCCCTCCCACCAAAAAATCCTCCTCCTGACTGAGAAGGTTTTTTTAAAAAACTTTTTTGAAAGGATTATGGCCTGGTGAAAAATGAAACCAAAAAATCCTCACAAAATCAATTGCACTGATAAAAGTGTAAATTGCAGGATGGGATGTGCTTTATCTAGGCCCGTCAGACTACAACATTTCAGGCAACCACTGTAAGACAGCAAATAGTTAAACTTTCCTCTATTTCTTTGCTGCTATCTACTCAATATGCACCAAATCTATCTGCCAGGCATACCCCCTCCCTGCAGCAGACTTTGTGTAGTTTTGTGTTTTGGTTGTTGTTGTTTTAAGACTGAAGACCCAGGCAGGACCTTTGTGCCTATAAGCCAAAGTGCTACCACTGACTGTATGAACACCATTGCTTATGGTTTGAGTTAAAAGAGATTTTAGATCTGTAGAATGCAATGTTCTCTCTGTTCCAAAATATTCACCTAACATAGTAAAGAATTTATGCTCTTTGGGGAGCTGACATAAAGGATTTTTCTCTTAGGTTCATGTTCTTAGGACTTTAGATATCAGCAAGGCTCCAACATCAGAGCTCTCCAAAATTATGGCGAGATTGCTGTATTAATATTTAATTTTTTGAGTTATATTTATGTTACTTCACAGTCATAATAAATCTTTAACTGGAAAAGTGTGTAGTTCACACTTTGAAGCACGCTGTGTACTCCATTCTCTTAATTTGTTTTATTAAACGATTTGTAAATCACCTTTCTACCTAGTTTTAAAATAGCCAAATTAATGGGTACAAGCCATAGAAAGTGACAACTTTGGAACATACAAGAAAGTTCTTTCTTTTGCTTTCTGTCATTAACTGTAAAGTATTTTTTTAAAGCTATCATAAACTCAAGCTGATTTGATATTATCCTGCTTCTTCCCCCTATAAATCCACAGAAAATAGTGCTATCATTAGAAGAAGAAATGAAGGACTGCTTAATGCTGCAGGGTGAAGAAACATTGCCAGGGACTTTCTCAAAGGATTTGTTGAAGCTCTTTAAGTGTCGTCTTAAAATTCACTGAGGTAATATTGCACAGTTTTCAATTCTCCACACTAAGATTTTGTTTATGCATTTCTTTCCAGTACTTTCCCAAAGCATAAAGGTTAACCAAGTCCATAATGACTTCATTTAGAGAGAATTAGCAAAGCCAGTCTTGCATCTCAAGGTCAAGGCTGCCTTCTTACACCATGCATAGGATCATATCTGGCTTGCCATCAGGGCATCAGTAACGCTTTCTGGACTTCAAGGCAAACATCTGAGCAAAGGATTCATCTTCTGTATTGCTTGGCTGCCATGTTGGCAGTCCAAACGTGAAAATACTATTCCCCCCTCTCCTCATTCCTTCACAAGCAGAAAAAAAGGAGATCAGGAAGAGGAATACAGCAGTCAGCAGAGATCACCAGGGTGCTTTCAATGGCTCTGCTTCCAGCACGGGCTCATCCTGAAGCAACAGGTGGCTTGGGAAGGGCGGTGGAGTAGGAGGTTGTAGTAGGAACAGCCATAGCTCACTTGGTCAATTCTTACTTCTGCACCGTTTAAAAGAAGGATTAGGGGTGACATGATAGCAGTGTTCCAATATTTCAGGGGCTGACACAAAGAAGGGGCAGTCAACCTATTCTCCAAAGCACCTGAGGGCAGAACAAGAAGCAATGGATGGAAGTTAATTAAGGAGAGAACCAACCTATAAATAAGGAAAAATTTCCTGACAGAACAATTAATCAGTGGAACGGCTTGCCTTCAGAAGTTGTGGGTGCTCCATCAGTGGAGGTTTTAAGAAGAGATTGAACAACCACTTGTCTGAAATGATATAGGATCTCCTGCTTGAGCAAGAGATTGGACTAGAAGACTTCCCTTCCAACTCTGTTATTCTGTTACTGTGAGCTTCTCTTCATTGACATTTAATGATAACTTGGATTTTTACAGCCTGTATATGTAACCCCATCCCATGCAGTCAGGTTTGTGGAAGGCATGAGGCAGCTAAAATCCATGAAATAGATCTTCTTGAAGAAAACCCTTATCAGGCTAACTTGAGAGGCGATAGATTGTTTTGAGGAAAAAACCCAATGCAATGGAGAACTAGGTATATTTCTTTGTGATCATGGAGGCAGGAGTAGGTTACAAAGATTAAAAACTAAGTATAGGGAGAAGTCAAGGGCACAATTATGCATAATTATCTGCTGTTCTTACCATGGCCCTAAAATCAGTGCCTTAGGTCTGGGTGTGCTCTAGAGACATAAGAATGGTCTGCTCAGAAGTGATGACCTTCCCAGAGGGACATACATGCCATTTATTGTATTGATTGCTCAAGAGCAGCAAAAGAGCTTTTTATGGTCCCAAGCTTTTAAACACATTTCTTCCTCAGCTTTAGTTTATCACTGTGGCTTAGCTCCAGCAGTTTAGTGCCTATTTAAATGACATTATTGTTTGATTATTTTGCCTTTATTTTATTTTGGGGGCCCATTTTTATTTGTTATTTTAACTTTTTAAAGATCAGTTTTAAATTAGAGCCATAAGACATTTTGGAGAAAAGTCTGTTTGGAAAGACAGCATGCCAAAGCTTGCGTTAGTAAGCAAATAAATATCCCATTTTAAAAAGACATAGGGGAAAAGCAGGATATAACCCCATAAATAAATAAGCTGATTTAAATCACTGTTAAATGGGAAAGAATCCTCTCTGGAAAGGAAAAGAGAATCTCATGAAAATGTGTAACTCTAGTTGTAAGCAAAGATACTTCTCTATTATTTTTTTTTCCTCCTAGCATTTTCCTACAAGAATAGGCTCCAGACAACATATAGAGTTTAAGCCAGAATTATTTTTATTAGGCTTTATATTAGATGGTTATGATAAAAGGACAATATACTTAATATGACACATCTTCTTAGAGCCGAGGTGGCCCAGTGGTTAGAGTGCAGTACTGCAGCTACTTCAGCTGACTGCTAGTTCAGCAGATCAGCGGATCAAATCTCACCAGCTCAAGGTTGACTCAGCATTCCAGAATACTATGCTACATGGAATAGATTCTATCAATGGTTAGAAACATGAGGTAGAAGTTGGAATGCAAAAGAATCAGGTTAGGTGGACATAGAAAGAGATACTATTAGAATGATAGATAAATTGACATTCTAGAATATGATGGTCAGAAATAACTGTACAACACTAGCACTGTTTAAAATAGTATATATGTTATTTTGTTTTTACCTTTGTTTCATGGCAAGTGGAATGCCAGGACAATTACACTGTATTCAATATATTTATATGTAAACAATATAAATATATATATATATATATATATATATATATATATATATATATATATACACATATATATATATATTTATAACAATATAAATATATATATATATGTATGTATATATACATACATATATACGTATATATATATGTGTGTGTGTGTGTGTGTGTGTGTGTGTGTGTGTGTGTGTGTGTGTGTGTGTATGTATGTATATATGTATGAATATAAAGAATAGGCTCCATTTTTTTTTTCAGCTCAACTTATTCAGCAGGTTCTGACAGGTTTTGGAGAAACGGTAACGGAAATTTTGAGTAGTTCAGAGAACCAGCAAATACCACCTCTGGCTCGCCCCAGAGTGGGGTGGGAATGGAGATTTTGCAATATCCTTCCCCCAGGAATGGGGAGGGAATGGGAATTTGCAGTATCCTTCCCCTACCATGCCCACCAAGCCACATCATGTCCACCAAGCCACGCCCACAGAACCAGTAGTAAAAAAAATTGAATTCTACCACTGAACCAAATGTCAATCCATTTAGTTGCAACAGGAATTGACCAACTCCTTAGCTTGTCACCTAAGCTTGACATTATGGGCTGAGAGAGAGTTTCTGGCCCAAAGTCACCCACCCAGCTTTCATGGATAAGGCCTATCTAAGTCCAGGAACAGGGCTAGTACTAGTAGTCCAAAAATAAATAGCAAATGACTCCACACATGACTTCCATGAGGTCAGGAGCTTGTTTCTAAAAGCCAGCAGTAAGAAAGTGTCCTTGCTGTAAGCTTTCCAAAGATCAACGCCCCCATGCTACTGTGGAGAAATGTTTGTTCTGCAAGTAACATGTATTATTTTAATTTGTCAGGAAAACAATAAAGCCAGATGAGATGAGTCTGAACTGATCCAAGGGGGCTTTTCTTGTGTCCTTCAGTAATGTTCTGTGGTACTGACTCAATCTTGCATCTCTGCATGCTACATTGAATATAATTAGTACACACACATACACACACACACACAAAATGTGGACTTCTTCCTATTTTGAGAGGGGATTCTTTAGAATTGTTGTTACTGTTGTGAGTAGATTAACCACAAATTTAAAACAAAGGCCACAGGATGACTTTTTCTGACAAAAGAAAGCATCTAGTTCCCTGTGTCATCCTCCGTGGACCCCACATGTCTCACCTTTGGGGTTTCTGGAAATTCATGTGATGAAAAATGTAAATAGCATCCTTATCTTGTCCCAGAAGGTCAAACGTTGGCAGAAACCAGAGAACCTCTTTTGAAATACCCACCAGCACTGAGTAATCCTCTTCCCTCCCAAAATCATAAGGTTGTTCTTTGTGTCTCTCTAATGCTGCCACAGAGGGGAGATGCACAGGAAAACAATTAATACATCAGAAAACTGTGCCAAGCTTTTATATCATTATAGGCTTTTTCCGCTACAAAGGAACATATTGAATCTTTAGAGCAGAGCCCATTCTTCACTGTTTCAGTTGTCTCCTTTTGTTTACACATCCCTGCCATCCTTCTTTCCTTCTTTGTGAATTGAATGCTAAACTATCTCTAGGGAAATGTTAGATTGCTTACAGAATGCTTCAGCAGATGGTGGCTCTGGTTGCAACAGAAGGCTGTGATTACACCTGAACTCTAAAAGAACTCTAAACTTGAGCAGAAAAACAAGATAAATGAGGAATCCATAAAGTTTTCTTTCCAAGCCATGGTTTCTGTAGGAGAGGGAAAAAACTCATTGTTCATTTGAAATCTGGCACAAGATCCTTTCCATGGAATTTGTCTTTCATTGCATTAAGAGGGCTAAATTTTTAGATCTCTATTAGCTTGGATTATCCATAATCAACAGCATTAAGCTGTTTTTCATTATCAACTGTCCTTGCAAGCTAAGAGTACTGCTACAAATAAACAAACAAACAAGGAATACTGTGATAATCCTTTTTTCCCCTCTCAATCTTAATTGAGAAATGAAAGTTGATATTCCCACATTTGTCTCATGTTAATTGTTGGACCTGTAAAATAATTGTTTTATTACTGCAAGCAATAATTTATTTAGCTCATCTTGTATACATACCATGCAAAGGGTAATCCCTATTTAAATATTTTACAATTAATTATACAGATATTGATTTCTTGGGAGAAAGATGAGAACAATTAAAACAAAGTACAAGCCAAGGCAGGCAATCTAAGTTCTCAGTAAACTTCTGTTCAGGGCCCTGAGCAGAATCTGACTCTGATCTTTTGAGGTATAACTGCACTACAATGTCATACTCATTCTTATCATGCCCTAAGAATGCATTTTTCCTTCACTAGAAAAGAAAGACCAAGAAATCAAATTCCTGAAATAAAAGGAAAAGGGTGAGGCACTGGGAAACCAACAGACCTGCAAATAAATTGCAACACAGGCAACAAAAAAAACCCCAAAAACAGCATTCCCTGCCTGGTTTCCAGTTTATGAGAAATAATTTTTGAGAGTTGAGTTACTTCAGCTCTCAAAATTAGATTATGTTGTAAGATCAATTAGATCCAGAACTGATCCCAAAATAGTACAAAGAACTTATATGGAAATTCCCTGACAAATAAGCTACAAAAAATGCAGCCCTGTAGCTTTATTACTATTTTTGAAGAATATTAGAACTCTTTTATCACAGTGTTTGAAGACCCTATAACTTCAGAGGATGGAATCTGGCCATTTATAATTTTGATCCCTGAACCTTCTGGTTAGTTAAGGATTCCCAAAATGCAATTGTGAATGTGTCTTTGAGTAAGGAGGGGTTCTGCCTCCCTTAAAGGAGACAGCGCTGTGCCTATCTTCACAAAATGTCCCTCTGAACTGCACAGTTCTGGACAATTTTTTATCCAATCTCCAACCTTCTTTTGAGAAACTCATTGAGATTGCTGGCCATATTTCAGGAAGTAGATTATCCAGTTGAGTTTCAGGCTGGGACACAGCCCAAAGCACTATAAATGTGTCTCCTATAATTTTATACTCACTTTAACAATCCTGTCAGCGGCAATAATTAGCTAAATCAACAAGATTGAGTGGGTCTTTGATCTTTCTGGTCCAAGCACAACACTTTAATCACTGGATTAAATTCATTCTAGACATTGTATAAACATATAATTGCATTAGGAATGTAAATAGAGGTATATTAAAAGAAATAATAATACAACAAACAGAAGTATTTTGTTCCTTAATTATTCCATCCATGCAGACATGTATAGTAAATTGGTTGAACTAGAACTAATAGTTCGTTCATTCATTCATTCATTCACTTTCTAAGGCCATCAACTCATTAGGCATAGTTTCTGGCTAAAGCTGAGTTAAGTAACATTTTAGTTACTGCATTTTAAATAACTGCATAATCAATTATTTATACAAAATAATAATAATAAAAATGCAAGTATAGTTCCCATTTCTTGTAAGTCAGACAACAGGATTCCTCAGAAGCATTTTGAAAACATTTTCTCTGTTAACATCATTTTGCCAGACCTTTCCAGCACTGGGGAAAACATAAAACAAATATAGCAAGGAGCACATTCCTTATTTATACTTCAACCAGCAGTAGATACTTTATTATACAAACCAAGAGAATGCAAACATAAGGAGATCCAATATGGAATTAACATTTCTTGCACTTTGGAATAATTCAAGTATAAATTAAAAGTGGGGGGAAGCGCATGAGAAAACTCAGCATTAGTCAACTCTGTTCAAAACACTGAGCTCAGGATTTTTTTCCAAGTTCTCAGAAGTGAGCAATGATTGAGGAAAATAGAATATAAGATGGTATCATATTTGGACTCAGAAACAAAAGGAGGTGAGCTTTTCCCCTAACTTGTTAACACAATTTCTTTGTGAAGACTTTCTTTGCTTAGGGGCTTATGTGAAATACAACAACCAACCATTTGTCATTTCCCATGACAAAAGTATGCTGACGGAAGAATTCAGATAAAATAAAATTAGATCCTCCTGGAGTAATTTAAAGCCTATCTTTATCAATAAAGCTTCTTAAACCCAAGCATCAATAATTACATCTGCTGCAGCATTAATGCTTGCTCAATTTATTAATTAATTTGTCATTTGTTGGCTGTATCTATAGATAACACCCACCCCATATATTCAGCTGGAACAACTCATAATGCTTCCTGTATTGGGGTCTCTGAGTCTCATGGAGAAAAATACACACATACGCACAAGCTAAGTTCTCAGACTAATTTCAGAAGTCCTCTACAAACTGTCAGTTCAGGCTATCATTAAGAACAATCTGTTCCTCCCCAGACATCCAACTGAGGGAAAAAAAGAGAATGAAAGGGGAGGGAGCTATTCTAACTACACAGAACTCTGCCTACTGTGAGGTTGCAGATTTCAGTAAATTACTTCAAAGGAATAATACCTCCAACAAAGAAAGATCCCTACTATCCGATCTATGCTTACCTGTTCTTCCGTTATAAATAATATCAAGAAAGCAAAACAGTTTAGGTGCAAATTCAGGAAAGATTATGAAGTATCATCAGTTCCAGTAGGCACAATGATTACAAATTCCAGCAGTGCCCTTCTAGAATTACAAGAGTTTGTCTAAAATATAGCCAAGAAGGAACCAGGTGAATCTACAGAAGGAAACTTTCCAAAACTAGACGATCACCATCAAGAATCTCCTAGTATCAGATGGAAGTTGGACCGTTATATTTTGGATCAATTCAGGCTCTTGAGATGTTTTCAATGGTGGATCCAAAAGAGAAGGTTATTGTAGTGTGGCCTGATGCAAGACCCAGCCTCGATAAGTATATTAAATCAGAAAAGCTATTAGAAAAGATAGTCCTCATAACTGATAACATCCAGGAAAAAAGCAGATCCAAGAACGCAGTCAAATACAAATTGTTTTGCTCCTTTAAGATAAATGTGTTGTCAGAGTTTGTAGTCAACTATAAACCTGTCTTTTAGGAAATGTAAATGTGTATTTTATAGAAGAGCAGGAATCTGAAGAGAATTCACATGCACACAATTAGACGCTTTATTACCAACATATCACATTGGGAGTATGCATAATGTTTTGAATTTGAATCCTTTCAAATTCAAAGCACCCCATTTCAAGTGTGAAACAGCCCCTTTGAAATCAAAGCAACTGTTTCAAACTCAAAGCAGGTTCTTCAAAATGAATTTGAATTTTAAATGTTTTCAACACCTCTGCGTCACATTGATTTGCTTATTTTGCCATACAAATAACAAATTTGAAATTAAGAATCATCTAGGATTATTAAAATTATAGCTGAACCAAAGGATCTTGATAGCGGTGCATGCAACTAATGCACTATCTTCGAGACCACCTTTTTCCGCATAGCTCCCAGTGACCAGTAAGATCCCACAGAGTTGGTCTCCTCTGGGTCCTGTCAGCTAAACAATGCTGGCTGGCGGGCCCGCGGGGGAGGGCCTTCTCTGTGGCTATCCCAGCTCTCTGGAACCTCCTGAGATCCGGACTACCCCCACCCTATTGGCCTTCTGGAAAGCGGTGAAGACCTGGCTTTTCCGGCAGGCTTGGGGCCATTGATCTCGCTGTTGCAACCTTGCGAGATCCGGCCATGAATGATGTACATGGGCTTTTAATGTTTTTAAAATGTTTTTTATAATGTTTTTAATAATTTTTCTATGTTCATTGTTCGCATTATTTTTGCTGTAAACCGCCCAGAGTCCCTTGGGAGTTGGGCGGCATAGAAATGTGATAAATTAAATTAAATTAAAATTAAATTAATCACCTAAATATATCTATTTTAAAGAATTCAGGAGTGGGTTGAATTCAGATAGGAATGTTTCTCTTCTATCAGCGCTACTGCCATTTGCCCACTTAATTTTCAGGCGATCCTACTGAATTCAACAAAGCTTGTTTTTTAGGTAGACAAGGCTGTTCTGTTCAAAGACAATTTGCTATAGCGCACACCCATAGCGATGGTGATGGCACCTAATGCAGTTGGTGAGGGGAGGCATCATTAAATATTGTCACGGAAACTTGTTAATGTTACTTTGATTTCCAATAAAATAAGCAAACTCAATGGTGCTGAAAGACAACCATTTCTTTTAGACTCCAATTTGCATGCAGATCCTAATTCACATTTGAATCTATTTCTTTAAAAAGTAGCAAAAACCTATGGACCATGCTTTCTGCTCAGTTCATCACTTAACTGTTAGAACCACCGGGTCATTAATATCAATAATGAGAGAGAACTGCAATTAGGATGCAAATGAAATATGCCATGCCTGAGTTGATTTATTAGAATGTTTGTCAATAGAAAGTATCATGATGCAGTAGACAACTCCAATACTGGGACTGCTACCTTATCTTTAAATGGGAATCCAAAAAAACCCACAAAAGAATCCACAGGAGCATCATTTAATTACTGAATGGACTTAAGAATATGAAAGTTTTTTTTAAAAAAAATCCAGTGCCTTGCTAACTTGTATTAATTTTGGAAGGCACATTTCCAATTATTGAGTGTTCTCAATTAGCAAGTAATTATTTCCTTGCTGCTGATCTAACCCTTTCCCTCCTTTCATTGAACACCTCCCATTAGCTCCTCTTTGCACAGCTAATCAGATCTAAGCTACTTGCCATTAGTTTCAAGGGCTGGTGTGAAACAGGCCTCAACTGGCCTTGGAGATACAGTAGTTTATCTCATTACAGATTTTCTGGAACTTACACCTGAATGAAGGATTTGGGGGCAGGGAGAGTCAACCTGGATGAAAGATATCCAGACCATACTGAATTTTAGACCACAGATAACTGGAACAAATTGAGAACACGTGGCATTTTTACATTCTGTTTGCCACAGCACAGAGGTGGCCCACTAATCTTGTATCAAGGACAGGGAAACATAACATCATTCTTAACCTGGCCACAGCCAGCCCAACCGGGATCCTCCTGGTTTAACAACTGGTTCAGTGATCACACACTTCACATGCACACGCTTTGTGCACATGCACAGTTTGAAGAAATCTTCACTTCCGTGTTTCTTTGGAGAAGAAACACAGCTGAGGCGCAGCAATCTGATCTGCTATGCAAATCAGCTGAGAAGATAAAGGTAGGAAAATAGCACAGGCAGGCAGGTGGCCCCATCTGATCATCGGGGCGAACCGGTTCTCTCCCAGCTGATTGTCAGAGCTACCGATTAGCCCAAACCGGCCCGAACCAGTAGAATCCCATTCCTGCTTTGCCTGTCTTAGAATCATAGAGTTTTACTGTTAGAAGGGATCTTGGATATCTTCAAGTCACTTTCCATACCCTGAACAGGAATTCTTAGACAAAATGCCAGACAAATGATTATGCAACCATGACTCCAAGTGGCAGGCTGTTTGACTGCTTGGCAGCTCTCAAGGTCAGGAAACTCCTTATTTCAAATTTGGATCTTTCTTTGTAACAGTCTGTAGAGATTCTCAGTCATCCAGGTCATGGTTGTCCCAAAGGTGCTTTTTTTCAGGAGGCAACTGGACTTTCTTGTTTTTTCTTTGAGATGTTTCACTTCTCATCCAAGAAGCTTCTTTAGCTCTTAACAGGATAGTGGGGAATGGAAGGATTTATATTCCTTGCAGGCAGTTGGTAATCTGCATCCTTTTAGAGGGTTGTTGAAGCACTTGGGGGTTTATCTGTGTCCTCAGGGTCCTCACTACCTGAGTAGTGATCCTGGTTCCTGTAGTCTGCAATTTTTTTCCCTCTGGAAAACTATTCCTACTCCCACATCATTCAAAGAGTGTTCAACCCAAACTGTATAGCTAAAAGTCTGTAGAGATTCTTGGTCATCCAAGTCATGGTTGTCCCAAAGGTGATTTTTTCAGGAGGCAACTGGACTTTGTAATACTTTCATCCATTATTTCTTGTCCTACCTTTGGGCACTAGGAGGATAATTACACACTCTTCCCTGTGACATGTCCCTTCAAGTATTGGAATGCTGCTATTTTGTCTCTCCTTTTTCTTCTTTAGGCTAATGAATCTAGTCTTTTAATTGTTCCTCATAAGATTTAACCTTTAAGCCCCTCACCATCTTTGATGCTTCTCTCTGTACTTTTTCCAGTTATTCAGCATCCTTCTTATGTTGCAGTGACCAAAGTGGACACAGTCTTTCAGGCATGGTCTGAAAAGTGCAGCGTACAATGAAACTATCACTTCATAGAACATAGAATAATAAGAGTTGAAGGTACCTTGGTGGTCTTCTAGTTCAATCCCATGCTCAAGCAGGATACACTGTGCCATTTCAGACAAATGGCTGTTGAGTCTCTTCTTGCAAGTCTCTGGTGATGGACACTCACAACTTCTGAAGGCAAGCCTTCCATTGGTTGTTTGCTCTCACCGTTAGGAAATTTCTCCTTAGTTCTAGGTTGATTCTGTCCTTGGTTAGTTTCCATCCATTGTTTCTTGTCTTACCTTCTAGTGCTTTGGAAAATAGTTTGCCCTAGGGGTGGAATTCACTTACCTTCCCTACCGGTTCGCAAATGTGCTAGTGCCGCGCATGTGCAAAGCCTTCTGTGCATGCGCAAAGCCTTCTGTGCATGCGCAGAGGCTTAAAATCGTCGAAAAAAAGCAACATCATGACGTCCGCGTGGGTGGGCAGAGTCTCCCGCAACAGCCGCTACCAGTTTTCCCGAGCCAGATAGAACCAGCTGAATTCCACCCCTAGTTTGCCCCCCTCGTCTTTGTGGCAGCCTCTCACATATTGGAACACTGCTATCATATCATCCCTAGTCCTTCTTTTCTCTAGAATAGACATATCCAATTCCTGCAACCATTGAGGTTCCTTCCAACTCTGTTATTCAATGTTAAATCTATGTTCTTCTTTTTAACTGATATATTGGCAGATTTACCAAATGGGAAGCTATCAAGTATGAAGAAAAGTCAACAACCCCCCTCTCCCTCCCTCCATCCCTCTATCTCTCTGTGTAAAAGTTTTATTAATGGAAACCAGATATTCACAAATCCTCTATGGAAAAGAAAGCAGTTGGTACATGCTTTACTGACAAGTGGAAGGGAGGTAGGGAAAATCTACCAGTAGGAACTATCTGGACAGAAGACCAGGCCAATATCCTTGCCAAACTTTGGAATCCAGACAACAATTTCTTAAACTGGCTTCATTTCCAGCTGGTATCAGCATGGAAACAAAACAGCTTAAGGCTGCCATGAGGCATTGCTCTTAACAAGACTGAATCAGGCCTAGTACGTGGAGCTTATTTTGCAGGAAGAAATAGATCTCAGTGGAGTTAATACATTCATTTTTGCTTCCATGGAAGAGGTAAGAAGCACAAAATGAACATCCAGATGTACGAACTAAAAATCTTTTTCAACCTAAACAGCACAACTATAATAGTTAGGGTTTATGGGAATCATAATTCATGGAGAGGAGTTTTGCTAAACTGTTTGGTCTTGAGGGCAGATTCAATACACGAAAGGGAGAACTTTATGGAAAGATACTTAATCATAATTATAAGTTTATTTGTCAAGCATATATAAGATAACAGGTAAAAGTATAAACATAATTTGAATACATGAAGAGTAAGTAAAACGAAATATTAGGACAGGGACGGTAGGCACACTGGTGCACTTATGCACACCCCTTACAGACCTCTTAGGAATGGGGTGAGGTCAACAGTAGACAGTTAGGTTAAAATTTTGGGTTTGGGGAAGAAACTACAGAGTCAGGTAGTGCATTCCAGGCATTGACCACTCTGTTACTGAAGCCATATTTTCTGCAATCGAGTTTGGAGTGGTTTACCTTGAGTTTGTATCTATTATTTGCTTGTGTATTGTTGTGGTTGAAGCTGAAGTAGCCATTGACAGGAAGGACATTGTGGCAGATAATTTTATGTACTATGCTTAGGTCAGACTGAAGTAGTTCTAAGTTGTCTAAACTGTCTAAGCCCAAAATTTGGAGTCTGGTGGCATAAGGTATTTTATTGCGGTTAGAGGAATGGAGGACTCTTCTCGTAAAATTTTTCTCAATTTTTGAGGAAAAAATAGAGGAAAATGGGCCATATATATCACACTCACTTCTGGGAGATGGAATATAAATTCAACAATTCAACCAGAAGATTGACTAATGTGGGAAAACCAAAATAAATAATTTCATTTCTTTTTTAAACCACCTACAGTTTTCATAATAAGCTACTCAAACTACTGGATTTTCATAATCATTTTAAATTATTAACATTTAATTTTGATCACAACTTTAAGGAAACTGTTCACATTTTAGAGTTTGTAGGGATTGCTTTCTTTCTTTTTTTGTTTCTGCTTTCAAGTTATTAAATATTGTCAGAGTTCCAATGATAATGAAATGTTAGATCGATTGAATGTCAGCTTACCTGTCAAGGTTCATTAAAGGCCATTCGAGCTAGACATTTTGGGAACTGGAGTCCCAACACATCTGGAGGCCACTCATTAGAAAAAACTAAATTAAAGCAAAGAGTGACACTGTATTAGCTGTTTTCTTGGTGGTTGATAGTAAATCCACAATCATATTGCTAAAGAACAAGGTATCAATCTTAAGGAAATATCTGGGTTAAAATCCATTATCGTATCATATTACATTTTTTCGCTTTCATTTCCCACATATTCAATTAATAAATGTCATGCCTTGCCTAGAACATTTTGCTATTTACCATTAGTGACTCAGAAAGGTCAAAATATTTCACATATTACTTTATAGCTGTTAGATAATTCATACAGCAAGACTGTTTTTGTATTTGTTTCA
This sequence comes from Pantherophis guttatus, assembly GCF_059756535.1. NCBI lineage: Eukaryota > Metazoa > Chordata > Lepidosauria > Squamata > Colubridae > Pantherophis > Pantherophis guttatus. The sequence goes on along the minus strand of NC_142064.1, from coordinate 64,528,825 downwards.
TTAAACATCCAGTCTGTATAACTTCCATTACTGTCAGTGTTAGAAAACAGTACTTCAGCTGATGATCAGCATGTAGATTTGAAGAGTGTATTCAGATAAACATTCTCCAAGCTTTAATACTTATCGAGCTGTATTCATTTTAAAACTGGCAAGCTCCTTTGCTACACATCTGTTAGAAAAAGAAGCAGTAATACTGACCTACTCTACTGTTTGTAACACACAGTATGGTGCTAAAATGCATCCTCCAAATTTTCCTCCAAAATTTTCTTCCTTTACAAAAATGGTTTTGAATCTCATCATCAGGGCTTCTCAGCGCTTTGCAAATATATATTTTTTAAATTTATTATAGATACTGTTGGCAGTTAGCAGTTATCTGTATTTTTGTATCGCAGATATGATAGATCTTCCTTTTTGTTGTTGCAAGATGGCGGGATGTACAGCAGTTTACTCTGCTTCCTAATCTAGGAACATTATCCCAAAATTGGGCTTTCATAGAAGCATGGAATGCCGCACTGTACAAAGAGGATTATATGATGAAGTGTAGGACACACAAGGGCAACATCAACCATCTCATAACTCATTTAGGGGGAAAAACTTCCAGTCTGGCAATAAGTATTCAATTAAATTTTCTTTGTGGTAAAAAAAAAATGAAAACAATATTCCAACACATTTAAGAAGAATGGTTAAAAAGGGAGTGTGTGTAAGTTTTGAAGGAGGAAGAGGAAGATGGAAATTGAAAAAAAGAGAAAGCTTCTTTTAAAAAATCAGAATTAATACAGTATTTCCCTATCTGTGTGGATTACCTGTGATCCAAGTAATATGGTGATTATACTTATGCTGCTAAGGGAAAAACAATTTAATACCTGGAGTTTTATCTTTATCTCTCAATTATCTTCAAATTATGTTATTATTTATATCGATAATATAGATACATATTAAAATGTAGGTTTAATATGAAAATAAATTTTACCACCAAACGTAGCACCATTAATTACATTGCAGCTGTAAGAATTCTTGAATATTGAGATTTTAATAGATATTAAACAAACATTAACGTGCACTAGATATTAGTTCTAAAACAATTAGATACTAATGCAAGGGTTTGCATATATTACTTCCTTTCCAGGAAAAGAAATATTCTAACTTATTAAAATAATCTTCTTTATTTTTTTTAATAATAGTAGAAGAATATGTGAATGTAGGACTTTAAAATATTTGTTATTAAAGTAAAGGCTTATTTAATGTTATTGCTTTACTACTGGAGCCTTGATAATAAAAATATAGACTTCTTCCAGATTAAAAAAAAATCTCTAGCAAAATATCTTAAGGAAAAGGATGTTTTCTTTTGTTCTGTTCTATACAGTTCTGTTTTATTTTGTTTTGTTCTGTTTAACTAATCACAACTGTGCAGAAATAAGAATTTGATCTGGCTAACAAATGTTTTTTAACCTTCAGCACAAAGAAATATGAGCAGAAAAGTATGGGTGAATTACTGTAGTGCCAGCTTTCCTAAGAATGGAAAGTGAATTGTGAATTTCTTCAAGAGAGTAATGTATTTATTAGCTTTGAAAAACAAAAAGAGAAAAATCTTTTCCTTTGTGTTTTTAAATCACCAGTAATCTCACATAGTATGTTAATTCAGAAAACAGGATGTCAGCTACCCCGAATTTCCATTCTATTCTGTGCTAAATAGAAAAATTGGAGATGTAGAAGGACACTTTGATTAGATCAAATAAAATAGGAAACTGCCTCCGTTCTTCCTGTCTCCTTTTTCTTGGAAATGCTGCCAAGCCTGTCTGATCACTCATTCTTGATGGCATTGAGATGTGTGAGATTTTCATCCAAAGACTGGCTTGTGCTGCTGTCATATCTTTTTTCATCCCGAATCTTGTGCAAAACATCCAGTCGTGTTCCAAGCAGACTCTTCTCTTAATTCATAATGAAAGAAGCAAGCAGGCTTGGCAAAGCAAACCCAAGAGAGGTAAGAATTAAAATTTGGAAAATAGAGTTCCCCGTCAACAAATAGCACATGGTGCAGTAATTATCTACTCACCAATTGGCATACCTGCCTGTTGAAATAAGCTTAGTTATCTCACAAAACATGACTTCAGTTGAGGTGTAATAAAAGCTATAAAATAGCAATACAAAAAACAATAAGCAATGAAAACATGAATATCATAATTAAAACTCAAGGAGAGAGCATGAGATATTACAGACAGGGGCACTACCTCATTAACTCACCATTCCTTCAACTTCCCCTAGGTCAGTTGATACAATCAAGTTTCAGGGGATTTACAGAAAGTTGATAGAGATATCAAGCCCAAGGGCAGTTACTTCAGAGAAGGAGGTATTTTTTTTTACTGTTGCTCACCTACAGCCAGAAATCTTGCCAGACTAAAGCATTTATCTGCATTAAAAAGGTAAAGGTTCCCCTCGCACATACGTTCCCGACTCTATGGGCCGATGCTCATCTCCATTTCAAAGCCAAAGAGCCAGCACTGTCCGAAGATGTCTCTGTGGTCATGTGGCCAGCATGACTAAATGCCAAAGACGCACGGAACAAGGGGTGAAATCCTCCCGGTTCGGACCAGCTCGGGCGAGTAGGTAGCGATGGTGGCGAGCAGTTCGGAGAACCGGTAACAAAAATCCCTGCCCCTGCCCCCCATGCCCAGCTGAGCTGCGCGATCATCAGAGGCTTTTTTTCTTTTAAAAAAGAAAACGATCCAAGCTCTGACGATCCCAGCTCTGACGATCCCAGCTGAGTTGCCTGATCATCAGAGGGTTTTTAAAAAACCCTCTGCCAATCAGCAACTCAGCTGGGATCGTCAGAGCCTTTTGAAAGCATTTTTTACATGGTTTTACATGTAAACAATGGTTTTAAAAGTAAAAAGAAATTGGCCACACCCACCCAGTCACATTAACCCCCACCCCACCAAGCCACGCCCACAGAACCGATAGTAACAAATTTTAGATTTCACCACTGCACGGAACGCTGTTACCTTCCCACCAAAGGTGGTCCCTATTTTTCTACTTGCATTTTTTACGTGCTTTCGAAACTGCTAGGTTCGTAGAAGCTGGGACAAGTAACAGGAGCTCACCCCATTACACGGCACTAGGATTTGAACCGCTGAACTGCCGACCTTTCGATCGAGCTCAGTGTCTTAGCCACTGAGCCACTATCTAGGAATAATGCCGTCCCTTCTGCATTACTCCTAGATATATCCTGTGAACTGCTAAGGAAAGTCCACCTTCACTTTCTTTTTGCATACCAAAGATTCCAAAGTCTTTGGAGGAAAGAGCCCCTCCCTCCTACAGCTCTGGCCTACATTAAACCACATGGGATGAGATAACCTCACCTGCTTTCAATTACTTCAAATAATAGCCAAAGGTTTAATCTCATTAACCCGTGGATAATAGTGCTATGACCGCTCCTTGGACAATGATTTGAAGATGAAGACAGCCTGTGCTATCAAAGGTTGACAGCTGTGGTCAAAGGTTTCATAGTCTTCAAACCCATAAGAACCAGTTTGGACAGGTAGGGAAAAGGCGGCAACTGAAAATATTAGGAGAATCTTGGATGGTTTATAGAAATATAGAAATACATAGACAGGAGTGAAATCCAGCAGGTTCTAACAGGTTCTGGAGAACCGGTAGTGGAAATTTTGAGTAGTTCAGAGAACTGGCAAATACCACCTCTGGCTGGCCTCAGAGTGAGGTGGGAATGGAGATTTTGCAATATTCTTCTCCTGCCATGGCCACCAAGCCACACCCAGAGAACCGGTAGGGAAAAATTTTGAATTTCACCCCTGTACATAGACCACGGGTGTCAAACTCGCCACATCATGTTGCCTTCATTTTGTGACATTTTTCGCATTTGCGGAGCTGGGATGGGCGTGGCCTGCATGTGATACATCCAGCCATCAGTTTGACACCCCGAATATAGACTGAACAAATGTGCAAAGGCAGCCTTGTAAGGACTAATAATGAAATGCCTTCACAATCACATATCCAATTGCCATCGTGTACATTCAAAATACTTGCTCATTGTATTTGGTTGGTATGCAAAAGATGAATTACATATCCTATTCACAAGTGAAGGAGGCTTGATTAGGCCAGAGTGGTATTATAAGCTTCAAATCCATACATCAGTTGGTTAACCACCTTTTTGAATTCAGGAAATTAGACTAGAAATTAGAATAAGGTTGCATTCATCAGCTGGACATGAGAACAATGCCAGTGCTTTTATCCCTTTCCCAAAATTTTGACAGTTTGAATCTACCTAATTTCTCCTGACTGAAATTTCTATTCAACCAAAGAAAATTGTTTGCTTACTTGCTTATCATTTTGTATTAACACATTTTTACCAGCTGCCCCTAATTTTAGTATTTGACTTTTCTACACTGGTAAATGAAATGTAACAACAACAAAAAAAAGCTCATCCCTTTGCTTCTTTCCTTCATTAAAATTCTATCAATTTTGAACCATAAATTAAACGCATGGGCTTCATTTGCACAATCAGATAGTGCTAGGCAAAAATGTTAATTTGGGTCAACCAGAGGTGGGTTTCAGCAGGTTCTGACCAGTTCTGGAGAACCGGTAGTGGAAATTTTGAGTAGTTTGGAGAACCAGAAGTAAAAATTCTTACTGGTCCCGCCCCCATCTATTCTCTGCCTCCCAAGTCCCAGCTGATCAGGAGGAAATTGGGATTTTGCAGTAACCTTCCCCTGGGGTGGGGTGAGAATGGAGATTTTTACAGTATCCTTTCTCTGGAGTGGGGTGAAAATGGAGATTTTACAGTATCCTTCCTCTGCCACGCCCACCAAGCCACACCCACAGAACCGGTAGTAAAAAAATTTGAAACCTACCACTGGGATCAACGTATCATTCTCAGAGACTAAAAAGTTGTTCTTAGCATCATTTGAAAAAAAAAAAAAAGATATCCTGCATGATTAACACTTACAATAAAAAAAAAAAAAAAAACGGACCAATGTTTGTGATAATCTCTTACAGTGCAATGTAACTTTTTGCACATCATTTCCAGGATATAACCTTACTATTTCTCCTAATATGTCTTTTGAGGAGCTGGAAATTTAAAGAAATGCTGCCTTGCCCATGTATAAACTGTTTTTGTATCCCTGCCTGCTTTCTCCCAGTTGGCTGCAACTCCATCTGTACACCAACAAAGGGTTTTCTTTCCTTCCTTTGCAGGCTTTTCCTTGCTCACTTCTGCTTTAACGCATCCTTTGGCTGCCAGGCAAATGAAGCCGTTCAAATATTTGCTTATCTTGTCATCTGTTCTCATCAGACCTTGCCATTCCTGTCAGGCCCCACATGTCATTCTCAAGCATAACGTCATTAATACCTCCAGTGCACTAATAGACGCTTCACAGATGAACGCATTAATGAAATGTGTTATTGTTTTCTCTCACAGGACATTAACAATCTCACTCACGTTGAGCCTCCCAAGCTGTGTGGTGGGGCTGAAAACCACTAGCTATCAAATGAACCCTCAGTTATGCCTCGGTAAGTTTAAGTTCAAGTTTATCGCTGAAGCTTCACTCATGTGAAGAGAAGATACAAGCCTCCAAGGTCTTTTAGGCCCAGCTTCAATTTCCATGAAGAGTAACAGGAAACAGACGCTCGGGGTGGTGGGAGATGGAAGCCATGCTGCAGAAACAGGCCCTGTCAGGATAAAATAAAGCAAGACCTGGATGTCACTGGGATGATTTGTTTCTTGTTTCTCCCCTTTGTCTAGGGGCTAATGATTTGAGTAATGAAGGCAGGATCAGTTTTCTCTTTGAGTATACAAACAAGGGTGGTCTGGTTTTCGGCCAAATGTCATCTATTTCAAGCCGGATTAGAGATGCTCCAGCAAAAGAGAAGCAGATGAATTGGAGTTTCTGATCAAAGAAAAGCATACCTGATAACAGGTATAAATGAACCTTATACCCGCTATATTTGTGTATTTTATATCAGTGGTCCCAAACTTTTTGGGAACCTGGGATCGGTTCCATGGTGAGAGAGGATTTTTCGTGGACCAGAGGGGGGAGTTCATGTGCTGCCTGCAGATAGGGTTTTGCTTGTTTTCACAGCCCGGTTTCTGGCACGTCGCAGACCAGTGCCAGTCCATGGACCGGGAGTTGGAAACCCCTGTTTCAGTGGTGGGTTGCCCCCCGGTTCACACCAGTTCTACAGAACCAGTAGTAAAACTGGCGGGAGGCTCCGCCCACTGACCCCGACATCATCAGAACGCCTCTGTGCATTCCCCGCACGCACGGCCCCGTTGCAAACTGTTAGTAAAGGTAAGTAGAACCCCCCCGCCCTGTTTTATATGTATCCCTTTAACCCATGGGAAGAGCCCTCGTGTGGTGTTTTAGGATGGCAGTGCTTTAGCTGAAAGAGAGGGAGGGAGGGAGGGAGGAAAGATTCCATTAACCCAGGGACATCTCTAAAAGATCTCTTGATTTTTCTGCCATCACCTATCTGGAACATCTTTTTATTTCCCATTTCTTTGTATAAATCTGAGGTAACATAGCTAGACAGAAAAAAAGGAAAACATAGCCAATTTATTAATGATTAATAATTAACTCTGATTATATAACCTATATTGTCAACAGGTTCCCTTAACATTACAATGTATATAATGGCTGTCACTATTTCCCTTTCCTGGGATCAAATATTTACTTTGAGGAAGGAAAGAAGGAAGGAAGGAAGGAACCTTTTTTCAATGTTTTTATTTCTCTGGCTTAGTTTACTGTGGTGCAGAAAGTGCCAGTAACGTTCAGACTATAATTGTAACTCATGAAAGTGGGTCCTCAAGTCACTTCTATAACAAAATGTATCCTGAAAGTTCCTCATGCTAAAACCTACTCACGAATTTGATCTGGAAAGGATTACAGTCCTCACACGAATGATGGAGTCTGGCCAGTGGTGAAATCCATTTTTTTTACTACCGGTTCTGTGGGCGTGGCTTGCTGGGCATGGTGTGGCTTGGTGGGCATGGTTTGGTGGGCAGGGGAAGGATACTGCAAAATCCCCATTCCCTCCCCACTCCTGGAGGAAGGATATCACAAAATGTCCATTCCCACTTCACTCTGGGACCAGCCAGAGGTGGTATTTGCTGGTTCTCCGAACTACTCAAAATTTCTGCTACCGGTTCTCCAAAACCTGTCAGAACCTGCTAGATTTCACCCCTGAGTCCGGCACATAAATTTTCCTTTAGGTAGAGGGTCCAATCACAGCTCTGTTTTGCGGAATCAACTTCCGGTAATCATCAAAACTGCATTTAATCTCCACTTCAGTGGTGGGTTGCTCCCAATTTGCACTGGTTCTATAGAACCGGTAGTAAAATCAGCAGGAGGCCCGGCCCACCGACCCCGACGTCATCAGAATGCTTCTGCGCATGCGCAGAAGAGGGCGCGTGCGAGGGGAGAAGAGCACATCCATGCGGCCCCATTGTGAACCAGTAGTAAAGGTAAGTAGAACCCATCCCTGCTCCACTTACAACAATTCTTGTTTATTTTAAGCCCTTTTCAGGCATTACAAAAAGGGTTAAAAGTGTTCACATGAGCAGAAGGAATAACTTCTGCCCTCCTCAAATTATGAACGTGAAAGCTTTTCTCCAAAAGCATTCACATTTCTGCAACAAGGAAGGCTTCTTCTACATGCAAGCAACTAGAATTGTGATAGAAAAGGACTTGAACACACACAAAAATCCGACTTATTTAAACCACTTCTCCACATCTCATAACAATCACCCTGGACAGCACACAAGAATTAAAACCAGAATAATTAGAACAACAAATCAGATAAAAATGTACACTGTCCCAAAAATGCAATTACAATAAAAATGACATCAGTTCAGCAGAGCCTTTCAGCCTGGGGGAACAACCAGGTCTTCAGTACATTATTAAAGGTTAACAGAGTGGGTCTGGGTGGATACTGTTTGGTTGTTTGTTTATTCATTTGTTTGTTTAATTATCAAATTTGGAGACTGCCCATCTCCCTCACAGAGCGAGTCTATGCAGTGATACTGTTCCACAAAGCAGGTCCCTGTTGTTATTATATCGATCTTATAGATATGTCATCTTTTTTGTCGTTTGCAAAAAAAAAAAAAAATCTCAGAAAAATGCACTTAGACCTTTGGGTCAGATATTTTGCTACTAGTCTGCCCTATATTCTCCATAATTCTTCTCCTGGCAACAACATCACCTGTGGTCTGGGGAACTTCACATATATATGTGGAGAAAAAAAGGAACAAGTCAAAACATTACACATTTTCTGAAAGCTTTCTACAGTTCGTCTCAAAAGCACAATGACCGAATTAGACCTGTTGTACAGTAAAGCAAGTTTTATAACTATAACTGAGGGGAGATTTAATTGCAAGAAGTACATTATAGGTTTATGAAAAGCCTATACACCTAACTAGCTTGGTGGCGCAGCAGACTAAAATGCTGTTAAGTAGCACCAGCTGCCTGCAATTACTGCAAGTTCAAATCTCACCAGGCTCAAGGTTGACTCAGCCTTCCATCCTTTCGAGGTAGGTAAAATGAGGACCCGGATTGTGGGGGCAATAAACTGACTTTGTATAAAAAAGAACACCGCTTAGGGGTGGGCCGAAAGCCCTACTAAGCAGGTATATACAAAAGTATGAAGGCTATTGCTTAACGCATTGTAAGCTGCCCTGAGTCTCCGGAGAAAGGGCGGCATATAAATCGAACCAATAAATAAATAAATAAATAGCTTCATTCTACCATGAGGAGAATTTAAACTGCTCCTATTTTCCCCAAAGCTATCAATTGGAATAGCAAAAGCATCCAGATTAATTGAATTGACACAATTAATATTAGGGCTAGTTTGACCCTAATTTATAGTAGGAATTATTATTTTTTTTGCCATCTAGAAGAATATGGAATAAAAGATTGATTTTACCCTTTATGGAGAGAAATTGTATGAGAGTTCTGTGACAATACCTGGATGGGTTTTCTGATCTTGCATAACCTGCTTCTTCGCAGATCTTGCCAATCAGCTGCAGTTCACAGCTTGCCTGATTCTGTTAACCAACTCTGTCTCCAAGAATCTGCCCCTTAACGTTCATTGCTATTAGCTAATTGATACACCTCATAAACCTGTGACTACTTTTTGCTATTACATGTCTTGCTTAAGTTCTTAACGTTGCAATCAAGCGTTTGTCATCAGACATTTCTATACTAATGTGTATGCCACCATGGAACTGAGAGTTAATTGGCTGACTAAAATTTGCAAAAAGTCACTTGGTGTATTAGTCCATCTTCCAGACAAGGTTCATTTTTCTGCAAGAATATGCCCTTGTAGGATTTATTTAAGAAAATTAGGTCCATCTTTTCAATCTTCCCGAAGATTTCAGCTCGGCTCTTATTTTAAATTCTTCATTCCTGTAGTAGCAGGAATTTTATGGGTTTGGCTCTGAAGAAGGGATGAGCAACTTGGTGCCCTCTAGGCTACCTGCCCCACCTAGCTTGTTTTATATCTTTGTAATTAAAAATTAAGGAAAGCTGACGTGTGGCAAAACAACATACCAGTCATCTTCAGTTATCCTTTGAGGCCCACTTAAGTTCCAGAGGCCTTCATAGAAAATGTAAACAAAAATGTGGGTGGTAACAGTGCAAGGATCTGTTTGGAAATGAGCTCATCTAACAGAAAATAGACAAAGATGAGCAATGCTGATAAGGTGCATCCTCGGGTTCTAAAGAAATGGCAGGGAGCAATATTACCATCTGGTAAATCAGGGGTGTCCAACCTTGGCAACTTTAAGACTTGTGGACTTCAATTTCCAAAGTTCCCCGGCTAGAATTCTGGGAGTTGAAGTCCACAGGTCTTAAAGTCGCCAAGCTTGGACACCCCAGTGGTGAATTGATGTTTTACAACAGAAAGTTGAAAAAACATTCCAAAAGAAGGGAGCACGAAGTTACCACTGTACTGTTGCCAAGAAACCACTGAACTGTTGCCAAGAAACGGAGGTACCCATATCTTGACCAGGACTGCTGCTCAAATCAAGGGACTTTTTTTTTCTTCTTATGCCACCTGGCATCCAGTTTATGTTCTCCAAAATCCAAATGTACCCACAAAAGTGGCTTGTATTACCTGTTGAAAATTCTAGATGCAATAGAGTAGAAACATTTGACTAGAATGGCTCCTCTGCGAGTTTTCTTGAGCTCAGCTGTTTCCAATCTCCTAAACTGGATTCCTGGAGTAGGGACATATGCTTGCAACTGAGTGAATCTGGTTGGCTATTTCACCTCGAGCATTTGTCTATGGAATGGTAATTATACCATCTTAACTATAGGACTCTTAGTAGTGTATAAAACATCCACGCTAAATACAGAACAGAAATGTAATAATAAAATAAACCTGAAGAAGAAAAACAGCATTAGTTTCCCAGGGTCATTGTTTAACTAGCTTAGAAAGGCCTTCAGGAAAGTTCAGCTTTGACTTGTTTCCAAAAGGTGAACAGGATTAGAACAAATCTGTCAGGGGAAGCTCATCCCACAGAATGGCAGCCACGACAGAAAAACACCTCTACACCCATGTTTGCACAGATATAAGTCATTTTTCCCATGATGTTGATTCTAGTTGAAAGAAGCAAACCTGGAGACACCTTGGTGCCAAGCCACAGAAGGCTTTATAGGTTACAACTAGCTTTTAAAGCTGCATCCAGAAATCTATTAGTAAGTAGTACAGATCCCATAGAACAGGTGTAATGTGCCCACAGTGTCTCATTCTAGTTACCATGTGAATGAGGGGAAAGAGGGAGGAATCCCAATAAATACTTCCTGACACTTGGAGTTCCCCCTATCTGCCTTGTTGACTTAATTCTAGTCCTCCTCTTTCACTGAAATAGCACATGAGCCACTGCGTTTTGTGCTAACGGCACTTTCTGAGTAATCCTCAAAGGCAGCCCCATGTAGAGCACATTGCAGTAATCCAGCTGTGTGATGATACCATGAATTACTGGGGCGTGAGTCCATTGTCCCAGGAAGAGCCCTAATTGGTGAACCAGCTGAAACTGGCCAAAGACTTCTTGGCCAGGGCCACCACCTCCTGACCATTTACTTTTAAGTAATGGACCGGCTTCCTTAAGGGAAGTGCTACTCTTCAAGCAGCAATTCTGTCTTGCTTAGATTTAGCCTTTACAATTTATCTCCATCTAGAACACGGATGTCAAACTCGATTGTGTCATATGACATATCGTGACATATTGCGATGTTTTTTTGCCTTTGCAGAGCTGGGTAGGTGTGGGTTGTGTGTGATGTATCCAACCCCAGGCCACCAGTTTTTACTGGCCAAATCTAATTTATTCCAGATTTATTGGGCATTTTCATTGCCTCTGGTTTTCAGTTCATCCATACTTAGGAAATGGAAAGCTCTTTTTTTCCCACTATTACATTACATTACTGATTTTAAATTAAAACTACCAGCTAATATTTAGGAACAAAACTGAGACATGCACAACAGGGTCCAACACTCTTTTTTTATTATTATTATTAGCATTGCACAACTCTCAATTTATTCAGGATTTTTCCCATGTTCAAATTTAGAAATCATTCAGTTTCTATCATCTTCTTCATCCTTTTAATGACAGCACTCAGCTTGTTTGCAATAATTTGCCCAAAGCCTTTCCATTCATAATATCTTAGCCAGAACAAGATCTAGCCAGCATTTTCACTAGAACCATGCCCAATGTTGCCTCATTTATTCAGGAAACAATTTTTACAGGAGAACATTTAGGCGTTATTACCTACAAACCAGTGGTGGGATTCAGCCGATTTGGGCCAATTCAGGTGAACCAATACTTAAATTGCTGGCTGGCTCCACTCCTCTCCTCCCCACCCCTTTCAGGAGTCCCCATGTGCCCATTTTGGTTCCCAGGTAAGTGCAGGGAGGCCTCCTAGGCCCAAAACAGGGTGCGGGGAGGCGGCACGTTCCCCCCCCCAGCCTATTTTTGCTCCCAGGGTCATGCAGAAGACCAAGTGCTGCCTGTCACATCCCTGGCTACACCCACCATGGCCAAGCCCACCCAAGGAAGAGAACCAGTTGTTAAATTATTTGAATCCCACCACTGCCACAAACACTACAATGATATTTATATTGTTCGAAATATACCAAGTTTCATCTGATTATGACAACTGAGCCTCTTATCTTCAAGGACTTATTTACTAATTAACCCGCCCAGAGAGATTTTAGAAACAAAGCACTCCCTGTTTTCTGAAGAACACTTTGTCTAACTGTAATTTTAGTTTAAACATTATAATTAAAAAATAATAACAATTTGACAAGTTTCAGTAGCTGCAAAGATGAAATTAGATATTTGCAGAGAAGCAAGGTTAGGCGCCATCCACTTCCAGGCGAAAAGACACCTCTCCCTTGAGTATTTCTGACCCAGACATCTAATCCCATCCTAGCATCCTTCTGCTTAGCACCTTTAATGGCCTCTGGATGTGCTAAACACAAAGTGAACTTATCTGTTCTCATTAGTACACAATGCCCTCTAAGCAACACATTCAGATCCAGGCATCTCCTCAAGGAAAGTGTTTTCACCATTATAAGAATCCTTCAGAAGCTGACCTTCTACGATGCCCCAATGCTATTTTGTCCTCATTCCAATGTTTCTACTGAAGGACTAAAGGAAAAGAGAAGCTCAAGCTTCAGAAGGAAATCAGGAAACCAAACATGCATATTCCTTTAAATCTAATATAAGCCTATTCACACATTATCTATTTATATTCATTTATTCTATCAGCCTGTTTATATAAGGGCTGTGTAGTGCCTTAGATTCAGTCTCTGGAAGGGTCTCCAGAGGATATGGTTGAAAAAGTTAAATAGTGGCCACAATAAGTGTGAATGAAGTTTCATTTCTTTTTTACATTTATCACATATAGAAAACAGGCAGAATTTTGATTAACCATTCCAACCAACATCATGACTTTGTGCCCAGATCCCACTAGATCTCCAGAAATCGCTTTAAAATATCCAGGGGTGGAAACAGAACTTATTTGCAGTTACTCCAAAACTCTCATTTATCTACCCCGTGTTTCCCTGAAAATAAGACCCTGTCTTATATATTTTTTTTCCACCGAAAAAGGCACCAGGTCTTATTTTGGGGAGTGGGTTCATCATATGACTCACCTCACTTGCACGCATTGCCCCTGGCCTCCTTTTCACTATCAGAGGCCTTCAGGAACTTATTCTGAGACCAGCAAGGCTTTCCTGAAGGCCTCTGCAGCCGACAACAGCTCCGGATCGATCTGGAGCCCTGTTATCGGCTGCAGAGGCCTTCAGAAAAGCCTTGCAGGCCTTGCCAGCTGCAGAAGAAAGGCAGGTGTCGGGGTGTGAGAGACCTAGTTGCAACTGTCCAAAGGTAAGTAGTAGGGCAGCTCCACACACACACACACACACACACACACCATCTCCACCCTAGCTTAATTTTTACCAGTGCAACCTGGAGTGAATAGGGTCTTAATTAGAGGTTATTTGGGGGATAGGACTGATATTGGGTGCACGTGTAAAAATCAAGCTAGGATTTACTTTTTGGGGTAGGTCGTATTTTTGGGGAAACACGGTATTACTTTTTTTTTTTTTTTTTTTAAATTTGATTTATATGCCGCCCTTCTCCGAAGACTCAGGGCGGCTTACAATGTGCTCAGCAACTTTCTCTGTTTAAAAATATTGTTGGACTATAACAATTTAAAACTAAGTGCATATTAAAAGTACAAACATAATAACAATCACCCAACTTCAAGCTGTTAAATAACAATCAGGGATGATTGTTCAAAAAAATCAGTACACTTCAGATAATTTCAACTATTTGTCCTGAACAAGAAATTTCCAACACAAGGTTCCTTCTCTTTCAGCCACTCAATCAGGGAAATGGCTTTGCATGAGCACACATGTAAAACTCTTTGCTACATGCCAATTAAGGTCTAGAATGTGTATGATTCACTCCAATAATTTGCCTACTACGAACAGTAAAGGAACAACTCTCCCTGGAATCAGGATCATAATTACAAATAGCTAGAAGGATCCGCTGTACAAAAATGAGATATTTTCTTCAGGTAAGACAATCAAAAATCAATTATGACTTAAACACAAGACAGCACTGCCAGGCCCTGGAGTTATAATAAGTAGCACTTGGCTTGCCTCTTCATTACCAAGGTAATCAAGAATGACACCGCTTAATTATTTGCAGTGATCCCATATAATTTGTTTCTGAAATGTTATGCTGAGTTAGCTTGCCTCAGTACGCAGCCACCAAGCAGTTCTTTTCTATGCAGTTAAATCAGAAATTAAGTACAGGAGCAATCTTAGCAACTTGTTAAACTCAGTCATTTCAAAGGCAAAACCGTTCAGTCTAGAGCAGGGGTGTCAAACTGGCAGCCCGCGGGCTGGATGCGCAGGCCATGCCTACCCCAGCTCGCCGAAGGGGGGAAATATCACAATATATCACGTGATGGCAACATAACACTGAGAATTTGACACCGGTCGTCTAGAGCAGTGCTTCTCAATCTTGGCAACTTTCAGTTATGTGGACTTCAATTCCCAGAATTCCTGAGTAAGCTTTGCTGGGGAAATTGAAGGCTCAACGGGGGTGCTGGACTTAGTTCTTTTGTGGCTGCACAATGATTCCAAAGTGATGACACATCTAGCCCCTCCCTTGGGCTCAGCCTGCTCATCTCCTGCATACACTAAATCAGCAATGTTCTCAGGATGTAGGGTAGGCTTGAGGAGTAAAAAAAAAAACTCAACATGGCAACAGCATGGCATGACCATGCAATCAAAGCCTCCACTCTTTTTAATACACATTGTACGTAAACTCACATAAAAGGTACAAGGCTTCTATTGCACTTTAGTGGGTTTTTGATACCATTTTGAGTCTCACAATGCTATAATATCCATGCACCTATGGCCAAAATCTCCCAAGCCTATTTTAAAGTACATGTGAACTAGTCCTAGAGGGATACCTTTTAATTATTGCAAATCCAAAATCTTTTAAGGTATTATTTACAACTAAAGGTAAAGGTAAAGGTTCCCCTCGCACATATGTGCTAGTCGTTTAAAACTCTAGGGGGCAGTGCTCATCTCCGTTTTCAAAGCCAGCGCTGTCCAAAGATGTCTCCGTGGTCATGTGGCTGGCATGACTAAACACCAAAGGTGCACGGAACGCTGTTACCTTCCCACCAAAAGTGGTCCCTATTCAGCGGTTCGAATCCCTAGTGCCGCGTAACGGGGTGAGCTCCCATTACTTGTCCCAGCTTCTGCCAACCTAGCAGTGCAAAAGCACATAAAAATTTACAACTAACACCATCATTAATCTACATTTTACCCCTTGACCTCTATTATTGGCAGACCATTTATCAAACAACTGGATCAGGATGCCAGACTTATGCTGGTAGGTGATCCACAGTCCACTGGACTCATTTTGGTGGGCCCCTCAAAATTAACCTGAAATATAGAAACAAAATGACCGTGGTGATTTTTTTAAATTACCCCATTTTTGTATAAAAGCCCCCATAAAGTTTTTAAACTTTGAAAAGACCAGGAGTGACTCTACCACTTGAAGCATCTCACTGCCACACCCGCTGAGTTCTTAAGAAGCTGGCATTAATCTAAATCAGGGGTGTCAAACTCATGTCACAGTGGCGTCATGTGACAGATCAGGACTTTTTTCCCCTTTGCTAAACCAGGTGTGGGCATGGCCAGTATGTGACGCATCTGGCCCGCGGACTGGGAGTTTGATAGCCCTGATCTAAATGTTAAAATGGAGCTCAGTTTAGCTGCTCAGAGGAGATAACATGGGCTATGGAGGATAGATCTGCAAACATTTGCAGTATATGCAATCAAAATGCCCTTTCAGGTTACATTTTATACTGCATAACCATAAAACAGAATTGAGAAAAAAATCATTACCTACAGTACTAAGATTTGAACTGCAACCTGCAATATTGGTCAATTGCATTCTGTGCAGAATTAATTCAAATTGGGACAGAAAAGCAATTGGAATTCTCACTGATGCATAAACTGCCATCTTCTCCAAATTCTGTTATCTTGCTACAGCGATCAGGGGCCACTTTAATCTCACAGGCATTCCACAAATTTAGTTAAAGGGTAAAAGGGGATTTCCTTGCCAGAGGCAGATGGGAAGAATCCACTGGCTCTGTTTTGCTTATTACCTGAGCAGCTTCCACCTCATAAAACACAACCTCGGTCTACTAAGTGTAAGGGAAATTGGAGGCAATTCATCTATTTATACCCATTCCCTTCCTTTCATTTAGAAATTCAAAGCAATGCCCTTGGAGTCTGCTCTCATATAGCATTTCAGCAGCAATCCTGTGGGACAGGGATGGGCTGAAAGTAGCGACAGGCCCAAGTCACCTGCCATCAGCTATTCTGCGGTTGAGTGGGAACTGTTCATTAAATTGACAGCCTACATCCTATTGTGTCCCCCTCCCCTGCAAAACAGGCTTCTAATGGCCTTCAAAATATGACTAATTGGGTCTAATTAAAGATAAGGAAGCAAAATTTATCCTTGGAACTCAGGCACTAAAACGTTTCAGTGCATCAATTTGAGTTAACCAGTTGGGCATGATAACAGAGCATCAGCCGGTCTTAACCTGTAAAGCAACATCTTTGAAGAGAAAAAAAAAACTTCAGGAAAGAATTAGGAATGGAAAGATCTATATTTATCTTTTATTAGCTAATTGGGATTTATCTAATCTGCACTTTCCAAACCTATGTAAAAGTAGGAAATCTTTTGTCCTCAAGATACTGCTGAATTATAACTCCCAACATCCCTTACCATTGACATAATATGGTGCTGGCTGCCCACCTCATTTTATACTACTATTTAGCTACTATTTGCATCCTTCCAAATTCTGTGATACAGTGTGTAGCTCAAAAATATATAGAATTGTATAAATTGGGGGATATGCATAGAAAATGCATTATAATAAGTTGTGGCAGTAGAAAGGAGAAGTTAGGAAGTTAGCTTGGGTGCTAGGATACTAATCGTACAGCTCTGTACCAGGAGTAAGTCAGGAGAAGAAGAAATGCAGCAACTTCAGAGTTGCTAAAGTAAATACAGGAAGAGTTTAAAGAAAAGATAAAATGGCTGCTTGTAAATAAGAAAATGAGAATTGGAGGGGTTCTGTTCCAAAGAATAGAGAAGCAAGTTACTTTGGAAAGAATTTAAGGTTTGGTGGGGGCATAGTTTCCTCCTTGGTCGTTCCTTGATTACCGTATTGGTTTCTGCTTGGTGATTTGTCTAATGCTAACTCCTGCTTATCTGAATCTTGGGTCCCTGAGGGGATGAGTTTTAATCTCTTTGTTTTGTATCCTTCCTAGGTTTTCAAATAATAAACACAAATCAGACAGAAAACAATACTCCAATCCAAGAACTACCAATGAAGAAAACATCCCAAAACTGGCAGGACACGCTATTAAATATAAACAGGGACTCGTCACTTTGATATTGTTTCCTAATTGGATAATGAAATCTCTGCAAGCAAACAACCAAGAAAAGAATTAAGAACCTTAGAAAAAAAATCAAGAACTCTGTAGTTCAACCCTCAGCTTCAGCTATTCTCTTCTATTGGATACCCATGAATAGTCAAGAAGAGGGTAAAAAGTGTAAAGCACTTTCTGCAGCTGGGATGCCTCTTGGGATGCATCACTTGACAGGTCAACACTCAAAGAGAGAAGAACTAGCGGGCTTTATCAGAGAAGAAATCACTTGAATTGGCCAAGGGAGAACTGAATCCCTTGGAAGGTAGGGAAGAAACATCAGTTGGAGACCCAACCCAGAAGGCAGGATCAAGAGTTAGAAAATCTACAAAGTGACCTTTTTCCCCCAGTGGTGGAATTCAAATTTTTTTACTACCAGTTCTGTGGGCGTGGTGTGGCGTGGTGAGCGTGGCTTGATGGGCATGGCAGGGGAAGGATACTGCAAAATCTCCATTCCCACCCCACTCCAGGGGAAGGATATTGCAAAATCTCCATTCCCACCCCACTCTGGGGCCAGCCAGAGGTGGTATTTGCCGGTTCTCTGAACTACTCAGAATTTCCACTACCGGTTCTCCAGAACCTGTCAAAACCTGATGAATAGCACCCCTGTTTTTCCCCCACATAGATTTTTGTAGTGAGCATTTAACCAAAAGATGAAGGGGAGTTGATTTGTTCAACAACCCAAGGGTTATTTCAGGGGTTGCCTCATGGCAGTGACATCTATCAATCCTATCAGTTCCTATCATGTTATGGGTCCTGATTCCGAATATTAAGGAGTGTTATCTAATGGAACACAGGAAGAGTATCTTTTCTGTCACACTGTCCAACCTTTGTAAATCATCCCAATCAAATCACTTAGATTGGCCTTGACCTTCTGAAAGGATCTAGAGCAGTGTTTCTCCACCTTGTCTTCAATTCCCGGAATGCTCCTGTTAGCATGACTTTATCAGTGTGCCCGGGGATCCGGTTGTAATTCAGAGCCTGTTAGATGGTTGTATTGATGACTTGCCTGCTTCTTATGTTTTCTGGTTTTAATTTTGGTTTATAATTGGGTTTTAAAGGGGGATTATTGTGTTTTTAATGATCTGTTAAATCTGAGTAAGCCTCTTAAAAAGATAGGTTCCATTGAGTTCTGTGGCCTAATGCTGACTATATTTCTCTCTTGTCTTCTTCATGTGTCTGTTTATATGCAGTTTCTTAATAATGTAAATAAACTAGACTACCCATGACTTGTTGGGCCATCGTTTCAGAGATATTTTCTTACCTTACACTTGCATACTTCTGCATATCCTTCCTGTGCCTCCCTCACCTTCACCTCCCCATGCACTCTCCCTGGCACACACACCACGCCTCTCACACGGGGGTGAAATGCTACTGGTTTGCACCAGTTCGGACGAACCTGTAGTGATAAAAGCTACCAGTTCGAGTAAACCAGTAGTAAAAAAAGCTGCCGGTTCATCCGAACTGGTATTTCCAATGATCAGTTGTGCCGCACAATTTATATTCGCTAGAAAGCATTAAATCCTGTTTTCTAGCCAATCTAAATCGTGTGGCACAGCTGTTCCCCCCCCTTGCTGTTCTAATTACCTTGTTAAGCGTCCTTTTTCCATGCAAAGCACACGTTTGGCATGCACTGCGCATGTACGCATGCACAGCGTGCTTTTGGTGTGCACTGTGCATGTAGATGCAGCGTACTTTGGTGAGCACTGCACATGCGCACACAGTGTGCTTTTGGTGCGCACTGCGCATGTGCATGCACCGTGCTTTTGGTGCGCAATGCGCATGCACACGCAGCGTGCTTTTGGCATGCACTGTGCATGCATTTGGCACACATGCAGCGAACCAGTAGCAAACCGTGGAGGATTTCACCACTGCTCTCACATACTTCCTCGCATCCCTGCACACCCACCGAACCCATGTTAATAACATTTTTTTAAAAAAGCTGAGTAAAATTAAAATGGCTCAGTTCAGCTATTTCTAGAAAAAGAAGGGTTTGTGACTAGATAACTTTACAGTAAAAAGAGCAAGAAAGGCACTTAGAAGAGACACTACGTTTTTCAGGAAATGATGAGAATTCCGAGAGAAAGTATCACCTACAAATCTTTACAGAACGTATACAGACTGCTGGAAGCATCACCACTTATTGAGATCCCTCTGGGCATCAATAATTGCAAAGAGAGCCAGTTGATAGCTTTTCACTTCTAAAAGCTATAATAGACATGATGAAACCCGGAGCCAACCCTGCCTGTTTCACAGCATAAGTAGTGATTTCCAGAGAAAGCTAGGGATGATTTTGTACAAAGACATACAATTCTGTGAGAATTTTTCACCAGAAAGACAAACATCAACAAATTCCCCACCACCAACTCTCTGCAAGAATTTAAGGCAACCATCTTTTAAAAATCAAATCTATAAGTTTATAAATCAAGTCTGTGAGAAATCAAATCTATAAACTGAATAAGTAAAATTACTTTTTGAGAGAAGCAAGTTTAGATGGAGATCCTATGAAACAAACAATTGGGCATTCAACTGTATATTTCTAACATTTCCACTGGAGGTCATTCCCAATGAAATGTCAGACCATCTTGTCCAGTAGTCCAGTAAGTACCTTAAAAAGCCACTACATACCTACAGGATTCATTGGATGAAGATAGCCATTTTTAACATATTACAGGAATATTGTATTGGATATCTTCTTAGTCCCTTGATGTAGGAGATGACCAGGGTGCACCCAAAGGTTGGGTCAAATGCATCATTAGTTTGGAGTCACTGTAAGAGCCTTGGTCCCTCCCCTCCCCTTGAAGTCCATTGATTCTTATCCGGCTCCAATTTTCCTTGACTGTTAGTAGATCAGATTCTTGTGTGTAGGTAGCACGGAATGAGATCACAGTGCTTTTGAACTCTATCCTGGCTCCTGATTTCTTGCGCCTGACATTTATAGGTCATTATTCTTTAGATTTTGCAGCTTGCAAATACCAGCACAATTCCTGAATAGTATGGAGCAATGGAATAGCCAGCATTTGCCAATGGGGTCAAGATGAAGTATTAATGGCAGCAACAGATAGGTTACTAATATCCATTGTAGCACCTTGCTTTTATTTCCCCAACTTCCCTCTCTCCTTAAAAAAATGGATGAAACTGTCTTTCTCATCACACATATATTCTAAGTCAGCATCCATAGTTTGAGAATTTTTTAAATTGGACTAATTTTATTCTTATTCAAGTGATTTTGATAGGGCTTTTTGGTATGCGTGAGCAATAAATTTGATAACTTTATAAAATATTTGATTGCATACTTCCCAGTCATAAATTTTGTAATTGTTTTAATGATACTGAAGCAAGCATAATATAGTTAATATATTTGTTTGTTTACTATGAATATTTATACACAGTAAGCTCTCAATGAATTGGCAGTGTTAAGGCCAGTGCTCAGTATAAATCATTTCGTGAAAATTTATTGTTAATTTGCTAGAATCTGATGCACAGTCCAACGTAGTAAATCGAATTCTGTATTCTAAACTTGATTTAGTACTTGCACACTAAGATAAATGCATTTTAGAGGGGTGATATTTTGGAGGAGGAAGTAAAAGCCACGTGATGCCCATAAATAATACAGAAGATGGAATAAGGAGGAAGAAATCAGAAAAATTAAAATTAAAAAAGGTAAGTAGAACCTCAGTTGCATTAGAAGAATGCAGGATATTAAAGATTGATTTCTTGATGAATTAATTACAATGAATTAATTGATTCAAATAATCTAAAGCATTTTGAACAGTGTAATATAAAATGATTGGGATCATTAATAAACATGCTATGTTATTCTGTCAGCAATACTGTCAAATTTATTTGACATTCATGCTCTCTTTATCTTCTTCACTTTGATAGAAATGAATGCTAAATTGCAGTATCTAGTACACTTGGAAGGTTGGAAATTATTGTAGATAATTTCCAGTTTTATTTGCCCCATCACATTCTCAGGCAGTCTTTATATCAAGGTTAAAGCAACCATACATGCCACTCAGTTCAAGCAGCAAAAATACAACTTATTATTTATTAGAACATTAGCAAACATCAAGCATTTGAATTGGGAAAATTGAACAAAGGTAAGATAAGATAACCTTTATTGTCATTTTTTTCTGTGGGCACTCTGGCACACATTAAACATGAAATTCTGTTGCCTGCTCTCAAAAGTGTACACATACGTAACACACATATAGATCTGCTATATACATACATATGTATATATCTACATCCTAAAATATAAATACATATAAATATTAATCACTGTCCATCTTGAATACATAGCGGAAAGAGGAAGCTTTGGAGTTCATGAGATTGATACTGAATGAAACAAAACCGTGACTGAATCTGGATGTTCTGCTTCGGATATCACGAAGCCTCCTCCCAGAAGGTAATAAGGAAAACAGGTCATGAAGAGAATGTTTAGCGTCCCAGGCAATCTTGTGCACCTTGGTCAAGCATTGCTTATATGCTATATCCTAGATAGAAGGACGTGAACTACCAATAATCTTTTCTGCCATCCTCACCACTCTCTGCACCGCCTTCCTGTCTGAAGCAGTAATGCTTCCAAACCAGACTGTGATGCAATATGACAGGATGCTCTCAATCATCCCTCTATAGAAAGTGGTAAGGACAGGGGGAGGAAGATGTTCTTTTCTCTTGTGGCGCAGAAAATGCAGGTGATGCTGTGCCCGCTTCACCAATGTCTCTCTGTTGAGCAACCAAGTTAGCCTACTAGTTAGCTGCACCCCCAGAAATTTGATGCTGCTAACGATCTCCACAGGTGAATCATTTATACACAGAGGAGTGTGGCTGTGCCTGCCTTTTCTGAAATCGATAGGCAAAAACATATGGCTGAGGAAGGGAGGGAGGGAGGGAGGGAGGGAGAAGACATTAACAGCAAGCAATAATTTACTTTAACTATCTGAAAAAGTCAGACAAACCTTTCCAGAGTTACTGTAAACTATGGGTCCTAATTAGCATGGACAGTTTCAAAGAGAGTGGTCTTTGGTTATTTCAATCTTAAGCTTTTTATATTGTATGGAGTTCTTGGTGCCAAGTTTGGTTGTTTGCTTGCAGACATTTCACTACTGACTAGGAAAACATCTGTGCACGTTACCTACGTGAGTAGTGAAATATATATAGCAGGTATTCATCTGGCTAGCGTCCTTAGTCTGGTCAGCTTCAGCACATTAGTTTGCTGGTTTTTGACCCCCTGCTTGAGGATAAAAAACAGCTTCTAAGGCACAGCTGAGAGGAAGCAGCAATGAAAAAAGCAGGCAAAGCACGGGGGAGATCGCTTCACTCGGCTAGCGTCTAGTTAGGGCTGAAAAAAAGCTTCTACAGTAAAGAACAGCTGAGACTCGGAGCAAAGCATGGAGATTGCTTCACTCACTAGTGTCTCCTTAAAGCACAGCGGAGAGTTGAGGGAGCAGGCAAAGCTGGGAAGATCGCTTCACTCGCTAGCGCCTCGTTAGTGCCTCGTTAGGACTGAAAAAAAGCTTCAAAAAAGCTACATTCGGAGTATAAGACGCACCCAAATTTTCAGCCTCTTTTAGGGGGGGGAAAGGTGCGTCTTATACTCTGAAAAATATGGTATATCCTTTTCTACTGGAACTTTTTAAGTTGATAGCAATAACAGAATAGCCATAGAAAGAAGGACTCCAGGTGATCCTTCCTCTATTCACTATGATGGAAACACTTTAGTGAATAAGGATGGGGTGTTCAAGAATCATTCTATATATTGCTTCCATACCTTACCTTTACAAAGAATATAAGTTGAATCATATCTTTTTACATACGAATGACTCCAGAGGGCCCAGATCTGTCTGCATTACTTCTATAAACAATGATGAAGGCTTAAACCTCAACAGGCAGGGGTGAAATCCAGCAGGTTCTGACAGGTTCTGGAGAACCGGTAGAGGAAATTTTGAGTAGTTCAGAGAACTGGCAAATACCACCTCTGGCTGGCCCAAGAGTGGGGTGGGAATGGGGATTTTGCAGTATCCTTCTCCTGCCACGCCCACCAAGCCACACCATGCCCATCAAGCCAGGCCCACAGAACCGGTAGTGAAAAAATTTGGATTTCACCACTGCTCACAAGGAATTGGTGAGTCCTGGTAAATGGTAAGTGGGATTAGATTTCCCAGTACTGAGGTGTCATTGCTAGGTTGGCATTAAGGCAACTGTGAAGAAGCTGAGGGATACATTTGTTCTCGACATGATGTTTCAGGAGCTATATAAACCAAAACATCAGGAGAAAGGATAAGGACAATCTTTGATACCGTTAAAAAGTATAATTCAATAGAATTCTTCGGAGGTTGCACTTGAAGCTTTGGAACCACATGTGTCTAAAAGCCTATTGTTATCTACATGAAGACACCAATCAATGACTTGCCTGATCAGCCTGTGGCAGCCTTATTGTGTCATTTTTCTTACTAGTTTTATCCAGTTTGTTTCATCTTAATGATCCATCCTAATTTTAAAGCCTTTGAAAGCTCTTGGGTGTTTTCCATAATGGAGCAGAACATTATTGCTGGCTGCAAGCTTATCATCATACAGCATACTTGCACACGCATAATTGCTTCAGATCTGGAATTTTCTTGGACAAGATGTCCTTGTACTCCAACTCATTAAGTATACATATTTATAACCTCTAGTAATATGGATGATCTTCATTTACACCCTCTGTAACCATTGGTGATGATGGCCAAGTGTGATACAGGATAGAGCCTGTTAGAGGGAGAGGCTCTGCCTGGTAAATGCAGGGGATCAAGTCACAGCATTAGGCTGAAATCCAAAATCTTTTGATCCACGGCATCCAATTCCAGAAGGTCACGTCTTCCTGTTCAAGATGCTATCAAAGTTATATCAACAAACTACTTAAGCAAGGACAAAATGTCAACATTGCACATAATGGAATGTCTGGGCAAATGCATTTGGGTGGGTGGGGGGGGGGCAGAATCAAAAGAATCGTATATTCTCTCCATATTTGTTTGCCAAATAATTCAGGCTGCAAATTCAACACAAATAGCAACATTTACATGTAAACAAGATGGTTTGGGCTCCCATAATTTTATATATTAAACTTAAAGCCTAATTAGTTTTTCAAGTCAAGCTGATTATGTCTTGTTGACTTGTTTGCTATAATATTCATTCTGATACATAAAATATCCTAAGCAGCGTTCCATCTGAATCCTATCAAGCAAAGCTACTGAAGCATGAGGCCAATGCAAGCAGCGAAGCAGAAGACCATGCTATTACATGGATAAATGCTCTAGAGTTACTGAAGCAATATAAAAACAATCACAGAACATTGCTTTCTGAGGCTTCCAATGCAATGCAATTCATTTTTTTTTTCTTTTTTAAAAAAGAGAAACAGGAAGAAGCCATTTGCTATCCAGAGGTTTTTAGCTGCCCGCCCTACTAAAGTGAAAACCTTTTCTCTTCTTAAAGCCAAGGAGTGTGGGGACAATTAGACCCAAAGGATGCCGAGGGATTTTTTTTAGGGGCTCAGACCAATTGTTCTTAGCATATACTTATACACTAAATCAAGATGTTAATAGTGAAATACTGAAGGGCATGCAAATGAAGCTGAAAAAGGAATAATTATTTTCAGCTGAGCTTCCCTTTTCAGTTCATTAGCCTACTTTCAGAAAAGATAGAATGATCTGTTGGCATCTCAACTGCAGCATAGGTTTTTTTTTTAACCCAGGATTTTAATTTAAATTTTATTGAGGTCTCATCGGAGAGAAATATCTGCAATTAGAGGCTAGTTTCCAGTTCTTAAGATATGCTCAAAACGTCCCATAGCAATCTTAGATAAACCTAACCATCTCTGAACCAGGGCTTCCAGAGCACCAACGTGAAGGAATATCAGGCTTTCTGTGGGAGAAGAGCCCATATATGTGAACATCCTTGTATTCATGGCCACGAAATACGTGGTCAATATCATTTCTCTGCCACAAATTGATGGAAACTATTTCAGAATGAAACACTGACCTCTAGTTACTTCCAATCTTGGTTCCCTAAAGGATTCTGGTATCCTCATTGTATTCTTAGGAAATCAAGTTAGTGAACAGTTAGATGCTTTACAAAATTTTTGACTCCAGAGGAGAAAAGAAGGAATTAATTGTTCTTGTCTGATATAAGAGTACCAGTTATGGTGAAGGAGGCTTTAGGGATTCCTAATGGGAGCGTGTGGACCTGGGGACAGTTGGGGTCTAATATTTTAGGATATTTTCCACAACTACAGGAAAATGTCACTTCCTCAATTCATGTTCTGCCCCAGCTACGGACCCCAAAGAATACAGCACACGCAAAGTTTGTACAAAACTTAATTTACTTAAATAACTCAGTCTTTTTCAAAACAAAGGCTGTTAATAAACTTTCTTAACAGCCTACAAGAAACCAAAGATAAAGTAATCACAATCTTACTAAGGTTGGCAGAAAGCCCAGAAGCAATTTGCAGAGAATCCAGACACGAAGTAGAGTGAACTAAAGTTGTTCCCTACAAATTGCTTCAGTCGGCGTTCCTCCTTAAATAGGCTAAGGGAGTGGCCAATTAGCCCCAAGCCTTATTCTCAAGGAGACCTCCTCCTGAGGAGCCACTCCTGCCTTTTGGCCACTCTGCACGCCTGTGCATCAAAAAGAGACTCCTCCTCTTCGTCCTTTTCACTTAAAGGAGCTTCTGGAGGTTCTGAAGGCCCTGGCTGAATCCCTGCCTCTGGCACCACATCTTCTCCAGCCTCCTCATTGTCCAACTCGAGTGCCAGCTGCACAGGCTGCTGGTGCAACACCACACCAGCCTCCTCGCTGTCAGAGTCAGCCACAATCCGCACAGGCCACTGATGGGCCACAACAATTCATTTCTCAATTCATTCCTGGTTCCAGACATTTTTTTAATTATTATTTAAAGCAAGACAATATGCCACCTCTGTAAGATAAACTAGTCTAATTCAGGTACCAGTTCCTGCTTTCTGTTACCATCCTCACCACCTCTATGATAAAATCTGAAGCTTTTTGCCTTAGCTTCATATACAACTCAGCCATCATTGCTTCCGCTATTTCATCTATTTACCATTCGCTATTTTATTGAGATCCAGTTTGGACTAGTGGTTAAGGAAGCAGACTAGAAAGTCAGAGACCATGAGTGAATGCTGGCTCGATTGTTCTATGTCATTCTTGAGTTGGACCTGACACCAACTCCCAAAATGGCTGCTATGGTGAATCTGACTAATCACAGAAAGAAAAGCGCTCTGGGAAGGGTTAAGCAACTTTCTCAAGAACCAAAGATATACCAAGGGTGGGAGGTCTGAACTCCAGAACACAATCCATTTCTCTGAACCCTATTTATTTTTCCCAGCCAATTGCATTTCACAATGTTTCTGTTACCCAAAGGGAACAATATCCAATCTTAAAGTATAGTGTTTCTCTCCCCCTCACAGCATATTCATCCACTTCAAGATTCTCTGTTTTCACTCAATGAAAGTTCTGAAGTTGACAAAGGAAGGAAAACATTTCACTGCTTGGGGAAGTGGTCCGTTCTCCCCATGTTAGGATCTTCACCATCTGCCTTATTAGATTGTTCTCCCATTGATTATTTTTGGAGGCCCACTTCATGAGCTATGCCCACTTCAGAGCTATGGGAGTTTTGGAAGCATGTGTTGTAGCCCGTACGCAGCCTGTGCAGCTAGTAGCTGATTCAGACAGTGAGGAGGCTGGTGTGGTACTGCGCCAGCAGCCTGTGCAGCTGACACTTGAGTCGGACAATGAGGAGGCTGAAGATGATGTGGTGCCAGAGGTGGGGATTCAGCCAGGGCCTTCAGAACCTCCAAAAGCTCCTTTAAGTGAAGAGGATGAAGAGGAGGAGCCTCTTCTCGATGCACAGGTGCACAGAGCTGCCAAAAGGCAGGAGTGGTTCCTCAGAAGGAGGTCTCCTCGAGAGTAAGGCTTGGGGCTAATTGGCCACTCCCTTAGCCTATTTAAGGAAGAACGCTGACTGAAGCAATTTTCAGGGAACAACTTAGTTCACATACCTTCGTGCCTTGATCTTAGTTCTTTGCAAATTGCTTCTGGGCTTTCTGCCAACCATAGTAAGATTAAGATTATTTATTCTTTGGATTCTTGCAGGCTGTTAAGAAAGTTAATTAACAGCCTTTGTTGGAAGAAAAAACTGATTTTATTTTAGTAAACTAAGGTTTGTACAGACTTTGTGTGTGCTGCGTTCTTTGGGGTCCATAGCTGGGGCAGAACAGCATGATGGAGAACAAGACAACTTTTCATGAAGAAGATCTAAGCTTTCCCCTTTATCCACCTTTTTCCATACCTCACTTATCCCCCTCTACAGATGCTGAAGATCTGTTTTCAGTGGAGCCCAAGTTGAGACGTTCACGTCTACCTACAAACAGCAGGCTGGTCTGATTTAGAAAGATCCAAAACCACCTGTGGTCTTTGCGGAAGCTCCTCAGAACCATTGCAGCTGAAGTTATCTCTAATCAGCATCAATCACTTGATAAGGATTGCAATGACTTTTTAAGGTCAAAGGGGCAACAATTCATGGATCTTCTGCAATGAGGTGGTTTTAAAAATAAACTCTTAAAAACCCTGAAACGCTTATAACGTACCTCTGAAATAACCTACTTTTTACTACATATATTTTAAATGACTTTTTCTGTACTCCTGTCTGCCCTGAGGTGGCAGTATTATCATCATTATTATTGTTACAGTTGAGTTAGGCAATGCCGCCCTCTTGTGGCAACTTTTAAATAAATAGAAAGGGAGCTTATTCTCATCTGCTGCCTGGTGCCATCTTTTTATAGACATAGGCATTTTTTTTTTATCCTGTTTGAAAAGTTAAAAACCACTTTGGGTTGAATTAAGTAAAAAAAAAAACCATACAAATCTGGCCAAAATTATTGTAGCAAGAGTCTCAGCACTGTGGCTCAATGCAGCTTTATCATGACGGAGCTAAATTGCAGATTGCACTATTTCACTCAGGATTCCTTGTAGAATTCAAGAATGTGACTCTGTCTCACCCTGATTGTTTTCATGACAAGCGCTGTGAGGTGAGATTTGAAACATCCCATATGCTGCCTGCATCACAATGACAGAAAATAGCTGGGAATTGTATTGCTCTGAAAAGTTGAATTATTCTGTAAGGTCTGGTCTTTGATTTGATTATAAAGGAGAAAATGGTAGAGGGGGGAAATACATAGGACCATTCACAGATGAAATTGTGTCACTGGAAATAACTAGGTATTTGTCAAGTAGATATATAGGGAAAAGAGAGAGGGAGAGAAAGATCCTTTGGAAATTTAACATGAAAAATATGCATACTTTAAGAAATAGCCTGGGCTGGTTAAAACTGTCCTGAGTTGTAGTTCAGAAATATATGATGTTGTACAGTTTTTTACATCCTACCTTAATGCCATGATTCATTATATAACTAAATTGATCAATCAGATGTTGTGCTATATTTTGATGCAGCAACCGTTTCTTAATGCTATATTTGGTACCAAATTAGCACCCATGGCAATTTTATAATTATAATATAGAAACAAGGCCTTGATAAAAAAAAAAGTCAATTTATTTCCCATAATTTTGGATAAAAGTAACAGAATATTAAAATAAATGCATTTGAAACTTAGAATTATTATTCATTTTGTAAATGTATCAGACTGCCTCCCAAAAAAGGTCCATCTCATGTTTTAAAATTATACTTTTGTATAATGTTCTACGTTCCATATTTGGGGACAGGATCTGGATTTAATGTTTTTATACCCTCATTTTCTATGTCAATTCAGCTAAAACTGTGTTACTACCTACCTACTCTGCTCCAACCAATTTCATTTTTGGAATATTAACAATATTCACATTCACATTAATTGCAGCATCCTTTTATTCATTTAATTGCAGCATCCTTTTATTCATTATCGATGCAGATGAAACAAAGGGGAAGCCAAAAAGTTTTGTTTTCATTATACATTCTAATGTGTATGCATACATACTGTATGTTTATGGCACACAACTACATACTTCTACATATGGATAAAGTACAGCTGGTGTTTCTTTTCAAGTGCTCAGGTAAATTATTGTCCCCACAATAATCAAATGTACTGTATTAAAAATATTCCTCATTCCTATTGATTTCATGGGATAATTTTCTCTGCCACATTTGTTTGAATGTTTCTTGCAATAAATATTTAGTTTGGTGTTAGTTTTCAGCCACTCACCATTTGCAGATATTATATATTAAGAAGGTCCTGACCTGAGTTAAATATTGTCTGAAAATTCTTAATTTTTTGAGGAAGTCCCCTGGCTTTTTGATGGGAAGGAGGTAAAATATGAAAATGTTACTTTAAAAAAAAAAAAAAATTCAGTGCTACTAGTTTCTTTGCTTACTGTTGCTTGCTAAGTAGGGTCACCATCAAGAGCACAGGTGTCAAACTCGATCGTGTCACATGACATATCGTGATGTATTGTGATGATTTTTGCCTTTGTGGAGCTGGAGTGGGCGTGGCTTTGTGTGATACATTAGGCCTGACAGACCTGATCAAAAGGATCACAACCAATGTACTGTATTTTTCGGAGTATGAGACGCACCTTTTTACCCCCCAAAAGGGGGGTAATGTAGCCCTGCCCACCCACTGGCCCCCATCCTTTGGCCTGTGCCTCGCAGCAGTTACCTCCTTGCAAGCAAACAGCAAGAAAAAACAGCCCCTTTCAACTTCAGTATAGGTTAATTAGCACAAGTTAATTAGATCGGCCTCCCAACTCTCAGCTGATTTGCTCTCAGCTGTTTTGTGCAGGGCTCTGCTGCTTGCTCCAAAGAGTGCTGGAGCAGATTTTTTTTTCCCTAGCTATGCTGAAAAAGCAAAACTGAAAGTAAAGCAGGCTCTTTGCTGCCACATGACAAAATGAGGCAGGGAGAGATTTCTTTTTCTTTTTGCTCACCAAAAAAGATAGGTGCAAACAATGGGAAATTTAGGGCAAAAGAGGAGCGTTCAAGATTTTAAAACACAAAAGAAAAAAAGCTCTATTTAACTAGGGAATTGTAATAATTGAGATACTATTAATTGTATATTGTGTTGAAAGCAGAAATGGTTAAGTTGTGGTTTGGAGGAATATATGGGGAAAATTATTTGGTTTATTATTATTGGTAAATATAATTGATTTGTAAGAAATTGGATTGCATGGAAATAATTGGAATATTCATGTTTATATTGTTTAATATACAAAAAAGATAGTTATAACTAATTGATTTATATAAAAATGTTGAATTTGTATTAAACAATTGTAATATTAAATAATTAACCAATGTGAGAATGGATATAAAAATAGATGACAATGGGAAGGGGTGTAATATAGAATAGAAGGGAAAAATTGAATTTGATTAAAATTAGAGATGAGAATGAAGGGTAATACTGTTTTTTTAAAAAAAAAATAGATGAGGAATAAATATGGCAAAAAGGAAATATAGAAATTGTAAATTTAATTGAAATGACTAAATACTGTTTAAATTTGTGAACCAGCCGAATACTCTGTTCAAAGAAAATACATTGTATGTGTGTTTGTGTGTTTGTCTAAAAAATAAAAAAAACTTTTTTAAAAAAAACCAACCAAAAAAGGTAGGTGCGTCTTATACTCCAGTGCGTCTTATATTCCGAAAAATACGGTAGTTATTTAACACACCACTGTTAGAACTGGCTGAGTAGACATTATTTATAAGGAGCTGAGCAAACACAATTTGAAAAACAGTGTCTCCAATTAGGAATAGGCAAAAAACTTTCTACTGCACCCATAAGGCACACAGATGTAGATAGTTTGTGATGAGAAAAAAAATTGCCTCCACCCATGGAATCTAACTTCTAATGAATTGATTTACAGTGGGGATGTTCCAAATAAGAGCGTATGAAAGCTCTTAAATATAAATATAAATAAGAGCTTGAGATGATTATGTATCAAGCAAGCCCTTTCCTGTAGCATGTAGAACCAGGTTTCATTTGTCTTATGTCCCACATCCTCTGCAAGTATTTTCTCCTTCTGCTGCTGGGCTGCAGAAGGAAAAACCAAATCTGATTATTAAACGGAAAGAAGACCTTCTCGCTTTCCTGTGGAATATGTTTGTAGCTTCAGTTGATTCTTTTTACATCTAGAATGGACAGGTATCACTACTCTTAACCAGCCTTGATGTTTAATTATTGGCATTCTATGCAGCTGAGATTAGTAACTAGAGAACAGACATTACAACAAGTTGGCCCATGAAGCAGTCAAGTCTCTTTTACTGGAAATCTTCAAATAGAACCTGGATGATCATTTGTAGAGATTCTGTAGTGTATCCCACACTGAGCTGGAGTTAGACCCGCTGGATCTCTAAGGTGCTTTTCAATGCTATGATTCTATGAAATGGGTGAAAGTTCATGATAAATATGGCCCAACACACCAGAACCCATTTTAAGGCCAACTCTAGGAAATGTTACCTCCTCATAATCAATTTGCAAAGTAACATGTGGACAAAAATCACTTTTATCCACTCTTGCTTGGATGCCAGCCTTTTTTCAGAAGTTAAGAGGAACGTAGGACATGTTTTTTATTTTATTTAGCAAGTTTTGATTAGCCTGTGGCTTTTTCAATTATTGCCTATTTTATGAAAGAAATGTGCCAGACTGGACTATGGCTTTAGTGGAGATGAGTACCGGTATTTGTTAATTTGTTAATAGGATAGAACTGAACATGAAAAATGTAGAGAGGAGACAGTATTAAAGCTGATATTGAAGAATTAATATTCACTGGATCTGGAAAATTATTTGTCATGCTTGAATAATTGATTTGGGCCTGTATTATGTAAGCTTGTGAGCCTCTTCAACTATAACCAACATAGTTGGTTGGAGTGACTATACCCACTCCATCATCAAAACTAAAGGATTTGTGGGGGTGGGTGAGTTAAGATTATGGTAATTCTTGACTCCTGGCTACTACATGAATGCACCACCCCCATATCAACAATGCATTCACCACTGTTCTGACACAGGCTCCAATCACATCACTGGAGGCTTTCCCCAACTAGGAGGATCAACAATCTAACCCCCCAGGAGAGAGGACAGTCATGAAGGACTCTGTCCACATCCTCTGAACCAACAGACCCAAATACGTCCCAAATAAATACAATAGACTAAGCTTGTCCTTTCTCACCTCACCTGCTCCTTCCTAGGTGGCATCCAATTTGAAAGTATCTATGTATTTTTATCCTACAGTCACCACCAACTCTTCATGGCAGCCCAACAGATGTTTATATGGCCTGTCTTTCCCCCAAAATAAAATAAAGACTTCAAAAATGACTGTGAGTCATTAATCAGAGAACGTAATGAAGGTGGAGAAATACTTTTACCATTCTTAGACCAGAATTTGAGCTCTAGCTGCTCTGTCAATCTAGCTTTTACCTTCCACAGCCCTGGAGCAGAGACTAACCTATGGCCCATGGAGCACATATGATCCCCTGTAGCAAGGTCATACTTCATGTATTGTGGCAGAAACCACAACCAGGAAGCTGAATGTTTGTCCTCCCAGTCAATCTCTCAGCCCAACCTTACAAATTTGTTATGGTGGAGGTGTGATATATATACATTGTCTTGAATTTCTGAAGAAAGGGTGGGATATCAAGAAATTTAAATATCTAACGAACAAACCAGACATTGTTGTTCCATAATGTGAGATAGGAAATCATGCACATTTATTAACAGTTTGCTTGGGCATGTGAACCAGGGTTTGCATCTGGTTTCGCGGTGGCTCAGCAGCTAAGACGCTGAGCTTGTCGATCAAAAGGTCGACAGTTCAGCAGTTCGAATCCCTAGTGCTGCGTAACAGAGTGAGCTCCTGTTACTTGTCCCAGCTTCTGCCAACCTAGCAGTTCAAAACCATATAAAAATGCAAATAGAAAAATAGGGACCACCTTTGGTAGGAAGGCAACAGCGTTCCGTGCGCCTTTGGCATTTAGTCATGCCGGCCACATGACCACGGAGACGTCTTCAGACAGCGCTGCTCTTTGGCTTTGAAATGGAGATGAGCACCACCCCCTAGAGTCTGGAACGACAAGCACATATGTGCGCGGGGAACCTTTACCCTTAACCTAGTTTTCTCCAGAGACATGTTCTGGCATTGCAGAGAAAGCATTCTTGCATCAAACATCGAATAGTACTACCAGTCATTTAACAGCTGTTCAAATTTACAACAGACCTCCCCCCCCCCTCAAAAAAAAGCTACATAAGAGTATTTCAAATTTATGGCAGTTGAAGTACCCTTGCAGTCATTCGCCTTCTGGCTGACCACAGGGACGCTGCGGCACCCCATCTCTCTCCTCCCCCTCCCCCCATCCCTCCCCAGTGGGACCCTGCAGTGCTCAGGCCTGCTGCCCATGTCTCCTGGAAGCAGCCGCCATTTTCAGCACGCCAACAATTCCTTGCATAAATGACGGCTGCTTTCAGAGCTTTTCTGCCCTGCTCATCTAGCCGACTGGTTTGCAGTCTCCCAACTAGTTCTTGCTAGGCTTTGGGGCGGTCAATTGCCTGCCTGCAAAGGCATCAGCTTCAAGATGAGGTTCTCAAAACCTTTCCCTTGCTTAACCTCCTCCCTTCCCCCAAAAAACACATTCCACAATACAAATAGTCCTCAACTTACAACAGTTCATTTAGCAACCGTTCAAAGTTACAACAGCACTGGAAAAAAAGGTCCTTTTTTCAGAATCCATGTTTGTCTTCCCCACCTAAGACTGAATTCTTGAAATTACCTGTAGCCTGGTACATCTTCCAGGAGTTATAATATGGTTGCCTTAATGTCATTTTTTAAAAGCTGCCATTTAAAAATAAAAGGCTTAAAGTAACATTTCCAATAAACACGGATTTCCTGTGGCTTCTATAATTTTATTTCTAAGAAAATATGATGCAGCACATTTTTGGGCACACAACCTTTTAAAGCATGTTTTACATACCAAAGCTTTTTACAGATTAAATCTTCCGGGCGACAAATATTGCCTTTAAAATGGCACATGCTATAAACAATAGGACAGTAAGGACAAAACAATTTGTGATCACTAATTGAATGAAAATACATCTTATATACAGAATTTACCAAAGTAACAATTATATTTTCCTGTGAAAAAAAATAAATATATGTATATAATGTAACAACTAAATAAATATAAAGATTTACTTTGGAAGTTAAGAGTACAAGGTAAATATTCAACAATTTTTTTCAGAAGTTGGCCGAGCTCAACTCATTCAGGGCTTTCATACTGTGATTTTTCTCAATGCAGAAATTGTATTACTTCCTGTGACTCTAGAAGCCTGGTTATATTTTTAGTCTGTCTCAAAAAATCTCTGTGGCTAGATCTTATAGCATGAATGGAGCTCTCCCTGAAAAGACAGTCTCTAATGTCTCTTGGCATTGGAACACCACGCCTGCAAAATATTGCTGATTTAGAATCTGTCCTTCAAGAGAAACCCAAGTTATAGAAAGTGTAACTCTGCTGATTTAAACTATATGGTCTTGGTGGACTAATAAAGCCAATACTTCTTTTGCTTCAAGTGCTAAGTGCCTTGTTACTGTGTTTTAAAAAATCTAGGTTTGTACATGCATGTCATTCAGCAAGGCAATTAACACATACTCAGTAATTGGTTTATCATTCATATGAACTAATCTTTATTTAAAAAAACAAAACAAACTATCTTACACTGATTTATTTGTATCCCAAGCGAGGATTTCAAAGGGTACTTTGAAAAAAATATTTAAAATTTCAAAATAATTAAGAGAAGAGTGAAAACTTCACTCTTCAATCAGTATAGGAGAAGCACAAATATAAAAGAATTAAGAATCTGCAAAACATTTGTGACTCACTTGCACAATTGTGCTTTGGGGTTGGCTTAGTATCAAAAACTTTCATTTCTGAACTCCTCTTAATTCTATAGGTTTTCTTCTACTGTTACATCAAAACATTCTCACTAATAAAAAGACTGTAGTGTTGTAAGCTTCCCTGATCTGTATCTGATGACAAAGCAACCATTTTCAGGGACACAATCTTCACGTACAGTTTAACATTATATGAGGGAGATTTGAACATAGATACTTCCAGATATTCTTATTCTAGAACTTCCCCAGTTCCTACAGAACAGTAAAGCTACATAGGGTTAACAGGAGTTATGGGGTAGTCTGGTGGGTAACTGCTTTGGAAAAAATTGCTCCAATATCAACTACTTGTATTTCAGCTTTCAAATATCCAAACTTCCACTGGGTTCAAGCTCAATGGAACTCTAGTTAAAGAAACAAAGGATGAAAATTGTGGCTTGTGAGCTTGGCTTGTATACTAACAATAAAATAATTAGCTTAGAATGTCCTTCAAGATCAAATACTGTATCATAGATTGTTAGGAATAAGGATAGTAAACATGAGCCCAAGGCTAACACATATTATACCTAAAATCAATCCAGTACAGTTAGGTTCAGATTATTAAAGAATGTATTTATTTTTTCGATTTATTTATCTAAATGGTGTGAAGTTGGTCAGTAAGACAATCTGGAGCTTTCAACCAGGTTGTAAAAAATGTATGAAGAATCCAGCTGTAAAAAAAAATTCTGACACTAGATCAGAGTAGAGAGAAATAGATTTCTCTACTCATAGCCTTGTGAGAAATTAATAATTTTCAAGACCTGTAGAATTTAAATTCATTTCCTAATTTGGACAGAAATTGACAAATGTGATCAGCTAACTATTGTCTCAACTATGAAAACTTCCTTAAAAATGAGAACGCTTAACACAGTAAAGCAAAATAAAACCTATGAATTTAGAAAAACAGATTAGTTTTATATATCAAGGAGAAAAATATGAATCTAGTAAAACTTTAAAAACATATAAAACTGCCTCTCAATCCAGCCAACAGAATGACAAACTTTTGCATTTCCTGATCTTTATCAGATTCTCAGGAAAGTTGGGGTTTTGTATAGCATCAAGGATTATCATTATGATATCATATTAAAGTGCACATGTTGCATGTTGTGGATTTCATGTAGTCCATGTAGATGTTAATCTTATAAACCTTTTCTAAATTTCCAAGCATGAAGGAGACTTCTTGCAAAGAAGTTCAGACACCTTTCTATTGGTTCCCTTGTTGCAAAGCAATGCCTTGAGGCAGGGCTGTCCAACCTTGGCAACTTTAAGAGCTGAGGACTTCAATTTACAGAATTCCCCAGCTAGCCATGCTGGATGGGGAATTCTGGGAATTGAAGTCCACAAGTCTTAAAATTGCCACGATAAGACACCTCTACCTTGGGGGAAGGCCAAAATACCTATTCATTTTACAAAGGCCAGTATCTCTCCTGGGGTTGGAGGATTGGAATCCTTTCTGGTTTTGAGTATTATTTATATAGAGAATTTGCTTTCCGGTATTTTCTTCAGTGAGGCCTTGTTGCTTTCATGTTCAATTCAGACCCAGAGCAAGAATGAGGATTTTGATCAAGTTTCACAAATTTTGATCCTTCTTCTTGACATCAAAGTACAAAAATGATAGCAAACAGTTTCAGAGAACAACTTACTATTCTGGGGAGAAGGGAAGGTAATGACTACAATCTCAGCCTTTGCAGCCTTCTGTTCCTTTAAATTCGGGAAGAGGAGGAGTGAATCATTAAATTGCAGCATGTGGACAAGAAAAGTGTGATCATTATAAATCCACTATGCGTGTATGCACACCTAGTTAGAACCCTTTGTTACAAAATATCTTGTGGTTCCAAATTCTGAGAATCCATGAAGAAATATCATTTGCAACTTTAGTCTAATCTACCCAAAATTAAAACATCAGGGCAAAAATTTGTAGCTCAGCTTTCTTCCTGATTGCTAGGTTGTTTGAAATGGTATAGCCCTGCAACAATATTTACAACTGAAATATTCTCTAGGTTATCTACCATTATTAAATCTACTGCATTTTATAATAGCCATTCTCTACATAGCATTCTTCAGAATTGCTGGGACTTCAACTTCTTATATTTCAAAACAGCATCCAGTTATAGTCCAAATTGCCCTCCAAACTCCAGGAGGGCACTTGACAGATGAAGAAGCTATACATTCTGCTCAGAGATCCTATGTAATACCAACAGCAGCGTTCGGAATTCAGCATAAGAAGGGGTACATTTTTTTCTAGAGAGTTCTAGATAGTTGTATTTTTCTTCCAATTCAGGTTCAATTCCCAAGCCATCACTACTTTTTCTAGGATCTCGAAAGCTGCACGATATGGAAAAGTTGATTGCTTCAGAATATCCTTCAAAAACAAGTACTGCACAAGCTTTAAGAATAGTGATAAAGAATCACAAATTTCTTCACGATGCAAGGCAGAGAATGAGCTTATGATTGCATAAGCAGATTGGCTTATGAAGGCACAGCTGATTTGAGATGGAATTATCTTAACTGCATAAATGAAGAAGTGAGTAATTCCTCTGGCGAACTCAGAATTTTATTCTTTTTGGCTTGGTTCATTCAATAAGCAGCATATCTCAATTTTGCTTAAAGACTCTTATGGGCCTCATAGCTGAAAAG
Source organism: Pantherophis guttatus (assembly GCF_059756535.1). Taxonomy (NCBI): domain Eukaryota; kingdom Metazoa; phylum Chordata; class Lepidosauria; order Squamata; family Colubridae; genus Pantherophis; species Pantherophis guttatus. The sequence goes on along the minus strand of NC_142064.1, from coordinate 64,490,695 downwards.
TTGGTTCCATCTTTCCTTCTGCTGATCATCTGGAACAACCTATGCTTTTCATTTTTTCCTCTTCCACTGCCACAGAAGTCTGTTTCTTTGAGGCCAAGGAGTTGCTTCTCATACACTGCAGCAGTTTTTGGTGAATGACGACTTTTTTAGTGTTGTCCCAGCCAGCTTAGTGACTGTTTTATCATCATCTTTGCTATCGCTTCTTTTTCGCACTTCACTGAAAAACAATAGTTTGTTTGATCAGACAAAGCATTTTCAAAGGGAAATTATCCTGCTTTATTGTGACCATTTGCTGAATAAGAGTAAAGGTTCATGAATACTGCATATTGATACAGTTTGCTTTCACCGTGTACACTGAACATGAATAAATATCATGTGAATTAATGCTATTTACAGTGCTTAGCTTAATGGCAAACATAGGAGAAGACGTATTGTCAAGAAGAGGTGTTTACATAATAAACTTCAGTCTTGGGCCATGATGAAACATCCCATTTTAGCATTATTTTTCCTGCTCTGGACACAATCCACACAGAAAATCCAAATTATCATCTACAGAGTGCGCTAAAATAAATGGGAACTGTGGAAGGAAGTTTGCCTATGGACTGTGATTTGAGTAGTAAATTAGTACTAGCAACAATAAGGCTTCATGCATGCCCAGTACATTGACTCCATTTTTCCTTATAAATGGTTTAGTATCCTGAGTCACAGAACTACATAATCTTGATCATGGACTGAATCACTAACTGTCAAGGGTGCCCAGGAATGTGCCTTTGGGGTAAGGTTATAAAACATCTTTAGAAAGCAAGTTTTCCAGGTTTCTTTTCATTAATGTTTTGATATTTACATCACGAAGAGACTACAGGTAGTCCCCAACTTATGACCACAATGGAGCCCAAAATTTGTTGCTATGCTGAGTTGTTAAGTCAGTTTTGCTCCATTTTACAACCTTTCTTGCCAGAGTTGTAAGTAAATCACTGCAGTTGTTAAGTTAGTAACATGGTTTTTAAATGAATCTGACTTTCCCATTGATTTTGCTTGTCAGAAGATCGCAATTTGTCCCTGGGACACTGCAACTGTCATAAATATGAGTCAGTTGCCAAGCATTTGAATTTGGTCACGTGACTTAAATGAACCGTTGTATCTCGAGGACTACCTGTATTTCATTTCTGAAATAAATGTATTTGTCCTAAAATTAAACTTTAAAAGCCTATTGTCTACTATTTGGGAGATTCTACAGTTGTATTATATTGTACTTGCTCCCTTGAAATCTTTAATTCGACTGTCATTTAATAAAGTGCCTAAAGAATTCTGGAAATGACTCTTATCACACAGTAACAGTTAATTTTAAAATAATGTTTCAGATGGTTACATCTCTGCTGAATCTGTTGCCAATGATACCTAAGAGATTTTCCTGTATTCTAAATGAATAAGCAGAAGGGGCTCTTTCTACAATCCAATGTATTTTTATGGTATCAGCAAGAACAATTGAACACAAAGCTACAACCAAACGCTACTTTTAATCTTGCTAAAAATAAAAAGACATGATCTCAGACATTCCATGATTTTCATTTCATGAGCCATGTCATTATAATAACCCGCATAAACCAGGAATTCATGTTGATTTAGACATGGAAAAACATTTAAAAGATAGATATTTGCTGACTATCTATAAGTGCATTATCAAAAGACTCATTAACCCATACCAGTTTAATAACGAAACACTCTTGCCAAAGTTACAATGAAATATATCACAGTTTTGATTACACAGTAAGATTGGAAAACACATTATAGAATTCAGAAGACGACTATCAAAATTGGGCATTTTTTGGAGCAGCCCAATCCAAGACTTCAATCCCATAATTCTCATTTAATTGGCTATAGAGAATGGTCCCAGTTAAAAGCCACAATAATGGAAACAGCTTGCTATATGGATCATCATCATAAGGCTACAGATCTTTCTGTGCAGCAGACAGGAAGACAAACAATGGAGGGAGGAACTTGTTAAAATAATGGGGACATTCCATACCGTGGTTGTTGTCAGAAGGTATCTTATTCTCCGCAGTATCTACCAATAGATGTTGAATGTGTAATCCTATCCTTATTTTTTAAAACTATTTTGATATTTTATAGTTTATGAAGATTCTACTAACAAGCCAATTTTACATTACAATCTATATGAAACACATATAGTGTTCTTCATATGCAATGAGCAAATATATTTAATGCACATATATTTTAGGGAAGTACAACATGGCAATACATGGGGTTGTGTATACTATGCATACTTACTGGCCTAAAATATTCAGTGGACCCTGCAAAAACTGAAATAATTGAGATTTGCCAGTAGTCATTGGAGAGGATGCCTTGCAAGGACTCAATGCTAATAACTTTTCTACTTAGCCCCAGGAAATAATGTTCTTGAGGTGCAGCTTTCCTCAGATCTAATTGGATTCACTAGCAGCAGTGATCCACTAAACCACTTTTACTTCATAAAGTTAATTGTGCAAGGAACAGCTTCTGGTAGTCTTATCTGATCCTTCAAAATTAAACATGAAGGAAGAGAGCAAAGACCTTTCTCTTGAATGAGGAAATAGAACAAGATACTTAGTACCAGTGAGAAGGTAGTTGATTCACCAAGAACAGCCTTTGATGGCCTCTGAAAAGCTGGAATTGGTCTTGAAACTAAGGAGAAAAACCCAACTGTATACATGCCAAACTATTCATTCCACCTATTCCAGTTTACACAGATGTACACACCAAATGTACATTTAAAAAAATGAATGGCATTGAACAAATATGACTTTTTAAAAGGTGTGGATATAGGGCCTCTGAACATACCGAGCAAGATGAAGCACTGCCTCAACAATATTAGAGCCGTCTTTAGCACTTGTTTCGCAGAATAGTGCACTGTAAGTCTAGGTTAAAAAAAAATCAGAAAGTATATTAATTACCTTAATGGAAATTCAATTCAAAAAATGATTAAAAGACAAAACTGAAAATAAAATAACTAATTGCTTTTGTTTGATATGATACCTTCCAAATGTTCTCGACATCAACTTTCATCATTTCCAGCTATTCTTCAGGCTGAAAATTGTAGAAGTTGATGTCCAAAATTTCTAGAAGTGCCAAAGGATTGAAATATTGCATTAAATAGCTGTTACTTTCCAAATGTTTGCTAACACCCACTAAACTACAATATCAATAGCAATTTTTTCAAATCAAGTTTTTATACATTGCCTGAACCTCAAGGATTCAACTTCTAACAGTTCAAGCTTCCATTTCAATATCTGATTCTATTTTCAATATTATCTTTTTTATTTTTTCCAAGCTATTGGATCTGTCATTCTTACCATGGCCAACTTTTCTCCATAGTTGAGAGGTACGCATTTCAGTCCTTCTTCAGCTGTCTGACGAAGATCTGATTTGTTTCCCACCATCATGATTGGGATATTTTCATGTGTGGCATCCTACAATGAATAGAACTTTAATGCCGGGGCTTCTGATGTTAAATCCAAAATACAAATTTTAATAGTCTAACCATCAAAACATTTTTGTTATTATTAGATTTTCACCCTGCTTTCAATTAGCTTAAATAAAAAAACTGTTGGGTTACTGTATCATATATATTAATGTATATTTATTAGTTAAATTTATATGTTGCCCATCTCACAAGAGGAGACTCTAGGCTACAAACAGCAAAAAAAATATATAAAATAATAAGCATATCAAAACCATCATAATAAAAAAAAATAAAGCATAAAAACACACAAGAAATTAGATCAGCAAGGGAGCCACCTCAAGATCTCACCAGTCCCTGAACTCCCAGGCCTGATGACATAGCCAGGCTTGTGGGACTTCCAGAAAACATATAGGCATAGAGTTGACCTCAGATTTAGTATAGGTAGTTCTTGACTTATAACCACAATGGAGCCCACAATTTCTGTTGCTAAGTGAAACATTTGTTAAGCGAAGTATGCTCCATTTTACGATCTTTCTTGTCACAGTTGTTAAATTAATTCCTCCAGTTATTAAATTAGTGACACTGCATTGACTTTGGTTGTCAGAAGGTCGCAAAAAGGTGACCATATGACCTTGGGACACTGCAACCATCATAAATATGAATCAGTTGCCAAGTTCAATCCGAATTTTGATCATGCGACCATAGGAATGCTGCAACAGTTGTATCTGTAAAAAACAGTCCTGAGTCACTTTTTTAAGTACAGCTGTAACTTTGAATGGTCATTAAATGAACTGTTGTAAGTCAAGGACTACCTGTACTGCAACACACTGAGTCTGAATCATCTCAACCATTAATAACATTTCAAACACAGGTTTCCTTAGAACATTTTGTAAGATCAAAACATCCTTACCGCTATCATATCCACCCATTCTCGAACATTAAGAAAGCTTTTTTCACAAGTAACATCATACAGTAGAAGCACTCCATCTGCTCTTCTGAAGTAAGACTTAGCAATACTTCGGAACCTTTTAAAAAAAAGTTAAAAATTTGCTGTAGTTCTTCTATCCCGCTTTTTTTTTTCTTAGTCTGTAGAGCAGGTTAAGTTCATTAGATTAAAATCATAAACATCTGATCCATAAGGATGGCAGGGAAGAAATTAAGATAGTAAATGTGTAATGGCTCCGTTACCTGAGCCTGTGTCATCGGCAGGAGAGGACTCCGAGAGTGAAGGAGAGGAGTTGGCAAGGCCTCCCTCTCCAGGACCCTCCTCTCTGGCAATGCCTTCGGTGTCCGCCGAAGGGCAAGAGATAGGGCCGGGGCCAAGCACGTCCACACAGCCACAGATGGACAGTGATGAAGGTAATGAGTCTTGGCTGGATCCACGCCAGCATCGCAGAGATAAGCGCGCGCAACAGAAGAAAAGGCGTGCCCAAGATTAGGCTAAGTCACTGGACCACACCCCACAAGGTATAAAAGGGAACGTGGTGGCCAGTCAAACCTTGTGATGAACAAAGCTGAAAGCTTCCACGCCATTCTGCATTGCCGGACTTTTGCTATAGACTTTGCTGGATTATCTCTGGACTTGATTGGCTCTGTAATTATTGAGCTGTTTCTTTTACCAGAAGTGGGGAGAAGTTATCTCTCCTCTTCGTAAGTAATAAACTCTTGGCAGGCAGCCACTAGGTTGTTGCCAAGTTCCGTTATCATAAGGAAAAGGATTTTGCCGGCTGGTTTAGTCTTTAACTCTTGAACGTCTGTTGGTGTATGTGCGTGTGGGACGGGGACAGAACATCAGGCTGCATTACATACCCTTTAAGTTGGTACCAATAATATAGTGGCAATTTAGGATTAGTTTGAACTTTAAAGAACCAGTGCTTTAAGTGTCCAATGGGCCACTACTATCCAAGATCAGGTATAAATACCAGGTGTCCTGTAATTGTTCCAGAGTAAAATACCTTACCATTGTCTGGACCTAGTGGAAGCTGAAATTATCTACATTTTGTTCAATCGTAAGACATTTTCTGTGGCATTCTAAGGCTATTTTCCTTAACCTGGCATTCTCCAAAATGCACTGGGTTTTGGTACAGGACAGCACCAAAACATAATTTTCTAATACAGATCTTTTATTTCAAATAAAATCAGATAAATTTAACTAACCTCTCTTGACCAGCAGTATCCCAAAGCTGTAGCACCGTAGGTTCTCCATCAACAATGAGTCTCTTCATTTGAAAATCAACCCCTTAAAATAAATAACATCCTTTAATGCACTGCATAGCCATCCTTTAATTCAATTAATGTTAAGAATCTGGAATTTATCAATAGGATGAAACCTAAAAACATAACCAGAGTTAAATAAGTGAGATTACTGAGAACTCTGGGGCAAGAACGGGAGCTCACCCCATCACACAGTGCTTAGATCTTGAACTGCCAACCTTCCGGTTGACAAGCCCAGCGTCTAGGATGACAAAAAGATATAATAAAGTAGAAAACTGTGCTGTACCATCTGGCTATTTGTCCACTTCCAAATATGAGAAATAATTTCCCCGTCACAGAATCAAGTCTTTGACTCTGCTTCCAACAGATGACATTTGCCAATCAGCTTCTGAGGTCTGGAGCTCAATAGAGTACTCTCCTGACAATGTTGGCACTAAAAGGACAAGTGTAAATGGGAATGCCCCTTTGGGAGCATCTTTTAGGAGATCTTTGAGCTGAAGATCTCAACATTTCATTTTCATGTGCATGTAGGTTTTTCAAGAAGGCTAAACCTGGGCTGCTAGTTACTGTAGCCTGAGGTTAGGCGGGGGAGGGGTGGACAGGGAAACAAATGGTCTGGCAATAAGCATGTCAGTAGAGGGGGCATGTTGCAGACCTGTCACTCAAGAAATTTCTATTGGCAGTTGCTTGTCCTGTTATTTTGGATTCTTTTCTGCTGATCTTCAGATTTATAAATCTGTAACAGCCTACTACAATATGGTCTACATTTTACAGGGCATCTAGTTTAATCTGCTGCTCAGTGCAGGAATCCAGTAAATCAGTCACAACAAGTGAACATTTAACCTGCACTGAAGACTCCAACAAATTGAAATCCACCACTGTTCCAGCAGATTGTCCCAGTGTTTAATTGTTCTCTCAGGAAATTCTCAGATTTTATATCGAAGTAATATAGTGTCAAAATCTGTATTCTAGTTTGGAGAATGGACCTAACTACATCTCCATCTCTCTGCCACTTTACTGTCTGTCCCTGTTTCCCTTTTAACTTCAACAGAAGTTTTGAGATAGGTCAGGACAAAGCCACATATGATGTCTTAAGATCCCTGGAAAAAGTCAAATGTAGAGGTGATTGAAAGACAAGCTATTATAATCAAAACATGGTATCTATATTTTGTGGGGGGAAATATCTTCAAAACTCATCTGTTAGCTCAGGCAGTTATGGGTGCCCTAGAAAAGGAAAATATAAAAAAAACATACCCAGGGTTGCACTGGTGTTTCCTCGAAATTCATTTTTGCAAAGCCTCATAAGAAAGCTAGATTTTCCAACAGCTGCATCCCCGGCAAGAACTATCTTGTAGGCCTTCTCTGAGCTTGGGTATTTGGAATTGTTGTGTATAGAATCAACCTAATATAGCAAAACATGTACCATATTGACAACATTAAAATAATACTAAGCTTTTGATTCAGTAATCTTATTTTTAAGGCTGTCAGCGCTAACACTGGAGCATATATACATAAATACACTTAGTTGCTTATGGTGTAATTCTAGATATGATGATTAACTTCATCACTGAAAACTAGCATAATGAAAATATTTCATCAGACATCATTGGGATTGGGGCGGATGATATTTGTGTTTTCATTTATTGCAATGTCAATATTGCAATGCTTTCTATAAATCCAGTAGTACAGTACAATTTAGAATACTGAAAACTATACAGATTCCCACTTAATTAAAGTTATCAAAGAAATAACTGAAGGATACAAAGCCTTCCTTGTCAATCAAAGCCTTTTAAAAAGTGGTAGCATGACAGCCGTTCAAACAGAAATTAACAGGTGAGAAAAATTTAAATTTCTTTTTTTCTTTCAGGAGATCCACTAGGGCTATATATATTTTGAACATTATTTAAGGAAAGATTTTTTTAAACCCATGCTAATGCAACTACTCTACTTATTAAAGCAGCTATCACATTTTTCCAGGCGTGTGAGTCAGTTCCTTTAAGGCTCCCTTAAAGATGTGGCTGCTTTAATAAATTATGTCATTAAACCAGAGAAACTCTGAAAAAAGGATTTCTTACTGAAAGAGATGCTGAGCTTGTACAAGTTCAAAAGTATACTTCCTAATCATTTATAAAAGATACAGTGCCCAAATATCCAATAACACTGATTTAGCAATAACATAAAAATATGTATTTCCACTCTACATAATATGAAATTTGCTACCACAAAACATAGCTGCCTTTAAAAGGAGTGACTCATAAAATTTTGGCTTGCTATATAGTTGGTGGACCTGAAGGCCAATGAACTGATGTTTTCATATCTTATATATATGAAGGTTGATGGAGATGGCTAAACTGACTGCTTTGATTAAAGACAAAAATACAGTTACTTTTGTTTCTACTTGGAAGCTGCTTCTGGACTTAGTGCTCAAGGAGGGAGAAAATGAAACTTTGACTTTGGGTTTTGTTATAGAAATGGCTATTTTATACTGTTATGTAAAAGTAAAAAGTTAGGTTTGATGTTATTATTTTATTCTACGGCACCAAAGAAAGTCAGAAGTTAAAGCCTTCCCCCCCACTTTTTCCCACAATTTTCCCTTCCCTTTTCCCCCCTCTTATTTTTCCTACTATTTTCTTTTGTATTTCTGTATTCTTATGGTATTAATACATAAATAAACAAAAACTTTGGAACGAAAAGGGTCATCTGGGTGGCTATCAGTAATGAAACAGTAGAGTAAATAAGCCTTCCCAGTATTGTTCCCTTTACATTTGTTTTGGCCAAGAACATAAAGGACGCAGTTAGCAAATGTGAATTAGGGATTCCCAGACTGAAGATGAGTCTTATGCAAACATATCACAAACTCTTAGTCATCAATCAACATACAAAATACCCCTTCATTCAAAAGGGTGAGAGCAAGAAGCCAGAATTTAAAGCCTTGAGAAAATATGAAACTCCCTGAGATCTTTGCACTGCAATGAACAATCGACTTGTTACATGTGATGCTTTGTTCTTGTCTGCAGTAAATTCTCTAATCTAGCCAAGCTGTGTTTGCGAGTTTTCTGCCAAGTCAAACTGAGAAACTGAACTAAGGATTAAGTGTCTGGAGATCTATAATTTACTGTTGAGCTCAGGGATGAAGTCTGACCAAGTTTGTAAGAACTCTGAGAGGTATATTCCCTATTCCTCCAACAGTTTTAGAGGATAGGAGGCAGGGAAGATTGGTCGACTCTAGTGGACTTCTGACAGATTTTAAAGTAGTTTATGTCTTTATGTCTGGTGATTTCTGGATTTACTGATTAAAAATGAGGTTTTTCCAGGAAGAAGGAAACTGAGATAGGCAATTTATAAAAGTGGAAAAGTTGACACGACTACAAATTGTGCAAAGATCAGAAGTCACTTCTTTAGATATCTTTTCTTGTTTGTCTTTTGTGGTTCCTCACTTATTTTACATCATTTTTGGTTTTTCTATTTTTTCTTTTTAAGTTACTATTTTTTTTTCATCCTGTATAAAATTTTCTTTCATTATAAAAGATGTTTAAAAGTGTTTTATGTCTTATAATGCATTATAAAAAATGTCATAAAGTACATTTTTATATTAGCATAACATGCCTTAAAATCACTGGAGGACTTTTTTTGTTTGGGTTAAGTTTTTAAGTTTAAAATATAAAAGACTTTCAAAGATAAAATTTCACGAAACTCAGTTACATAACAACAAGACAAGATGTTGATGCACTCTTTCTGAAGATTTCACTGAGCTTTGTAAATAATAATCTGATAGCCAATAAAATCAGTGAAGCTTGCATCTGAATTGGCATCCATAGTACCGGATGTTTATGCTAAGCCAAGCTTGTTTGGTTCAGAGAATGCACTGTACTATAAACCTAGTTATAGTTATTTATTCAATAAAGTACACCATAGGATAATGTGTCAACAAAAGAATAACATGATTAGTTCTTCACTGCAAAAAAAAAAGCCTCAGATTTCCATCAGCTGCTCCTTGATGCCATATAGAAAATACCTTTTGACAGTAAAAACATAGTGAAAAAAATGAAACGGCACATAGGAAGGGAAAGAAGAATCCGAGCTTAAAAATGTCAAGGATACACTGAATAACTGATATTTTGGTTGTTCTGAAGGGTGCCCTTTCAATCTCAGCCATTGTGGTTTTAAGAGTAAATATGGCACTCTATATTTCATACCTGTGGAGAGAATGCAGGGATGTGTTTCCTTGTCGAAGCTCGAGAACTGCTTTGATTGACTGATTGTTCAGGTTTCCAATACAATACTGTATTTACGTCATCAGGACTGTATACCTCTTCATCTCGTATCTCTGGGACCTGCAGAAAACAAGATGTGTAACTAACCTGCCTTGGAAAACACTATTGTTAATGAAAGGAAGGGAGGGGGAGAGAGAGAGAGATCAATCTACTGCCATAATCCAATTTGACTCTCAGTTAATACATGTCATACAAGATTATTTTTTTTCATTTGTATGGGTAGCATTTACAGATTCCCCTTGGAGAACTGGAGTAAATTCTTCAACTATTACATTCCATCTATTAAAATTGTAGACAGTCTCTTTCCTGTAGGTTAAGATGGATATATATATATTTACTATGTCATTCTACAGGATGGGATGCAATGAATAAGCATCCACTCTTCCCCCGAAACTCTGTGAAGAGTAACCACAGAAATAATGTGGTCAATTAACCACATTAAATGTAAAACCTGCAATTCCTTTACATATTTAAACACACATATTTCCATCTTATATGAGGTTCTGGTTAACTCTCTGACAAGCAGGAGGTGATTCTGCTTTTAAACACCAATCTGAACATTTTAAAATGTATGGTTAACATGCTCCGTAGCTTACGTCTGTGTCAGAAGCATCACCCGGGAAGTTTTCCTGCAGACACTGTGTTCTCTCAGATGTTCTTTGATGCTTGGATTCCACTTCTGAATCATATTCATTGGAATCTCTTAATGTAGACAAGCCGCTATCAAAGCAGCTTTCAGGCAAGCTGTCAACTTCACAGTTTATCCTCTGCATTGGATCACAAAGTGCGAGGGAGTCATACTCTTCATCCACGTAGGATGAATGAGACAGCCTGATTGAGATATAAGGAGACATAACTTTTGGAAAGGCAATGCAAAGGGTAAAGTTCAAACCCGCCCTCTACCTCACAGGGATTCCTGCTATGGAACAAATTTGAGGAAGTGTGCTGTGATCCTCTAGACATTTAGCCAATTATATTTCACATGGGTAAATATACAGAGGATATGAATAATTATACTGTAACATTCAGTCAGGGAGAGCAGACCTACATACTAATGTTAATGGGGCTACCCTTGAAAAGTGTTCGGAGACTATAGTTGGTCCAGAACGCAGCCATGCGAGCTATCATGGGTGCACCTAGGTACACCCACATTACACCAATTCTCCATGAGCTGCACTGGCTCCCTATTTGTCTCCGGTCACAATTCAAGGTGTTGGTTATTACCTTTAAAGCCCTACATGGCTCAGGACCAGGGTATCTTCAAGACCGCCTTCTACCGCATAACTCCCAACAACTGGTAAGATCCCACAGAGTTGGTCTCCTCCAGGTCCCGTCAGCTGAACAATGCCGGCTGGCGGGCCCGCAGGGGAGGACCTTCTCTGTGGCTGCCCCAGCTCTCTGGAACCAGTTACCTCCTGAGGTCCTGACCATCCCCACCCTATTGGCCTTCCGAAAAGCGGTGAAGACCTGGCTTTTCCAGCAGGCCTGGGGCCATTGATCTCACTCTTGCAATCCGGCGAGATCCAGCCATGAATGGTGTGAATGAGTTTTAATGTTTTTAATGTTTTTAATTTTTAAATGTTTTTTTTTATTATTATTATTTTAAATGCATTGTGAGCCACCCTGAGTCTTCGGAGAGGGGCGGCATACAAATTGAATTAATAAATAAATAATAAATAAATAAATAAAATAGAAGTTGCAACTAAGACATATATAAGTGTTGTCATCCTGTTCCACTACACTAGAATAGTCTGAATAATTTCAAAGACTAATCGTGGTTAAACGTCTTTTGAAGTACAGTGCTAAAACATTAAAATAAAATACAATAGTAAAGCACTTAAGGCCTAGTTTGTTTTTTATATGTTTATTTCATTACAATATTTCCATCCCAATTTCTCAACATTCAAGTTTAAGAAACAGAATTTAAGGGGAAAAATGTTTAAATTCCTTCAAATTTTGTAGTTAACATAGAATAGGACACACATCTCTTAAAGCATTTCCCCCAAAAATGCATGCTAGAGAAACTCTATTCTGAAAACTGAGAGAAAATTTGTATTTCTTGAAACTTTCTTCTTAACTTAGGTGATATACATAATACCAAGTCTTAAATTTACAAAATTATTCCAGAGAGTAAAAATGCTAGGCTCCCATTCAAAATGATTAATGAATGAGAAGTATTAGCTTTAATTCATGAAAATCTCTCAGGGACAAAATCAATACATCTGTTTCCAACAATCATTTCCCTTGTTAGATGATCATTCGATTCCACTAGAGAGCAGCATAGGGTAGGCAACCAATGTTCTATATTAAAGTTACCATAAACATTATGTTATACATATTAGGGGGCTCCAATCTTGGAAACTTTAAGACTTGTGGACATGCTGGCTGGGAAATTTTGGGAGTTGAAGCCCACAAGTCTTAAGGTAGCCAAGGCTGGACACCTCTGCACTATAGGAAACCTACAGATTGCCCAGAGTATCTACTTGCTTCTAGTTTCCATCTTGAGCACACCACCAACTGTATCATCTATTTAACAGAGACATCCGACTGATGGAATTAAACCAGTGGTGAAATCTAAAATTTGTTACTACCAGTTCTGTGGGTGTGGCTTGGGGGGGTAATGTGACTGGGTGGGCGTGGCCAATTTTTTTTTAACTTTTAAAACCATTTTTTCTTCGGCGAAGAGGTTGTAAAAAAATGCTTTCAAAAGACTCTGACAATCCCAGCTGAGTTGCCTAATTGGCAGAGGCTTTTTTAAAAAGCCTCTGTCGATCAGGCAACTCAGCATGGATCATCAGAGGCATTTAGAAGAAAAAAACAGTGGGGTCGCAGCTGAACCGCACGATCATCAGAGGCTTTTTTTTTTAACTTTTAAAAGCATTTTTTCGGTCAAAGGGGTTGCTTTTAAAAGTAAAAAAAAAGGCTCTGATAATTGTGCGGCTCAGCTGGGTATGGGGGGGGGGAGGCAGGGATTTTTGCTACCGGTTCTCCAAACCACCCGCCTCCATTGCTACTGGATCAGGTGATCTGGTCCGAACTGGGAGCATTTCACCCCTGAATTAAATTATATATACCAAAGACTAAATTACCCACACAACAAGATCAACAGACAAATCTATAGATCCAGATTGATTCCCAGAAGAATCTACTAAAAGACTGACAACAAGACTCAAATACTTTCTTTTTCTCTCCAGTCCATCTCACCCTAATTTAAATCCTACATCAATCTAATCATTCTATTGCGCTGCCTGTTGGTATAAAAAGGTGGTACCAGACTCCTTTTGGATTTTTGGATACCTCAAACTAACAGTACTCTGTCCTTCAACTTCTAGTAACTGTAATCGTTTTATGAAAGATTAGTGATACCAATTAGCTCCTATCTGGATACCACAGAATAAGGAAGAGACAGACTGCTGACTAATCCAATATAACTTTCCAAACCTAAATCAGGTTCTTGAGATAAAGAAAGAAACCACCAGAGATGGAAATGTCATGAACTCAGATCAATCCATGTATTGAAAATAAGAATTGTAGACTCAGAATTTGCTCAGGGAGACCCCACTGTTTAATCATGCACAGCAACAATGAAAACTAGCTTTTATCAAGTGAGAATAATTAATCAGTGGAATGGCTTGCCTCCGAATTTGTGGGTGCTCCACCACTGGAGGTTTTCAAGAAGAGACTGAACAGCCATTTTGTTCTGAATGATATAGGATCTCCTGCTATGGGCAGGTGATTGAACTAGAAGACCTCCAAGGTCCTTCCAACCCTATTATTCTATGTTCATTATTTCAACCCTATCTTGGGTTGTCAGAGATTGAGTCTGAGAATGAGTCCAACCTTATCATAAAGCTCTAGAAAAAGAAATGTATCTGAAAGGTAGAAAACTGCTTGACTCAGTCTTTAGAATATTACTTAACACATATATATCCAGTTTTTCAAACTGTATCATTTTAAATGCATAATCAATTCTACCTGTCGTATTGTGGATTTTGGGGAGAATGGCCACGACCACATTTGGGACTGCTTCTGGACACTGTGTTTCCAGGGGAAATATTTGTTAGACGCTGAAAAACACACACGAATTAGAAAGTTTTGAGATAACCTGGAAAAAGTTGGTTTAAGATCATCTCTTTATCTACCAAAACATTTTTTTCTTGATTACAGCTATTTCAATTTTGGAAAATTCAAAACAAAAACATATTCAATCATTATGTGTCTAATTGGGGGCGTGGGAGTAGGGGGGAGGGAGTTAAATGAAGCATCCCCTTGGTATAATGTTTTCCCAAAAATAATTTTTCTTATGAAATAAATAATTCTATATGTGCATGCTATCTATTTTAATTATAGAAAAAAATACAAAATTATAAAATAAATAAGCAATATTAGATTCAATAACCAAAACTTTTTTCTCAAGATACAATTCTAAGTAATTCAGTGGGGGTTTTTTTTCTAAATAGAAACAGAATTAACCTATCAAAGTATGTACATTTATGGCCCACTAAATACACAGGGCTTATTTCCATTTTAAAAAGCATAGGATTGTTTTGATAGAAATACAGAAGATTTATTATATTTCAGGGACTCCAATTTCGGTGTTTTATTGAGATGCCCAGAAGAAAAAAACAATCTACTAATTAATATATAATTAATTACATGTTGAATATGAAATGTTCAAACCTACCAGTGATCTGTTGTATATACTCCAACTGTTCTCTAATGCACTTCTTAAGCCATCATTACTGTCATGTAGTTTCCTGTTAGCTGACCTAAAATCAAGACAGAGGGGAAAAATTGCCTTACAAGAAGTCAACCCTAGCAATTGCAATTTAAGTTGGTTTAAGAAATGCAACAAAAATAAGAGAATGAAAGGGGTTCCATGTGCCTTTCATAAAGGTTAGGAAAATGGCAGAATGGTTCAATAAATAGTTTGATAAATGCCTTTCTGTCTGTCTGTGTTTGTATCTTTGAGTCAGTTTTATGTGTATATCTTTGAATATATCAGCGTATACCTGCAACTGCCTGGACAAGTCCCTGTAGTTTTCTTGGTAAAATTTTGAAAGCAGTTTGCCATTGCATGTTTCTTAGGGCAGAGTGAGAGTGAGAGTGAGAGTGAGAGTGAGAGTGAGAGTGAGAGTGAGAGAGAGAGAGAGAGAGAGAGAAAGAAAGAGAAAGAAAGAGAGGCCCAAGAACACACAGCTGGCTTTTTACCAAAAGCAGGGCTGGAACTCACTCTCCGTTTGTAGTTGATGCATACACCAAAATGGCTCTCTTTCAGTGTTAATACAGCCCTAATGGTTATCATAGGTATGGGTACCACTAACCCCAAAACAGGAAAAAGAAATAATTGCTCCTATAATTACAAAGACTCCATGTTTGCTCATTTGAGAAGGGCCAAACTGCTAGTTTTTCATTCCCTATTCCACTGCCTTTTTGCCAATCTGAAAGTTCATGAGGCCCCAATCCAAATTAACAGGAAGAAAAATGATAAGATACTACAAAAAAGATGAGATTTTTAATTTTAAACACCGTCAAGCCCCTTCGCATCATCCTCCCTGATTCTGAAACCCTCCATGTATCTTAGGTTACATGTATCATGTACTTTCATGTAGAAAGTTTGACAAGTGATGGGAGTTATAATTCAGATCTAGAAGACAACAGATTAGGGAAGAATGACATAGTTATCCAAGCAATTGTTAAAAATGAGTAAGGTAGTAAAACAATTTAGTGATAGCTCTGAGGAGTCCGCTGCAACTAAGTTTTGCTTTTTGCCTGTACATAAGCCTCAACCTATACAAAGTTAAAGAACTTTGAAGCAGCAGAACTGATTGTATTATTTTACACACCAGATGAAGGTGGGGAGCCCACTTTTTAATGGTCTCCCATGTTTAAAATCAAATATTTTGAAATCCAAAAGCTACCGTATCACAGCAAAGTGATTAAGATAAAACTTTGAAAAGAACAAAAACCTCTCAGAATGTTTCCATGAAATTCAATATACAGGAAGAAACAAAAAACAGCATTTATTTCTAAAATAAATATTAGGCTTCTGCAATGCTCAAGATTGAAATTTTGAGGAATGTTTTGGAATGTGTGGGGCCCTAATCCACCTGCCTCACTAAAGCAGCTTTGTCCAAGACTGCACAGTTGCAGAAGAAGCCTTCCCATAGTCTCTATGCAGTAAGAAACTAATGTGGGTGCTTTACTGAGTCACAAACAGGCTGACTTCACAATGCAAAGCACCTCTTTAAAAGAATACACAGCTACAATAACATCCAGTGCTTATATGTCACCACAAAGACCATAGAGTAAGGCCCAAGTATGTTATTCCAGAGGGGTTATTTCAAAGTTTATGTGGAGAAGGCTGATTCTACCTAGCCACTTTAGCAGTCATGTGTTCTTGGAGCAAAGCCTCCAATAATTACCTTAGTTCTGAGACAAAATTATTCAATTTGAACTTATCTATTTTACTGCAGATCAGTTCATTTCCTCCAGTTCATTTTATCCCAAGAACATTCAACCAAGTATTAGTAATTAAGTAAGTATTAAATATTACTTTGTTATACTATATTTTCAGGTACTTTGGACCTAGTGTAATATTAAGATGTTACATGTAATGTAATAACCACTGTTTTAATTGTTTAGTTTGATAGTTTTAATATGGTTTTATATGTTGTTTTAAATTTTGATTGAAACCTGCCCAATGTTGGTTAGAAGATGGGCAGCTAAATAAATGTTTTAAATAAATACGTCCTTTTGGAAAGGAACATACAAATTAATAAATAAAATGCAGTGGACTATGGCTCATTTAGAATTCAGTGACCTAAAAACCTGTAAGATTATAGACTTTGGTCAGTAGAGATATAAAAATTAAAAATAAATAAAAATGATTAAATTTTATTTCTGAACAAAGGAATGCTTCCAAAGATCATACCGGTTTCCTATAATATCAAATGCAGCTTAAATCTGTGACTAAGTTTTATCTACCAGGCAGGCTGATTAAAATATAGATCAGGGAACTGGAGATACCTTTCCCCCAAAAAAGAGAGTGCTGTTCTTTCACAGAAAAAAAAGAGAGCTTTTCTTTTCCCCATTGGAGATCCTAACTTCTGAATATCAAAATTTATAAATGAAAACATTTTAAAAACAGAATTATTTAGCAGCTTACTGTAATATTGCTATCTGCCTCTCCAAGCTATCTCTGTCTTCAGTGTACTCTCTGATCATGTCTAGATCTCTGCAAAGAGAATAGTTTAGGGGGAATTAGTTTGGTTTTTTACCAACAACAATTTACTATGTATCTCTAGAGATATCCTCTTACCTTTCTGAATTCAAACTTTGATCTGCAATATCACTTTTTAAAGCATCTAATTCACTCTGAAGGAAAGCTATATTTGTCTGTGCTTCCATAAGATCTTTTTTAAGTTTCTGGTTTTCCTAAAAACAGAAATTTTAAAAATGAAACATTCAAAAATAGTAATTCATGCAATAATGATTCATGAAATTAAACAAGTTTTATGGCTACTTTGATAAATTATTTCATCAACCTATGAACTACGTGAATAGTCACCAGTTTAAAATAAAAGGATTACTTATTTCTGTACTGGTTTCGCATTTGTACCGAACCTCTTTCCCCACAAAATCTGTTTGTAGCTTTTCAAAACTCCCTAGAATAGATATTCATGGTATGCACAAGGCCACAGAACTATAAAAATTCCATCTCACTGTTCCATCAGTAGGAAAACATGTCTGCATCTAAGGGCCAGTCTGTACTTTATTGTTACACACACCACTTACCCATTAACTACTTGTTAATATATGGAGCTAAACACACAACATACCCAGGAAAATGTTTTTTTTCCCTCTCCCTAAAATTCTATTCGTTCATTTGAATTCCCTGACAGTTCAAGAAAATGTCAAATTTCACCAAGCCAGAAGAGGCAACAAAAATACTAGTTACGTTGAGACTGATAGGCTAAATGAGGAAATTCATACCAAGGTCAGATCATGTATCCTTCTTTTTAATACTGCCAAATCTTCTTTGTGATTAATGTGTTTAGATTGTTCCTCAAGCTGTGAACAATAAAGAAAACGTAAAAGTTATAAGAAAATTTCTCTGACTGCCTCACTTCAATGCAAAGGGAATCAAACTTTTCACAAAAATGCTCAAGAACTCAATTGTTTTCTGTATAGGTTATTTGAGGGTAGCTTTTAAAACTAGCTAACTAGTTTTATTAAATTAAAAACTAATAACTTGAGACAGTACTACACTATTAAACTAGTCATTAACTTCCTGAGCTATTATCACCAATACAAATAATTTATGGTGTGAAGCAATGAATAACTGAAGAACAAAGAACTATTGCATAATGATAACTGAAAAATTAAAACAATAACTGGAAAGCTAAGAATTAACTAATCTTCAATTCACAGAAAGGTTTCCCAATCTGTCAACAAAAGGAATTCCTGCTCATTTTAGGCTATAGCTAAATCCTTACTTTCAAGCTGACCAAAGTCTATTTAGATTTACCAGATGCTTTGATAATTCAAAACCTAATTGTCAAACACTGTTATTATTAGGGAACTGAGTAACCAAAAGGCATGGAGAAAGACTCATTAAGGTCAATAGATTCTTATTTGTGGTTATTCAGACAAGCAATTGCGGACATTAACTCTAGACTTCAATGAGCAGATTTACTCCCAAAATACAACAGAGCTAATCTCTCACTTTTTGAAATAACGAAATACTAATTGCCTTGTAAAAAGAATGAAGAAGGACACATTTAAAACCATTTAGTTCTGTTTCATAACCATACCATAGAATACAATTCCTTTGTTTTTAAGGAATCATCACTTTGTTCTGTTATCTCAGGGATTAAAATATGTGAAGTTCATTTTTCAATAAGATGAAAGTCAAGTTTCTTGTCTGTTTAATTGCTTCAAAGATAGCAGAACATTTACAGAGAATCAGGCCTGGACCTATTTAGCCATGCACTCGTCACCATTAAGGGTGTACATACCATTTTTAATTTTTTTATTGTCACTTGGAGATCCCCCACTTCAGTTTCATATTGACGCTTGAGATCATTCAAAGCTTCTTCTGCTTTACGCTTCTCCTGAAACATTTTACGCATTTGTTAAATTACAAATGGCAGACTTAAGCAGTTCTAATTCAGCAGAACACGTATCTGTTTTAATTATACATTTGGCCAATCTAAAAGCATTCATATATGACTAGATATGCACAAAGATTTGCTATTGTACATGTTTCATGTCACCTGAAAATAAACACAAAAAAGCACATACTCTACAATAATTATTAGCACACAAAGCACTATTTGACTGTATCACAAGTCATACTTGCTTCGGTAAAAACTATGTGCTAATAAAACTTATAGTTCAGAACTATCCCACAAAGTAAATATCACAGCAGCAATCTTGCATTTACATTTGAGGCGTCTTTCTTTTTAACAGTACATTTGTGAAGAACAGAGTAAGGTAAGCAGAATTTCAAGAATGATAAGCAAACTACATTATTATAGGCTGCTCTTAATATTTAGATGGCAATTAATACACAGAAAATACCCATTTGCTATTGTTTCATCAAATACAAACCCATTCCTTAGTAAAATCATAAATGTCCATTGCACACACATTACTTGCAACAGTTTGTTTTTCCTTCTCCAAAAGCAAGTTCTCCTCATTCCACAGGAGAAAAACAATATTTTTGAAACTCAGGGATACTTCAAAATCTATTTATAATCAGAACCAAGATTATAACTATTGTATACATTGCTATTAGTTGTTGACAGCCACATAAATTGGTTTAACTAGAATTTATTTAATTAGCTTGGTTCATACAAAATACTGAGCTTGGTTTATAAAACATAAACCATATTTTGCAAACTTTACTTCAGAACCTAATTTAAAATCATAATATAATTTAGGGGAGCTTGTGAATCCTATTAGAATCTCTTGCTTATTTTGAGAGATAGGGCAAATACTCAAAACTAAACCCAGAATTTTGCGTTCATTTTTTTCCTGTATTTTTCATATTTTAATTGTTTGGAGGAATAAATGACACTGTGCATGGGTATCCACACAAGCTTCCCTCCTTTGTCAAAATGACAAAAACAGCAACTTATCACAAGCATGCATACAGTGTCATATGTACAAAAGAAGAAGGGCTTTCATCTTAACAGTACAATATGTTTTTTGTCAATTTGCTCCCCAGTTTAGTTCACCTGCAGACTCTCTCCCCCCCCCCTCCCCCGTGTTCCAATTTGGAGAAGAAGAAAAAAAATCTCAACAATTCTGCCTTAATCTACATTAACATCTCTGTTCTTTTAACTAAAAAAAAGCAGTTTTCAGAGTTTTAATAACATCATGATCAGATTTCTTATCCACAAGACCTAAAAGCCCACTATTAAGTTGTAATAACTACTAAATAAGTAGTTATTTTTAGCTATTATAGGATGGATGCAACCACACTAGTAAATCTGTAAGAATGAAGTAGTAATCTAATTTGACAACCAGGGATTCTGTGAAAGAAATCTTCCAAGGATACAGAGCTGCCCTAGGATACCACTGAGGAAAAACTGTAGGCATTTTCTGTAGTCAATGTATGTAATTATTTTACCATATTCTAATATTAGAGATCTACATTTCTGGTTAGAACTATTTGTAACTTCAGTTCTATAATAATATACAGAATACAGTTTTCTTCCTTTTAATTACACCCTAGATTTAATTACCAAAAGTTATATGAAAGTAACCAGAGACCCATAAATAAATGGAAATTAAGGATATTGTTGAATGGAAAATAGGAAGAGAAACAGGACTGTACACATTAGTCCATTTCCAAGTATCTCTATTTGCACATGATCTATAAGAACTAGGACGGAATCAATTGTTATGAATTCACATTTCCTCCACGCACTTGGAGGGGAAAAAATGTCACAGATCTATATGTATTATCCACTTTCCAGAACCCTATATAACAGCTCTTCATCTTCTACATAACAGACCTTAGACTACAATTTAGTCTGCCATGACAGATTACTTCAAATTACTAGCCTGCAGTAAGCTTTCACGGGCATCTTTTCCTTTTCCCCAAATTTTTCTTTTTTGTATAAAAAGATGGATAAATTAGGAAAGAGATAGAGAAAGTGCTGGCTTTGTACTGTTTTGCATTAGAGGCAAACTAAAGAGGAAAATAATGCAGAGAAATTATCCATGCATCAAATCTGAAGAACAAAATTTATTTTGTTATGGGAAGCAAGCCTTTCTAAGTCATTAGTATTTTAAGTATTAGTTAATCACCTCCTTCTTGACTTTACGTTCTGTAGCCTGTATGCGTTGCTCCATCTCCTCTTCTAGTTCACCAAGCTGCATGGCTGCTTTATCTTGTGCTCTATAAAAGTGAATACTCACATAAAACAACCTTAAAAATAATTGGGGCAATATGTTTCAAATCAGGAGAACAGACTATATTCCCATCTTTAATTAACTGGTGGACCTTCCCTGTAGCTAATGTGACATTATATTGATAAAAGAGACACGTAAATTGCCTTTCATAACCAATTATCCTGTTTATCAAAGATCTTCAGTATTGAGCAACTATAGGGATTGATTATTTATTATTTTATTAAATTTTTATACCGCCCTTCTCCTACTGGACTCAGGGCAGTGAACAGCCAAAAATAAAAACATCACATACAAAATTTAATTTTTTTTAAAAGAATTAGACAAATTTTGGCCCAATTAAATTTAAAACACCCCAACTAAAATCAATTTACAATTAAAAAATATCTAAATTGTCTTCATACAACTCTGAACCTAAGTTTTTCTATTCCTCACAGCAATAAGCAAATTACAGTATCTGCACAAAGGTCTGACCTTGCAATACTAGGCACTAAATCTCTCTAGGTGAAATTGATGTGGATGTAAATGAATTATCACATTGATACCATAACTCCAAAGACTACAAATTAATACATATATTACAGATTATATAGTCTATTTTATTTCCACCTATAGCATAATTCACTGGAAAATACCAATGAGCCAAAATTAAAAGCAAGATATAGGAAAGAAACATAGTACATATAGTCTCAGAATGTTGGCAGCAGAAAAAAACTGACGGAATGCAGATAATAGCAGAATTCACATCTTATCACTAAGTTGAAGCCCTATATACATGTTTCCCTGAAAATAAGACCCTGTCTTATATTTTTTTGAACCCTGAAATAAGCGCTTGGCCTTATTGCCATGCACTCAAAAGCCTGATTGGGCTTATTATGTCTTATTTTGGGGGAAACAGGGTATGTCCACTAGTAATATGACGACCAGGCTCTATTAGTGGCATCAGAATCTCATCCTGGCAGGAGAAATTGTCTCAGAAAGAATGCAGGGAATGTACACATGCAACTCTCTTCAATGGAGAAGACTTAGGAGCACGAGAAGACAAAGGCTTCTTTGCATAAGTATAGAAGTGCAAAATGATTGCATAGGATTTGAAATAAGATTAGGTATTATCAGTGTTGTGCCATCTCTTCCACCAACTGAAACTCAACTGATAGGGCTGCCATTCTAAAACTAAAATACTTGTGGTCCAAGTATTTGGGAAGCTACTGCCTAGTTTGTGCCTTGTTGAGAAAATTAGTGTTTTAACCATTAATAAACCAAATTCCTAATTTCTATGTAGCAATACATTTTTCACTTAATTCTTCCTTCTCTTCCCTTCAGCCTCAAATTCTTTGTGATCAGAAATCTCAAAGTTAAGTTAGAGATACCTGTTCTGAAAAGGCTGTTTTAGAAAACATACGGATGTTCGTTCACAAATTATAAAACAAAGCATATTTAATCATTTGCAAGGGTCATGATAGCATGACCTTTATAATACATTTGTTCTTCACCCCATGATTTATTGGGTATTTAAAGCATGGATAAACAAATTCAAATACCTTGTACTCCAATTCCTCTAATCCCTTCCCATCAGCTCTGTTGTCTGGGACTGATAGAAGTATTTGAATCCAGTAGTGCTCTGGATATGGTATGGACACTCTTTATTTACTTGATGCAGATGTAGATATGTCCACAGTTCTAGAGGATACTTGCCCACTTCAGATTTGAATAATTTATTCTAATATAGTTTCATTATAAAGTACAAACCCAGTTATCTACCTTTTTACAGCAATGGCCAAGGTCTCCATTTCTGTACTCTGCAGCTTGATCTCTCTAATAAAGTTCTTAATAACATTTTCATATGGTTGAATTAATCGTGGTTCCACTATATTGATGTTCTGATACAGAATGCAGACCTGCTCTTGTCTAGAAATGGGAGAGAAATCAAGTATTAAATGTTTTGCAGATTTATTAAGAAATAATATATTTTACACGGTGATGTCAAGGAAAATGGGTAGATGGCACAGACTTTTTATTAAGATTTTACAAATAGGGTTTTAAAAAATAGGTCGATTAGTTCATAAGTAATAGCAAATTACAGATGGCAAAAAAGAGACATATTACTTGTTAATATGATTTACATTATTTTGGTGTAAGCACTGTAATCTTAATCTATCCTAGAATCAAAACATCTCCAGAGATTGTAGGGAAAGGAATGGCAGAACCTGGGGGCTGAGGAAAAAGATGGATCAGTCTAGAATCCCTACTTAGACATAAGAGTATTAAGTCTTGCCCTCCTCCCCCGTGCTGTTGACCCTTATCTAATTCTAACCAGGTGTTTGAACTTTAGTTAAGATTCCTGTGCATAGGCTTTTAGTAATAAATCAGCTTAATTGAATTTTCATGTATGAACCTGATCTTTCGTTCCTGACAGAGAAAGATATAATTTGAATGATATCAGAAAGGTGAGGCTTATCCAGACCATTCATTTGATGAACTTGATAGATTTTGACTGGGTGGGACAGTGATCTGATTCTATACTAGAAGCATTTCCTGTGTGAAGGGAAAACCTGATTCCTTCCTGTTAGCATCTTTATTCATAAAAGTTTCTCCAGTATTGCATATATGTATGTGTTTAATCCATGTGGTGAATTTAAATTTTTATAACTTAAATGCTTGGGTAAAGAGATTTTGAGTTTAATTCTCCTGCTAATGGATATGGGAAGAGGAAGTCAAGGGCTGAAATGGGTAGTAGAGTTCTTATGAAGAAGAAACACATCACACATGTGAATGGATGCAAGGTTTTCTATGGATTGGGAGGAGATGTTACCCCTTTTGATGTTTGTTAAATTGCATTACATGCACTTTAGGGCTAAGCCCTGCCTTAAAATGGTAGCAAATAAATCACTGATTTTGGGCTGTTGAGGTTGAAAGGGATTTTGAAAGATCTTAAAATCAAAGTTTGTCAGAATGATATGCAGCCTGGAACTAGTATAGAGGTAGTCCTCGACGTACACCCACAATTGAACCCAAAATTTCTGTTGTTAAGCGAGGTATTTGTTAGTGAGTTTTGCCCCATTTTACGACCTTTCCTGCCACAGTTGTTAAGCGAATCACTGCAATTGTTAAGTTAGTAACAAGGTTGTTAAATAAATCCAGCTTCTTCGTTGACTTTGCTTGTCAGAAGATCACAAAAGGTGACAACATGACTTTAGGATACTGCAACCGTCATAAATACGAATCAGTTGCCAAGGATCTGAATTTTGATCATGTGATCATGGGGATACTGCAACAGTTGTAAATGTGAAAAACAATCATAAGTCACTTTTTCAGTGCCGTTGTAAATTTGAACAATCACTAAACGAACTGTTGTAAGTCGAGGACTATCATACCTGTTTCTAAATCTGGTAAAATATTTATTGCATAAAACTTTACATGGATAAGGATCAATTCATTCAATGCATAAAATGTTATCCTCAGCTGCCAGAAAGGGGAAAACATTGCAATGCTTTTTATGGGTTCAAGGGAGCGTGACAATGCAAGTAGTACAATCTAGACAATTCTATTTAAAACACAAATATAATAAACTGAAAATTGACAATGGTAATAAGTTAATTTTAAATAAGAGATATACTGGACAAAAAAGCCATTTAAAACTATTTAATTCATTTTTTCACCATCTTATATTACCAAAATCTATATGATATTAGTGTTACATTTCAGGACATCTACAATGGTCAATAACCAGGGGAATCTGGCAGCAACCCTATTTCAATACTTAGTTCATAATAAATCAAGCTAATAGAGATTTTCTTTGACCAGCTTTCAATGTAACACCAAACTAGGGTTTAAAAACAGCTGAGTCCTAAAACTAATTCTCATGTTGAGATCTGGCAACAGCATTGCCTTACAATGCTGTTGCCTTACAGCAATAGTCCTACCTATTGTTTTTTTCTCTGAACTATCTCACAACTGCTGTTCTTGTGGGTTTTTCATCTCCAGAAGATTAAACAAACCAGAAACGTGAACGAAGGAAAGCTGAAAGATATGATTCCCTCCACTGAGCTCCTTCATGTAGGCCTGCTGAGCTCCGCTTGGAAAAGCTGCTGTCGTAAACATTCAGTACAATGGTGACTGCAAAGTTTGCTCCGGTTATTTGATCACAGAATCTTAATATGGTTTTGTTGTTTCTCACTGACCCAATTAACAGCTCCATTCAGGAGCTTTCGGTGGCCTACATTTACACAAAACAGTCAGGTGGAAGAAGGGAAATCAAATTCAAAACAATTCCCTAGAAAAACCTAAGGAGCTCTAAGGATAGGGAAGGCTTCTTTTTTAAAAAATGAAGGATAATTACAAGACTGACCTAAATACCGATATATCAAGTATGCAGTAATACTGGCAAATCGTCACCACAGCCATTTAAAAAAGAAAAAGGAAAAAAAAAAACTACACTCAAAGCCAACATCCTTGTTGATTTTGAACAAACTGAAGCATGTATAAATTCGCCAATTTAAATAATTGACAGCTAGTGGAACTGGTTGGCATCTAGAAGATTGGAGTTAAAATGTACAGAATTATATTTGAGTAATGTACGATTGGATTCCCAGATTGGTAGAAACTTAATAATTTGAGTCCTAACCAAGGAGCTAAACATTAATAAGGTAGTATCAAGGAATCTAGGCAGTTCCAAGCAGGGTGGAGTTTTTTTATTAAATGAGGGTACTCAAGTTCGATAAATTCAATATTTCCAGATATCAAGGGAGTCCTTTAACTATTGCTCCAAGGGCTCCGAATCAGTATTATGATGTCAGCCGGATATTTAAACTGGATTTGGCATTTTTATCCATCTATCCAGTCCTTTTTAAGGACCTGGATAGGTACTGTAGATATTGTTTAATAATAATATTAAAGGTATTGTGGCAGGATGTAAGCTGTTCCAACTAAAGCTGCCTTTTGCAATTAACCGATGGTGATTCTGTCACCATTCTGCCAATGGTGTTCAAATAGTATTTCAAATGTTTTGGGACTGAATGCAAGGTGCCTATTGCTACTGGTTTCACTCTCTTTGCTTTCTTTTACCATATTTGTTCTACTTCTATTTGCTTTACAGTATATTTTGCTTTACAGTAAAATATTTGCTTTACAGTATAGTTTGCTATTTTCTCTACCACATTTTCTTCTATTTTGTTGGCTCTGGGTATGCAATGTCAATTTCCCAGTCTTTTTTATCTTTTTTAATCAACAATTATACAAAAGTATGAAGGCTATTGCTTAACGCATTGTAAGCCATCCTGAGTCTCCGGAGAAGGGCGACATATAAATAAAATAAAAAAATAAATAAAAATTGTTAAGCCTGGGGTATTGTTTGCCTGTTTGAATTCTAAAGTTCCAGAGCATTTTGCCTTTTGTCTTTTTTATTTATTTATCTATTTTGTAGTTCCACCTGTTCTTGTTTGCAGGCAAGTGGTATTTCTTCAAGATATTCTTATACACCATTGTTGCTACTTTGCCATTCCATTTTTTGTAGTCAGTCTCTGCAATCTTCCTGCAGTTATTATTATTATTGACCATTATTATAATTGACCCTCTGCCACAGACACATTGTGCTCTACAGAGCACATTTAATAAATCATGAATGGGGACAGGTAGAATAAGTCTTCCATCCCAGCTCCAACAACTTGGACATCTGTGCATGTCGGTTGGATGATAATTCTTACTATCATGCTGGCTGGAAGTGAACTGTAAACCAACATATTTTATAGCATCAGTTGTAGGAACAATGCTGAATTCAGTTTTTCAAAGTTCCTCTGAAAATCTATCATCCTATTTGTAATTTCTTTTCACTATTACGTTATGAAAATAGTATCCCATGTACGGTGTCTGAAAGTAGTGTTTGGAAGTTATCTCTTTAATCCTGATATTAAATTTCATGAACTGTGAACATTTTTATTATCACAATTCAAAAAACTGCATATTGCCAAATAACTTTGTCCTGGTTTATTTGTACAATGTAAACATTTGGGGTTCCCTATCTCCCTATACATATTCTGTAAATGTGTCAGAATACATTCTCAGAATTCAGATATGATCAGTAAGAAGTTCTAGTATCTAGTCAAACATATCTGCAAGACAGTGATTTGAAAGGCAGGTATAAATCATCTTCAAACTGGTTTAACCACTATGCTATATTTTATGTATTGGAACTAGATTCTATCCCAAGGGTAAGAAAACTAGATATAATTTTATACATAACTTAAGGGCTATGTTGAGAACAGATCATCTAAGAGGATATCAATTTATGGGGTCACAAGAATTGATCCAGACTTGACATAATCAAGCAAAAAAAAAACAAAAACCCATCTCCTCAATAATAATATACATGTTTGGTATACTTCAACTTCACATAAGATAGAAAGAAAAATAGTAGAAGAGAAGAGAAAGAACTGGAGATAAGTACAGTATGTGGTTATTATAATGATATAAAATGGTAACCAATAATTACATATTAATATTTCACAAAATAACTTGATTCAGACTTTTCAACATTTAATTATTCTCTGAAAATCTGCATATCTTTCCATTTTTCTATCTATAAAAACTTTCTGAAAGTATGAAGAAGGTTTCCAATTCAGTTTGGATTTGTTACTGTTTGAAAGGGTAGAAATCACTGCTAACATTAACATTTAGTTTGTGTTTGATACAACAATAGTTGAAATAGATACTCAAAGGAATGACTAAACTCATAAACTGATTAGTATCTATCTGAATACCACCCATGACTGAGGAAGTGATAACTAGATTATATGGTCTAAGGCAGTGGTGGGTTACTACCGGTTCTCCCCGGTTCTTGTGAACCGGTAGTAGAAATTTTGAGTTGTTCGGAGAACCGGTAAATACCACCTCTGCCTGGCCCCACTCCCAATCTATTCGCTGCCTCCCAACTCCCAGCTGATCAGCTAGAAGGAAAAAATCAGGACCCCCTTCTCAGCCAGGAGATCACTTGGCAAAGAAGGGGGGGGAGATGCAGTCGCTTTAAATTGACAAGCCAATAAGCAGCTGCTGGAAGGAGGTTTTTGCTTGCAGAAGCGAAGTGATATTCAGCAGTTCGTTTCTGGGTCAGCTGAACAACAAACTGGATAAGAGGAGGGATTCTTATATGGTACTATGTTTTTGAAGTTTTGAGGTTTGTGCAACATGGGCTTTGTTTTTCTAAAAAGGTTTGGGTGATTTCCATTATGAAATATCCTGTCTTGAATGAGTTTTCTGCCTGCTTATAAATGGAGCCGAACTTTCTATTATCTCTAAGCACTGGTAACTGTTTTCTTCTTACAAAGTTTTCTTTATGCAGCTGGCAGGAATGTGGAATGAGTATCAGGCAGGTTCCTTGTTAGCAGCTTCATTTTTCCTTGCTTTTCTGGGAGCCTTTTCTTATGACTAATATTTTATTTGGGGAAAAGAAGAGGGGGGAGTTTGATTCCTTCTCAGAGCAGGTTAGTGGGCTGGGGAGGGAATGGGGATTTTGAAGTAACCTTCCCCTGGAGTGTGGGGGGGGAATGGGGATTTTGCAGTATCCTTCCGGTCACACCTGCCACGCCACACCCACCAAGCCACACCCACAGAACCAGTAGTAAAATATTTTGAAACCCACCACTGCATAAGTCCATTTTAATATGCTATTCCTGGTATGTGATGTTTTGTATACATACAGAGAAAGAAGCACTCTTGTAATTTTTGACTTTTAGGCTTGGTGTCAAACATCAGCCATAATACTAATGACTGTTTTGAACAATATGTAAGATGTATTACACGAATGGCTATTTTATATGTGAAATTATGACTGAAATATTTCTGCACCTATATTGGTTCACACTGTCAGGAAGTTTCTCCTTATTTTTAGGTTGCTTCTCTCTTTGTTCAGTTTCCATACATTGCTTCTTATTTTGTCTTCTGGTGCTTTGGAAAATACATTGCCCCCCCTTTTTTTTTCTGGCAGCCCCTTAAAAGCCTGTTGCCTATCACACTCTTGGGCAAAGCACGTGAGCCATTTCTTCCTTTCAGTGGTCCATGAAAGTGCATCTATAGTATGTAGAAAATAAACTTGAAAAAAGGTGAACATTTTTACAGAACTATAGATACTTTGAGGCTGGGTGTGATAAGGAATGGCTGGGAGGGGAGGCGCCAGGGGAGGTACCCCTTGACGTGAGTGACATTGAGTTGGCCACGCCTACCCAGTCACATGACCATCAATCCATGCCCACTGTCACATAACCATCAAGCCACGCCCACAAAACCAGTAGTAAAAAAATTTAGAACCCACCCCTGGTCTAAGGTAGGAAGGTTACTTTTTTCTTCTTTCTACAGCTTGGTTCACATTAAGACATGATTTGTTAGTCCTGTGTTCAACAAATCACAACTGACTGGATTCATGTATCACACAAAACAAAATCACTTTTTAGCACAATGTGGGAATCTAATCAGAATATAGGTAGTTCTTGCTTAACTATCATCCATTCAGCGACCATTCAAAGTTAAGGCAGTGCTGAAAGAATGGTACTTAAGATTTGGTCCCTGAAGTTATAGATGCTGTAGCACCACCATAGGGACTTGATTAAAATTTGGGTGCTTCAACTTCCCCACCACCTACCTTCTTCCCATCTCTGCCCTTTGGACCATCCTTCACAGGGGAATTCCTCAGAAGACCAGTGCCTTCAGCAGTTTTAGCAGTCTGGCACCATTCCTGGGCCTCTACTTTAGCCTCAGTATGGCCATCACAGAGAAATGCAGCTTTGCCAGGGTCCAAATAGACAGGGTGGGGGGATGGGAAGGTGAGATGGGAGGTACAGAGAGTTGAAGAGGAGGCAGAAGAAATAGTCTCTTCCCTTACTGAGGCTCAGGGCTAGAAGGGACCCAGCTAGGAATGGCTGGGATCAGGTGGGTTCTCACCAAACAACC
Organism: Pantherophis guttatus; assembly: GCF_059756535.1. Taxonomy (NCBI): domain Eukaryota; kingdom Metazoa; phylum Chordata; class Lepidosauria; order Squamata; family Colubridae; genus Pantherophis; species Pantherophis guttatus. The sequence continues at coordinate 64,460,386 of NC_142064.1, read as the reverse complement.
AGTGGGATTTGGTTAATGATGGCAATAGGGACTGCTGGGATTGTCATCACTAAGTGATGCAGTCATGTAATGTCACACTTTATGCCCATATTGCTTAGCAATGGACATTCCAATCCCAATTCCAACTATAACTTGAGGACTATTTGTAGGTGTTTTTATGTCTAAATATAGCAATCAAGCCTCAGGTTCAATATTTATACAGAAGTTGCTACCCGATGCCTTTCGGATACTTCTATCTATATTTTCAATAAGCCTTTTTCAAGACAGACAATTCTCATATATTCTGGTACTGTTGCTTCAAACTCGGACCACACATTTTCTGAATAGTTTTTATCCCAGAGCTATAATTGCACTCAACAATGAACTAAAGGGCCACCATTATTGAGCTCTTGGACCGCATTACTTGGTCCGTTGTGTGAATGTTTGGGTGGTTTAGGGGTGCAGAATTTGTAGTGGGTGAGGGTATGTTTGGGGATTGTTATGTGTGTTGGACCTGGTCTTTGGGTGTTAAGTGAATTTCATTGCATGGGTATAGTGTATATACACGTACAATGACAATAAAGTTGTTGTTGTTGTAGTTCTTGTTGTTGTTGTTATTCAAACCACCTGGAGAGTGGTGAGTTTCCCATTCCTTATATACACCTTTCTTTCACTATGGCTTTGGTTTTAAAAAAATAATCTATTCAAAACGCCTTGAACATATTGTTCATAATGTTTGATGAACATATTGCTATTCACAATATCACCCCTTCCAGTGAAAGCCAATGCAGTGTTGAACTAGGAATGAGGACACTCAACTTCTAAATCATCCTCACCCGAAAAACTCCCTAGGTGACCATTATTTTCAGCCCAACCTGAATTGTTGCTATAAGAAAAATTAGGAGGCAGAAATATTATATAAGTAGCCATAATGGCACAGTGGTTAAAATGCAGTATTGCAGGCAAATTCTGCCCGCAGCCAGCAGTTCGATCCTGACTGGCTCAAGGTTGATTCAGCCTTCCATCCTTCCGAGGTTGGTAAAATGAGGATCCAGATTGTTGGGGGCAATATGCTGACATTTGTAAATTGCTTAGAAAGTGCTGCAAAGCACTATGGAATGGTATATAAGTCTAAGTGCTATTGTTATTGCTATATATACTGCCTTGAGCTCCTGAATGAAAGGCATGATACATATTGTAATTCCTACGTAGCTAGATAATACCAATGCACACCTTGAGTCTGCAACCTAGCATCAACTCATTAACTGAAATATCAGCAAGGAAAAAATAATTTTTTTAATTCTATATTTTTTTTTAAAAAAAACCCTGTAAATTAAAGGAGCGTTTAAAACGTCATTAACAACATTTGGTTTTTCAATAAGCAGCCCTACTTCTTTGGGGATCATATCCATTTTGTTCTGAGTATCATTCTGCTTGAAACAATACATGAGGACTGGTATTCAGAATTCAGACGCATTACGTCTATACACTTATGCCTAATAAAGGAATTGCCATTTGTTCTCCTGTCTTATTAAACCAAATTAGCTGGACTACAGAGAGCAAACATTGTCTCTATGGTACTAAGGTAAGAAAGGCAGATGCTTACACAAACTCTTCGTGCACAAATCTCATTCCACCACCTACATAGCTCTTCTAAAAACATGTACACCTATTTAGCTACACCTTTGCAGTAAATTCTATAAAGTATAATTTAAAAGAAAGTATATGATCTGATAGTACTGATAGTACTGATCAGTACTATAGTACTGATCTATAATTTACAGCATCCCTAATCACTGTATTGGCTAGTGCTGCTGAGAGTTCTAGTAATTCTTAATCCCTGTCCTAATTGGCAAGCATTAAGTTCAAGCAAAAGTTTAAAAGTGAGATCTATTGCACAAACTTTTAATATTGTTTAAAAAGTAAACTCTTAATGTTATGACTGCGCTTGCAAAATGCAGTAATTCATCCATTTTAGTCAGCGTAGCCATGCTGAGAAGGATAGCTAAAACATGCAATCCAACACATCTGAAATCCTCAAAATTATAATTCACGCAAGTCTTGTGACCACCAATCAGCTCTGTTAAAGCCCGAGTTAAGTCAGGTTTATGCTATTATTGATAGCCTAATTTAAACTAAAAGAGTGGGAAGCAATGGTTAGAAACATAGCATAAGCCTTGATGGTGGAGCAAAATACATATGAATACTATTTGTACTGTTCAGAGTCACTTTATGTAGGAGATGGGCAGTTGCTAAATATGAGAAATGAATATACAGTAGGTAGGTAGGTAGTAGGTAGGTAGATAGATAGATAGATAGATAGATAGAGAGATAGAGAGAGAGAGAGAGACAGAGACAGAGACAGAGAGAGAGAGAGAGAGAGAGAGAGAGACAAACAGACCACAACATATCACTAATTCATCTACTTCATAAATGGTCATACTGTAGTTTGCTGGCCATGTGTGCACCCTTCTCCCATTCTTGAGCACCTTACTTGAGATTGGCATGAAATCAGTTCAAATTGAGTGAAATTTAATGTACTTTGCTAAATATGAATTAAGACAGAGTAATAGCCTGAAGGATGTTTTGACTCTTGTTCTGAAAGTTCCTAATGATACAATATCCTTTGATGTCCCCAAAAGTACTTTTTCAAGAGGCAACTGGACTTTCTGGTTTTTCTTCGAAGACGTTTTGCAGAAAGTCCGGTTGCCTTTTCAAAAAGCACTTTTGGGACAACCAGGACCTGGATGACTGAGAATCTCCATAGACATTTAATATTCTTTGATAATCTGTTCTCCAAAAGAACCATAGAGTTGTTTGGGAAATCTTTGTTGTTTTTGTTGGCAATATTCCTAATATGGTGCTAATATCCTGGGAAATAGCATTTCAAAAAAAAAAAAAAAAAGACACTGTATTATTGGCTTGTTCTCATGCTCCAGTGAAGAAAACTTGCTATTTGTACATTCAGGATACAGCTCAGGGAGACATGATACAAAACTCAACCAAAGAATTATTTTCACAATACTAAAACCATATAGGTCTAAATAAACGGACATCTTTGAACAGCCAAACAACAAACTTTTCACATTTTAACTATAAAAAGAATTTTGAATACATCAAAAATCTGACTTCAAGCAGGACTATCACTTGGTAAAATTCACTTGATTGATTTTTGTTTGTTTGTTCTGCTTTTCACTGCCCAGGAACAGCTGTTTGAAGAATCAAGACAGGTATAAGAAAGTATACTAGCTTGGAAATGTGCTTGATGGACTCCCACAAAACCTGGAGACTGCAAAGTGATCAGCTGAGGTAGGCAGTACCAAGAGAAAATAGAATGAGATTCTTTTAGAATCATAAGAAAAGACTTGAAATCTGAGCAGAGCACCTCTATTTACTTGCACTAACAAGAAAAGACTAGGAGCAACGTGGCACCTTGCAGGCTTGCTAGATGAGAGTTTTCAAAGGTATGTGTTGCATCATTAAAACAAAAACAAAAATTCCCCTGTCATTTTTCTGCTGCCCTCTCTAGCTATCTGCTGATGCTACCATATGCCACTTCTTCTAACAGGGATGATTTTCAATGGGAACAGCAAATACCAAACACGCTGGAGAAAGAAGAGGGACCAGCGTTCTTTTTATTAAAAAGTTTATACTTTTTTCCCAAAAAACTATGCTATAGACAGGCTTGAGATAAAACTGCAATAGATTATTTTCAGTTAGAGTGAAAACAGCAGCCGTTGCTTAGAAACTATAATCTTGGACTTTCTCTGCTTCATCGGAAAGCCAGTTACTCATTGGCAACTACCTAAAATTTTAAGAGTTTGCATGCCAGCAAAGCCACAAATACACACACACTGCCTCTCCTACTTCACCACCTTTGCATTGATAAAAGAGAGTAAACACTGACTCCCAGTTCCTTGTAGAAAAGGTGACTAGTGTTTACTGTACTATGAAGAATGAAAATAATAAAATACATGATCCTCAACTTCTATCCATGGAAAGGCTGAAATAAAAAATAATAATAATCACACGGTCAAAATCCTGCCCGCGATACTCCTTGTGTATCCCTGAAGTAATACCTGCCCGGCGAAAGTTCAACAGGTGCAACCTTTATCCATTCCGAAAACACTGCTTGAAGTTTGCTAAAGCGATTTGTTAACAGTAAAACAGGCTTGTATCTTTCGGAAAATAAAAGGCGGAACCTATTCAGAAGGACTTTTAACATCTTTACCTTTCAAGGGTGAGTGAAAAAGTAAAGGCTAAAACTTTTGGGGCTGGTTATGGCGCGCCTTTCCCCTTAGAGGAGGCAACAGCGACTTACCTGGGAATGAAGCCCGCCTCTTCCCCGAGCCGAAGCTCAAATTCCCGCCAGGCCTGGCTGGGACCCACCGCAGATCCCGTCGCCGCCGCACCGAAAGCGCCGCTCTCTTCCCCGGGGAGCTCCTCGCAGTCGCTCCGCCGCCTCTGCGGTTGAGCGACGCCGCGAAAGCCCCGAACGAACTCGTGGAAAGTGATGGCGCCGTCTCGGTCAGTGTCCAAGCGCTGAAAAATAGCTTCGGCCTCCGCCGGCCGGACCCTCAGCTCGGCGCAGAGCGAGCCGAAGTCATCGCGCTCGATCCGGCCGGAACCTTTCACGTCGCAGGCCAGAAAGAGCGAGCGGAGCCGGCCACCTTCGTCCAAGTCTACCTGCTCCCCCGCGGAGGAGCCCATCACACGGCGAGCGAGGGCGGCGGGCTCGTGGAGACGCCTCGACGGCTCCAAGCGGCGGGGAACCCCGATCCGGGAAGGAAAGACCGGCGACTCTCCGCGCCCGAATCCGTGCTTTTGCTGCCGGCTGCCTTCCAGGCCGCCCCTTCTCCGCTCCACCCCTCGAGAAGGAAAAGTTCTTCCCAAGAATTTCGCCCCAGCGCCCGCCCTGCCTCCCAGTGGAGAGAGCTGCTTTGAGAGCGTCCGCCCGGGCGCGACCGCCCTGCGGCCTGCCAGACGTATAGGAACGGGGAAGACGGGGCTGGTCCGTCACAGGTGTGAATTCCACTTCTGACGATTCTTTCCCCCGCGGCGCAGGTTTCTTTTGCGGCCCGCCAAGAGCGCCGCATCCTGGAAAGAGGCGGCTTGGCTACTTAGTCAAGGTTGACGACGCTAATTGACTAGGCGCCAAAGGAATGGCTATAGCCCCGAATCGAATGGAGCCTTTGCTACAGACCGATTCAACTGTGCTTAGCAGGGGGACAGGCGGCTGCCTTTCTGCGCCCCGGCCCCTGGCCTCCTTAATCCAGTAGGCTGCAGGCTTAAAAGCGGCCCTTAGATGACGATGTTCCCCTCGACACAGTTTTCTTCTAAATAAGCGGGCAGCAGGTCCTGCTGTTCACTGAAAGCCCCAAACTATAAAGAATTTAACTTGATAGTCCACTTAAATACACCCAGAAGCCAAGAATCACGTCAAGAAATAGGCATCAGTTTCTATTGTCAGCCAGGTTGTTCTTGGCTAATAGCAGTTTGGGTCACTTTAATTCTATTATTTTGGAGAAGGAAAACCATACTTTTGGGGGAAATCAAGCAGAGTCTTCCCTAAAAAAATATCTTACTGGTGGAAACACTTTGTGGCTGTCCTCCTACTTTTTCCCATAAAATTGCCATTTTAAATGCTTCTCTATGTGAAAAAAGCCTAGACCTCACCCCAGTGGTGAAATTCAAATTTCTTTTACTACCGGTTCTGTGGGCGTGGCTTGGTGGGCGTGGTGTGGCATGGTGGGTGTGGCAGGGGAAGGATACTGCAAAATTCCCATTCCCACCCCACTCCAGGGGAAGGATACTGCAAAATCCCCATTCCCTCCCCACTCGGGGGCCAGCCAGAGGTGGTATTTGCCAGTTCTCCAAACTACTCAAAATTTCCGCTACCGGTTCTCCAGAACCTATCAGAACCTGCTGGATTTCACCCCTGCTTCACCCCCAAGCTTGTGTAATTTCACAAGTTTCATGATACATTTATTTAACTTGGTTGGGATTACATGTTTTACATTCATAGTAAAAAAAACAAACACATATTCCTATCTGAGTTCATAAGTTAATTTTGGATAGTTGATTAAATACAACGAAATGTCATTCTGAAATGTGAGACCCAATCTTATGTACATTGGGGGTTGGGACAAGTTTCAGGAAATAGTGGCACTACAAATTGCAGCATCTGACCTTTCTGCAGTGAACACAAAATAAATCACCTGAGACTCTAGAAAAGGAAGTGGCATTTACTTGTAACACTGGTTTTGTGACGTTGAGAGTCATTAAGAATAACTAGAGAAAATGTTCTCTTGCCAGGCTTGTTTCTGGACACAATTCTGTTTAGCCATACTTTATCAAAAGTTACCTAAGATTGTAACACTGTGTTATCAGTGAGACACTCATTTTTTAAAAAAACATGTATTTTTATTTTAAAAATAGCCATTGCATTAAGATCATAGAGAAACTTACTGACACATTTATCTTAAATAATATAACCATCTGCTCTGATTCTTAGTATTTCACAATACAGGTAGTCTTCGCTTAGTGTCCATTCGTTAGTGAGCACTGAGTTACAACAGCACTGAAAAAATGGACTTGGAACCAGTCCTCAACCTTATGACTGTTGCAGTAGGAGGCAGTGTTCCTTGGTAGTGGTGTGTGCTTAGCAGAGAGAGGAAGAAAATGATGATTCCACCCGGGAGGATGGGAAGGTCCACTGGGATGGTGGCAGTGGCATACAGCAGCCTCTTCAGGCTGAAAGAGCAGAATTGAGGGAGAGAACATGGAGGGAGTAGAAGAAGTACTCCAAGGGGTTGGAGAATTGAAGTTCTGGGCTGGGATGGACCAAGTCAGGGATGGCTTGAATCTAGGTGTATCTTCACCAAACAATCCCAGGATTCGTTTTATGACAACAACTGGAACTGCTTTGTTTAGCTACAGATTTGTTAGTATGGACTTGGGTCATTGAGGACCACCTATATGCTGAAATGGAAATGAAGAGGCAGCAACCAAATGAGAAACAGTAATAAATAGACAGCTTATATCTAGTTGAATCCTTTTGCTTGTAGTATGGCCATGCAAAGTCACCTCTGGTGAGATAGGCAGCTATATAAGTTTGATAAATAAAATTTCATAAATGCTCAATTAGTACCATAAGGGGACAAATTCAAATTCTGATTCTGTGGTTTAAGCCCCATATGTCAGAGTCATTTTTATCTGGCCTTTATCATTTTTATAATAAATAAATAATAATAAATAAATAACTCAAGGTGGTGAACATAACTAATATTCCTTCCTCCTATTTTCCTCACAGTGAGGTGAGCTGAACTGAGAAAGTGAGTGACTGGCCCAAAGTCCTACTCACAGTATCTTGATTTCTAGCCCAGTGCCTGAACTACTAAAGAAAACTATATCAAAGGCCACGTTTCTCAAATAAAAGTAAGTCCAGCACAAAAACTCTATTTGATTTCATGTAATTAAATTGTAATTAAATTTACTTAAATGTTTTCTAATCAAGCATTTAATATAGATTACAATTAGATAGCATTTGAAGATCTCTGAGGGCCACATCCAAGGCTTTTAGGAGGCTCGTGCCATCCAAGAACCTCAATTTCTACACATGCACATACACATACCTCTGTTCTGCATTATTATTGATTGGATTGCCAATCCAAGCAAGTGGTAATAAAAGCCTTTTAAGTTGGGTTTTTTTTTTATGATGCCAATTTAACTTTTAAGATTTAGACATCATGTTTCATAGGAAAACAGAATGCTACAGATCAAAATTCCAAATAGATAAGACAAGAAATCAATAATTTCAATTGAGACACAATTTTTTATACTAACAGTAAGTAACTTTTTTACCCACATACACAGGACAGGATGTTCTTTGCTATGGCAACTAAGAGTTATGTAAAAGAAAACCCCTATCATTTTATGAACAAAACAATCTAGATAATTTAGGGACATTGTTTTTATTCTGGATCCTACTGATGTAGGAGCCACCAGTCCACCCCTAGAATAAAAGATCAGCAAACTCTGAAGAAGGAATATAGTAGAATTATATTAGCATGATCCACTATCATGATCTGAAAGAACAATGGAACTTTTTTCTTCCAAGTTGGTACTTTTTAATAAAGAAAACTTTCCCTTAGATTCCAAGCACTGCATCGCAACCCTTCATCGTTTTTGTTTTCCTGTTGGTCTTACGTAGATTCAGAAGCATAGAGCTGTAAATCAGACCTGGGCACACTTGAATTTTCCTACCCACCTTTAGCCACACAGGATGTTCTTTGCTATGACAACTAACAGTTATGCAACTAACTTCACGGCCCAATTGGTTCGGCCTTCCACAACAGTCTGAGTTTCTCATGTGGCCCTTGGCAAAATTAATTGCCCTCCCCTGCTGAAAATAAAAATCATCCCAGATTTCCATTTAATCTTTAATTAAAACAATATATTTTACAATTCTATCACTGGGACAGAAGTTTGATGCGTGTTAATGAAGATGATGTCCTTAGGCACATGGGATTCTGTTGTATCCCTCTAATTTAACAGCATAGATTTGGGGTACTTTCCAGCAGGAAAAGAAGTTACATAATTTAGGACGAAAGGCACTACTCAGAAATCAATTTTTGATACTGGAATCCTAGAATCAGAGAATATTAGATTTGGAAGGGAGCTTAGAGGTAATTATCAAATTTCCATAATAAAAGTGTTATCATGGCGACAGCATTTCTGGCAGATGATTCTTCAATCTCTTCTTGAATATCACTTGCACAAAGCCCATTGCTCTAAGACATTTACATTTCGTTGGTCTTCATCTCTTAACTCTAAAAAAAGCAATTTTTTGGTAATTTTCTACCCAATTCTGGTTCTATTCCTGTCCTCTGAAACAATAAAATACAAGATGTTGCCATTTAGTTCTCTATGGCTGCCGTCCATGTATATGGAAATAAGTATTCTATCTCTCTTAATTGTGTATTCCTATACTAAATGTAAGCATCTGCTTATATTTTTAATTTTTAATTGATGTCCAAAATTTTTATTATTTATTTATAAAGGATTGGTTTCTAAAATCATGATTATGGTATGATGATAAGGTAAATGTGATTATTACAGAATGTTTTGGAAAAGTTTCAGGTTTAAGAAACATCTTGTGGAGATACTAATTTAGCTTTATGAGATGAAAGGACTTAGATGATTTTCTTCTGAGGTAAGTAACATTCAGAGCAGAGATGGTTTCTGAGATATTTGAAATAACTGGGCTAGTCTTTTTAGTATAATCCAGGAAATTGAAAGATATCGAACAGCAAGATTTTGTATCCACTTGTGACACATAGTGTGCCGACGTTATCTGAAAATGCTGTGACCAAAGGTTATTGGTATACTCTTATCAAAAATTTGCATTTGACTCCCAAGAGAAATGCAACATTGTGGGAGGCTGATATTTATCTTGCCATAATGTTCAAGCCCTTTGCTTTGACTCTCTTCTTAAGATCAAATATGGTGTCATTTAGTGGTGTCACAGAAAATGCAGCTTACAAAACAGATGGTTCTTGATGTATTATTCAGGCAGCCAGTTTCCGCCTATGTAGGACTGGCATCAGTGTAGCAGCCAGAGGGACAACCCATGTTATTCAAGCAACTGGCAGAAAAAACATTCAACAAAAGACGATTTATTTTTATGAGCCATAGTGCAAGCAATGAAGGCAGAGCTCTCCGCATAAAAAAAGCAAAAGAAGGTTTTGTTCCAAAATATATTACGTAGGTATTGGTTTTAAAAGAGATATCAGTCAGAATGCAGCTCTAATTTAAATATCCAATATCTGGAGAGGTTAGATCTTCTGAGAACATCATGTCATTCAAATTTGGTGATGGTAGTTATATCATCAAAGAACTGGAAATATTTCTTGAAAATAGCTCTAACAAGATTTTCTTCATTTTAACTATTCCACAGATGACAAAGAAACACAAATAGGAAGCATTGGATAAAGGTACGTATCTACATTTTAACCACATAAAAAAAAATCATAGTCAAACTAAACTATTAATTAGACAACTACTGAAAGATTTGTCAGAGTTCTCACTCAGGTAACAACTTCACAGTTGCAATTGTCAGGTCATGAAATATTTTAACAGTTTTATTAACTTTTGTAATGGATTCCAAATCAGGTATAAAGCGGCAACCATATAAGTGAAGTATTTGCAGTCTGTTGGAATGAAAAAAGAACATCAGTAGAATAATAGTTTCACAATTGCCAAATTAGTGCACAATCACAATTATTGCACAACCACAGTTATGTTTTTTTATAATAATTAAGATGTTTCTTTTCTGTAAAATATATTGCAGAGTATGAGTACTGCAACATATATAATTCATAAAATACTGGTAGAATTTGAAGCAAATGAGAAACACTGGGCGTGTTTCTATAAGTAAACTGAACCTGCAGTTTTAATTTTGCTCTTATTTCTAGGAAACAGCAATGTGACATAAATAATAAACAGTGAGGTTAGCATTACAATATATCTAAAGAATGTATCACTATTGAGTGAAGTCAGTCATTCATTTGAAAAGAAACTTAAGGTTATTTCACTAAAACTATTAAATAAAACAAACAATAGATGATATTGGAAGCAAATTGCTCCAGAATTAATTATAGCACTCCATACTTGATTTATGTACACTAAATCACATCTGAGCATACACTGGTTCTTAACGTAAGTGTGAAAACACAGATGATTATTCTTTCGAAAATTAAACTCTACAGCTTAACAAAGCTTAAAAGTAATATCTTCAAATCATCCGCAAAACAACACAACAAATATCCTAAAGTTCTACCTTTATAAATATCCTTAAGTTACAAGAGTTGAGCAATCCAATTTTTAGACTTATACGTTATACAGGCTACAACCTCTTTCCTACCCTTTATTACACATTTTATCTATCTGGCTAACTTCCTGAAATATGGACCAGTTCCAAGAATTATCAGCAATGGGGAATGAAACTGCTCAACATGTTTATGCATAAAATATCCCTGGCATTATTTCTGCTGCCCTTTTCCTTATTAGCATAAATATTTGCTTTATTCCGTACCACATGTCTATCACATATACAATATATTTCTAACATTTATAAACTTACATTAATAAAGAATACTGGTTGTTCTCATTCACCTAATTTCGGCAATATTTTATAAATGAATCTATTGCAGTTAGATTTCTCATCAATTCTAAAGTGATATGCAGCAATAAAATCACCACTTTAGTAACAAAAGAATCATAACCACACCCTTTGAATATTAATTCAGTGTAACTTGAGATGTAAAGATATGGGTCTATAGTTAGTATAGTTGGTGACATCTACTGAAAACTTAAATCTGTTTACCTAGCAGATTTAAATTGTCTGGAAGTACAAATATTTTTCCCTCATGCTGGTTGGCTAAGCATAAAGATTAAAGCACTGAATAAATGCTTGAACAGGAAGCAGGTTCCAGTCTCTCTTGTTTTGAAATGTTATTTTTTTTCCAAAGCTAATGGGAAACTTCTGTAGGATAAAGTTCCAGTCCCAAGAAAAATCTTTATTGAAATAATGCTTGGGACCCAAATATACTCAGGATGTTACAAATGACCATCTATCCAGAAAAATAAAAAGGAAGGGACAGGAGGAAATAGACAACTTTCTGAGATCCTTGATGGGATAGTGAGTATAAAATATAAATACTGATAAATGAATATTTTGTAACTGGTCCTGCTAAAAACATCAGCCATTTAGTGAGAAATGTTCAAAACAGGCTGTCCAAATTCTAGGTCCTGCCAATAGTGCCCAAAGGTTAGGAATTTCTAATTTAGTTATTTAAAACAGGAGGGCATGCAATAAAATGTAAGGTGGAGCAGTCCTGTTAAGCATTGCAGCATTTCTCCATGCACTTTTCCTCGATATTTCAGTCCATTGCACCTCCATTTCTAACCTTGATTAGAATTTCCATTAATTTGCAGTGTATGGATGAAATTTATTTCTAAAGCTATATTAGCATTTATCCTTGAATATCCGAAAAATATGTTCTACCACAAATTTATCTAAACCTTTACTCAGACCATTAAAATTAAAGATATCATACATTGAAACAACAAATTTCATTAAGTAGGAACAGATTAAAACTACTTTGGCTTTTGGATGGAGTATTAGTACGGGACATAGGGATCCTATTCTTTTTCCCATATCTTTTTCATATAATATAATATAATATAATAAATCTTGGTCATAACCCCTGGCAGTTTCTTTTTTATTATTTTAAACATATCATATACTGAGGACTAAATAACACCGTTTATAAGCCCTAAATCTCTTGATTATTATGACCAATAATCCATAACATCTGGAGACCACCGGGCTATCTATCCTTACAACTTCATTTCAATAGTTAAAATAAGCTTGCCCTGCTTATTAACAAGTCACTGAAATGAAATAGTCTGAATTTTAGAGAGACTTTAGCATCAGTTTAAATTACACTCACCTTTTGCAGTTTTTACACAGTTTTGCAACTGCATCTAGAGAGATATTCCTGCAGAAACTAAGCTTCAGACACTCTAAGGTATTAAAGCAGAAATTAGCCAACAAGCAAACCCTGAAATCCAAGAACAAATTACATTATGCTTTTACTATAAGATTTGAAAAAAAGATCATTAAACAATTATCTTGGATATATTGTACAATATTAGGTGGGTCTATGTCCTTAATCATGAATAATTGCAGTGACATGGTAAAGAGAATGGTCCTGTTTTCTCTAATTAATTCATGGCATCTTTGGTTAGCTTAGATGACTATCACTTTATATACAATTTGTGATTTAAGATGATGGAAGAATAGCTCTGCCACCCAAGTGATCCTACGGCCATACATTTCTCCTTTTCTTTCCTTGGTTCATCATTGCAACTCTAGATCCCAGAACAAAAAGTAAGGCTTTACTTCTACTGCTAGCTAATCCTTCCCACTTTTGGTCCTACTCACTGAGAGCAGCTGAGAAAGGAGCCCCTATAAGCCAATCTCTGCATTACTATTGATGGGTGTGATGGCTGGTCTTCAAAGAAATAAAAGTTTCATCCATCATCACAAGTCACAAATTGAGCAGAAGGCCTTTTGCCCATGTTGGTTGGACACAGTGAACCTGTAGAAAAGATTCACCATCCTAAATGTCTGTTGGCCTTGCCTATGATATGACTGTTTGTGCCCACTACAAAAGAAGTAAGATGATATTTTGGCAAAACCTGTAGGTGTCTCTCCCATATTCATTGCATTCCTGGACAATGAACACAGTAACTAAGTAAACATAACAAATTACATTATGGTCATCACTGTCATCTTTTGTCTTCCAATTGGTAGATAATATCATATTTATCTTTAATGGCACTATGTGGGGGGGGGGGAAACCCCTTAATTTGTAATGCTTTATCTGTTAAGTCATAAAAGGACCTTTTGTTTAATATATATCTGTTACTTTGAAAAGTTATAAGGACACTAAAAAGATGAACATTCTTTTAACTAATAGAAATCTCATATACATTCAAATTTGCAAAAAGATATAGTTTTTACCATGTAAGTTGTGTCAGCTTCCATTTACTTAAAAGATTCATTGAAATATATTTGGGTCAAAGGGATTAAGTGGGGACTAAATTTAGCATACAATTATTTTTATCTAACTATATTGTGGACAGGAAAATACATATGCCTGGCATCTGCCCATACATATAAATTCATGCAATAATAGCACTGAGTGATATGTCCCACTGACTGATATAGTATTCTTAGCAGTGGCAATAGTTAAAAGATAATTCATCATAATGTTACATAAATTTAAAATCTCCCAAATCTTTATATCAACCAGTTTTGTCACATTTTGTATTTGTCGGGAAAAAAAATCTCTATATTAGATGAAACTTTTTACAAAAAAATTAAGCATAAGAAAATGCTTGCAAAAAGTCTGCATGTTAGGTAACTGGATACAAAAATGTCCATATCAGAAGTATACAGTATATTATGTTGTGTATGCATTTTCTTTCAAACCTTTTACTAAATTCACAGATAGATGCTGGTCAAAACTGGCTACTGATAAAATGAGAAAGTAAGCAAAGCTAATTTGAAGTTTTCAGGGGTCTAAGTGATCAGGGAATAATTTACATATAAGCTTCATAACAGCAAATAAGGAATGTATATGAGAATGAGTTCTGAAAACTTTTCAAACTGTGTTCCATTGAAAGCCAATAGAATTCTAGGGTAATGCAAACATCATCAAACTCCTACAATAATGTGTACAATGTTGTACTACAATCTATATCATTGCAATAAGAACTTCTAATACAGTGGCATTTAAATAGTTCATAGGAAAAAATAGTCATTAAAAAGGTGGTTGAATTAGGGCTGAACAAAAGATACATCAAATCAATCAGATAAAACTCAGATTAGCAATACAGGAATGTATTTAAGCAAGCTGAGAATCAAAATTATAGCTACCTAGAATACAGAGCTTAATGTTTTACAATTCAGGGAAATTGAAAATGTATTGGAAAATGTTCTTTGGTCTACTCTCCACTCTATATCTTACTTAATAGATCTTCAGACCACCACAGATGTTGAAATTCACTATACATATGGGCAAACTGGAGTGTTGTAGCAACTGATGCCCACTGTCCAGCCACAATATGGGGGTAAACATCTACCCACAAACCCTTTTAAAAACCAATGTTTACTTGAACTAATTTAGTAATAGCACTTTTTGTAGATTAACTGGCACTACAGGTCAAATGAAGTCAAACATGACTCAAATAAGTTTTCTGTACTACTTTCATGATGTTTTCCAAGTTTCCTATCAAATTTCTGTGAATTTCTTGTATTATCAGATCAAGAAATGAATATTAATCAGGAATCCATGTGCTCAATCCTTCAAAAGCCTTAGTCATTTTGTGTTTGAATTATTGCAACACGCTCTGCATGGGGCTACCCTTGATGAGCCCTTGGACGCTATAGCTGGTGCAGAATGCAGGATTGAGGGCAGGTCTTGAGGCCCCAAGAATGGCCCATGTAACACCACTGCTCTGCAAGCTGCACTGGCTGCCAGTTTCCTTCCAGGTGCAATTCAAGGTGTTGGTAATCACCTTTAAAGCCTTTCATGGCATGGGTCTGATGGGTTCACTTAACAACTATGATACTAACTTAACTGTTGTGATTCACTTAACGACTGTGGCAAGAAAGATAATAAAATATGGCAAAACTCAACAGCTGTTGAGCAATTTTGGGCTCAATTGTAGTTGTACATTGAAGACTACCTATACTGCTAGGAAAATTAAGTAATTTGTAAATATTCTTCTGTTCACTAACAAGCAGCAGTCCTATTTAAAGACTTCATTCATTTATTTATACCCTCAGCTTCCTTTTTATATAATCACTTGAAGTGACTTAAAACAATTTTTAACCAATAGTAGTATTATGCCACTGCTTGCACTGACAATTTAGTTAATATTAAATAGACTCTTAAGATCAGCCTTAATTTTTGTCATCTATTTTCTTTTTTAAATGTGCAAATTTTTTTACCAAATATCTTACCCTCTTTTGCTTGTTGCTGTGGAAGTCAAATCAAGATAAGAAACTTTATGGCAATTCCTTGCCAAAGCTTGAACTCCAATATCACTCACGTCTTTACATCCATTAACATCAAGGTACCTAAAAGGATGCAAAAAGCAGTAACCTGACACAGAAACTGGTTTCCTGTCTACATTGGGAGAGGGTGGGGGGGAGAAGGAGTTGCAGTGATAGTAAAAGAGGGGACACGCAGCTGGATCCAGGCAGTGATAACTGCTTCCTTGGAGGAGGGAAGCTTTCCTGCCGCCTTGAAGGAGGCCTCTCCTCAAGAAACCTGCCTTGGATCCGGCTGTTTTGAGTAATTTCCGTCCAGTCTCCAACCTTCGCTTTCTTGCGAAGATTGTTGAGAGCGTGGTGGCACGTCAGCTCCCAATGGCCCTGGATGAAGCGGAGTACCTCGATCCGTACCAATTGGGTTTTAGGCCCGGATACAGCACGGAGACGGCATTGGTTGCACTGGTGGATGGTCTCTGGAGGGCTCGGGACAGAGGTCATTCCTCTGTTCTGGTCCTATTAGATCTTTTGGCAGCTTTTGAAACCATCAACCATGGTATCTTGCTGTGGCGCCTCGAGGGGTTGGAAGTGGGAGGCACCGTTTTACGGTGGTTCTCTTACCTCGGGTCAGACGCAAGCGGTATTGGCAGGGGGGCAGAGATCGACCATGAGGCCCCTCACTTGTGGGGTGCCCCAGGGGTCGGTTCTCTCGCCCCTTCTGTTCAACATTTATATGAAACCCCTGGGGGAGATCATCCGTGGTTTCAGGGTGAGGTACCATCAGTACGCTGATGATACCCAGCTTTTTATATCCACCCCGAACCAGCCCAGTGGTGCCCTCAATGTGATGTCCCGGTGCCTGGAAGCGGTACGGGTCTGGATGGGGAGGAGCAGGCTTCAGCTTAACCCTGCCAAGAGTGAGTGGCTGTGGGTAGTGGCATCTTGATCCGAAGGAGAGGTTCCATCGTTGGCTATAGGGGGTGAAGTTTTACCCCCTGTAGACAGGGCACGCAACTTGGGTGTCCTCCTGGATTCACGTTTGAGTTTAGATATGACAACCGTGACAGAGGGACGCATGTTCAGATTCGTCTGGTGCGTCAGTTGCGCCCCTATTTGGACCGAGATGCCCTACGCAGTTACTCAGGCGCTAGTCACCTCCCGTCTTGTCTACTGTAATGCTCTCTACCTGGGGCTGCCCTTGAGGACCACTCAGAGGCTTCAGTTGGTGCAGAATGCGGCCGCACGGGTTGTGATGGGAGGGTCCCGATACTCCCATGTTACACCTCTCCTGCGCGACTTGCATTGGTTACCAGTTGCCCTCCGGGTGAGCTTCAAGGTGCTGGTGATGATCTATAAAGCCCTACATGGCTTAGGCCCAGGATACTTGTCGGACCATCTGCAGCCAGCAACGGCTTCCCATCGCCCGTTCTCACAGGGAGGGTCTTCTCCGGGTGCCATCGGCTAGACAATGTCGGCTGGTGGTCCGCAGCTTTCTCTGCGGTCGCACCCACTCTTTGGAATCAACTCCCCCTGGGGCTTCGGTTGGCTCCTGATCTTCGCACCTTCCACCGCAAATTAAGAACATGGCTGCTCACATCGACTAAGGGGTTTTTTGATTATTTTAATGGGTTTTAATATATGTTTAAACTATATATTTATACATTTATGTATTTATACTTAGGTCTTTTATGTCTTTTATTGGCTTTGTTTTTACTTGTTGTGAGCCGCCCTGAATCCTATGGAGATAGGGCGGCATATAAATTATATTAAATAAATAAATAAATAAAAGAACCATCAAGATACTGTCCATAATTTTAGCAAAATAAAGAAAACAACAGAGCCGAGGTGGCACAGTGGTTAGAGTGCAGTATTGCAGCTACTTCAGCTGACTGCTAGTTCAGCAGATCAGCGGATCAAATCTCACCGGCTCAAAGTTGACTCAGCCTTCCATCCTTCCGAGGTGGGTAAAATGAGGACCCAGATTGTTAGGGGGAAATATGCTATTTAGTGGCATATTTGGTGTAAGCCGCCCAGAGTCCTCGGAGAGTGGGCGGCACAGAAATATGACTAATAAAATAATAAAATAAAATAAATAAACAACTTTTTTTAAAGCAAAGCAACATAATTATTACACTAAGGGGGAGATAATACTCACAGAGATGTGCAACTATAGGATTTCTTATCTCTTCTTTGATTAAATAGATTAAAAATGAGTTTCAGAACAGGCTATCCTGCTAAACCCATACTTCATTTATTGAATACATGTTACTTGATTCTCTCTCAGAGTTTAAACTGTGATCAATAGTAACCACAACTCTATGACTTTCAGCTTCAATTATAACTAGGTTCCAGTTCTTTATTTTAAATTTATTATTAAAATATCAGAATGTTAAGAATCTAATACACTTTTAAATTTTGCTGTTTAAAACCATATACATTTGATAGCACAACAAAATATTAAGTAGTTGCCACAGAAATAGTGCTATCTAGTACAGCTTCAAGGACACTTTAATAATGCATTTGAGGCCACAAACAGCAAAAAAGCAAAACAAAATGTAACAACATAACTAAGGACGAAACATCACTGAAAATTATTTAAATAATACCAAAATATATAAATTCAAGGACAAGTGGATTTCTAACATATTATCTTACCTGATCCCTGGCAAATAACTGCTAATTTCAATTAGACTGATGTCAGTTATGTGAGCACACGAATTAAGAACCAAACAATCCAATTTAGGACACTTCTTCAAAATACAATGTACTAGAGAATCCCTCATCTGCAGCCCAAAACAAGACAAAAGCAAGAAATAAGCCAATGTGGAGGATTGTCTTTCAATAATAGAACAGAGCTATTCACTGCAAGTCAAGTTCCTTATTGCCAGTACGATAAGACCACCAGCTCCGGTATATTATTTATAGATTAATGTTCAATGTGTATTGGCATACATTTTCCCCATAACTCTTTTGAGTTTATATATAAGTCCACGCATGGTATTACTTTCCTAATCCTTTTAGGAAAGCAGAGGGTATAAGAACTTCTAAGGAGTGACTGATTCAAGAGTTAAGAATAGGGAGCCTAGATTACAGTGATTTTCTTCTTTTCTTGGAGTCAGTTCCATTCAGAGTTAGTAGGCACAAGCCCAAGAACCGTGCTTTGTAAGGGTTCCTTAGGACTTAATTGTATCTCCACTTCTATTTAACATCTGAGCAAGATTATCCCTATCAATATATGGATGACATACAGCTGTATATCTCAACTCTAGACTGAACTGATGATGTGGTTGGGGCCCTGTTCTAGAGACTGGATTCTGTTAGAATTCAGATAGGGAGGAAAAGGCTCAAGCCTAACCCTATCAAGTCTCAGTGCCTAGTAATACAAGAAGTCCCATTGCCAGTAATATTGGACAATGTTGTTCTGGATAGGGTTGCAGGATTACCTCAGACAGAATTTGTGTGTAACCGGAGGGTCCTCCTGACTCTTGCTTGAATTGCAAGTGACAGCCTTGGCAAGGAGGGCCTTTGCACAGATATCATAATTCATTATAAACATTCTGCAGTTAACTTATGTGATACCATTTGCAATGGCTTTCAGCTACAAATCCAGATAAAGCCTGGCATGACTTGGGTTCTGGATACCTAAAAGAGCACCTTGCTCCAAAGTCGCTGCTCAATCACTCACATCCTGGATTACCGCAGTGCATTCTGCATGGGGCTACTATCCTGGAAGAGTATTTGGAAGCTACAGCTGACATAGAAAGCAGCCCCATGGGTAGTTCTAGGAGCCCCTAGAGTGGTACATTTAACAGTGGCCTAGAATGGCCCCTACATTTAACAATGCTGCTGTACAAACTGTACTGGTTGCTGGTTTGCTTCCAAGTCCAATTCAAGGTGTTGATTATCATCTTTTAACCCCTTTATGGCATGGGTCCAGGATACCTGCAAAACCATCTCACCTGAATGGGATTGGCCCACCCCACTCATTCAAGCAGAAGAGGCATGCTGTGGACCCTTTTGTTAAAGAATTCTGTGGCTGGCGGGATCCAAGATAAGGACTTTTTCTGCTGTAGCTCCCATCCTGTAGTCTAGATTCTAGAACATCATGCTCCTCAAAGTGAGATCTACTCCCACCCTCTTCTCCTTTTGAAAGACCCTCAAACTGGCTCTGCTGATTGGTCTGGGCTCCTGATGAGAGCATCCCACATTGGAATTCATTAGTAGACTACAGAGAAGTTCCCACTCCCTACCCCATTGCATTCCAGTTTCTAACTCATCGAATTTATGTTAATTTTAATATTTAATGTTTTATATTTTGCTTTTATGATGTTGTAAGCCATCCAAAGTCACTTGACAGTAAGATGGGCGGCATATAAATTTAACAAATGAATAAATATAGTGGCAGGTTGGCCTCCTCTGCATCCAGTCTGTGTTTTAGCATCAGAAGAGGGGATACTAGGCTGGGAGAAAACTCATTTAGGACTTAAAAAAAAAAATCATTAGTATATTTTAGTCAATAAGCCTATTAAGTGTAAAAGATTTATTTCTTCCAGGGATTACTGAAGCTTCCCCTAAAGAAGGAAGTTTGAAAGTGGAAAATAATTGCCTAGGACTGTGGGGCCCAAGAATGACTTTTTAATTTCAGTGTATGAATTATAACATGTTTATACACAATTTGCACCTATTTCCATAATATTTTGTGAATAGTATGAATATTCATTTTAGTGTTCAGTTTCCAAACTTATATCCAGAAGACTGATTTATTTTTTTTAAAAAGCAACATAAAATCTCAGTATTTTTCTACACTGAGAAACCTATAAAGCCTTCAGTGGTTTACATTTTTAAGTTGTCAACCTTTGACATAATATGATAAATTGAACACAAGCAAAAAAGAAATAATTAACAGAGGGAAATGGGTGAAATAAATAAACAACTCTTACCATTTCAAGGCCTGTAACATTGAGGCTAGTAAGCTTTTGCAATGAATTTACCATTTGCACTAAACAGTCCTGCGAGATTCTATGAACTCTGCCAATATTCAGAACCTCTAGACCTGGACATTTAGTAGAAATTGATTTCAAGCATTTGTCTGTTATGGCTTGACAGCCAAACATTTCCAGTTTCTTAAGGCTAGAAAAGAACATAAGGAAGTTAGTAATATCCTTCAAATTAGCCATTCAAGTGTCATTCATTTTTTTTTAAGATAAGTGCTTATAGATAACATCACTCCCCAATTTTAACATGAGAAGCATATGAAAACGAAATATGACATTACTGATATTATAATATCTTGGTCTAAGTCTGAACATGTTATTGATAAATTAATTGATAAATTAAGCATGTAGGATTAACTATATTTTTGTATTGTAGCTGATTTCAGAAAGCACACGCTTCTTATATGATTTGATATAGCACACATGGGATTATTTATTTGGCAATTTGAAATTACCTACATGAAAAGAAAATAAGAACATATGTAAGAATTCTAGTAAATTGCAGGAATCCTGTTAACTACAAACAATTCAAAAAAATGCCCTCCCCTTCAAAATAGGCCTCTCTGTGGAATTTCTCCAGTGAGTGATAAAAGTTGAATTGGCCATATCCAACAGACAAAATGAGACAGAAAAAAAGAACAATTTTGCAGTCTTTGGTTAGGTGATACATTTAACATAGAAAATAAATAGTTTTTAGGGCCTTGAAGCATCAGCATATAATTGTTGAAATCTTGGGCTTGGCACAAGATAAAGCCAGCGTCATTCGATCAAGGAACAAAAAAGTGGCTTGCCAGGATATTCTTGGGCCAAAATAAACCGCAAGTGACAAATTAGCCTTAGAAATTTGGGAATTGTTATTCAACTCAGACCCATTAAATAGCCTCAGACTAGTAACTGTCAGCCTCAGTTCATTTTCCTGCCAGATCATATATTGATCTATCTTACAAGGTTGCACAGTAAGTTCTAAGAAGCACCTAGGAAAAATGATACAGACACTTTTCTACCATTATTAAAAATTCTCCTCTGTGTTTTCAGCCCAGATGCTAGTTATTCCTGCTTCTTCTCTTCACTGTTTTTTAGAGCTTTCAACAGACATTTATTCTGCTCAAAGGTGGGCTCTGAACAGTATGAAGAGTTGTCCACTAGAGAAGAGTAAAAAAAAATTCTAAAGGGCAGTTCATCATAACTAGAAAAGAAAAAAAGATTGTGTACAGTTTGTAGGAAACGAAAAGTCACATTGGGAGACTCTGGTTACAATCTGTTAGGTAACCAAATGGAAATATAAACATTTGGTAAAGTTTGCACTGTATTTGGTTTTATATAAATATTTTTATTCAAGTAGATAACATATATTATATAGTTCAAATTAACCATAAAGACTAACTGTAATTAAATGTTTTGTTTGTTTGTGTGTAGATAAAGATAACTTGTACAGGGCGAAAGAAGTTAACTGTCTATCTCAGGCAAAGATGCAAATCTTATGTAGGTGAATACACATGAAAATAAATAATGAAATAACACAGTCATTTGCCTTCAGCTTCATAAAGTTTAAATCAAGAATGAGATATGATTTTGTTTTCAAAAATAATAAACCAGAGTCTATGTAGTTATCACATCAACTTATGATTTGTTCCAAAAAACAAACTATAATTTTAATCTTGAAGTGAATATGCGTACAGTACTATGTTAAGACAAGAAATCAAGGAGAAGGAATTATGGCTTTTTTTTTTTTTTTTGGTGAACTCTGCATATCTGTTGTACTTATTACAAGACCTAAATTCTTAAGGCATTCCGCGATAAAAATGCAAAATAATAAATAAGGCATTCATAAGGTTTTGTTTTCTCTTCTGAGACCAGAATTTATTTAAAGTACTGCAAGTTACAACCTTTTCTTACAGTATATTAAACAATATAATACATTACAAACAATATAATACATTACACAGAAATAATGTAGTATTGAAGCTTTTTTTGTCATTAAGCAGGCCAAACAATCAATACATACAAGTTCAAATTACTACAAAGTGCTTGAATGATGGCAACATGATTAACTTAAAATAAGATTTCCAACATTTGCCATCATTACTTGTAGTGTTTGTGGCATGTTTATATTTCTTCCTGGAAAACAATTTGCAGTATGCAAATGTTAGTGGTATACAGCTAAAAAGTGAGATGACTGGAGCAATCATTGGTTGTACATCAGCTGATGACAGCAGTGAAGATGTTTATGATTAAATGAAAGAAGGGCTTACCAAAGTTGCTGACAATGGAGGCAACTATCTACAAAGAAGACAATTAAAAATGCAGGAGAGAATCAGAAACAAAAGACAGGACATTCTCTATTGTTGGAGCTCAGATAAAGCTTTCTGAGAAGATTCTACATCTGAGCCTTCAAGAAAAGAGGCACTGCAGAACAAAAGATAGGATATAGATTTTTGAAAGGCAGAGAGGATGCAGTAGCACTTCTCAAGAAAATAAGGAAAAAAACTGATGGTGTTACCTGGTTGGATAAGGAAATATCTTCAAGAAAACAAACGAGCTTTAGAGAGCACCAGGGACCCCACAGTTCAACCCTGAGTTACAAGTACTCTTCTACCATAAAAAGCATTCTTCTATCATAGAAAAAAGTTATAACTGATCTGTTGTTATAAAGAACTGAAACAAGCATACTATATGTTAACAGGATCAGTGAGCTTGTGAAGTACTGTATGTTAATTACCAGGAGTAAGAATCAGGAATCTGAAAGAACTTCCGAGATTTAGCGAGTTCACAAACAATTGTTATTTCTCCCAAGCTGTACATACAGGGACATTTGTACAGCTATAATCGTATCATAATTTAAAAGATAAGGAAGGGATTTCAGTAATCTAGTCTTTTCATTTATTCATTTATATCCTCATTTATTCAAAAGGAATCCACAGAAAACACTTCAAAAAAGATATGTGAATGACATGGTGTCCAAGAGAGAAAGGTTTGTGGGATCACCATCTGAATTATCTAGATAATGGACTATTGAAACACTATGCACTGTTATCCACAAAGATTAGTAAAAGTAGTTTAAGCATAGTAAGCTATGTTTTTCTGTTGCAATAGCAGGGCCTTTGAAACTACTTAATAAAAAAATCAGAAAGTTGTTTTATAAAATTTGTGACCTAGGTCTAAGCACTAATGTTCAGATTACGGGAAATAAAATAAGATGAATGTAGTAAAAGAAAGCATAGTAAGAATAACTGAAACTTGGGTCATATGACTTCTATAACTAGAACAGAACTGAAAAACATAATTTATTCAAAAGGAATTAATAGAAATATTAAAAGACAGTTGTAGGTTAAAAAATCCATATCTCCTCAGAAACCCAAGGAGTGAATTTAGTGATACTACACTATACTGGATTAAAATATATGGAGGAATGAACAAAAGTAATACTATTACTGATGATCACTATCACCACACAAGCACAACGAAAAGATGTCTGTGATATAAAAATAAACTCTAGAATTTTCAAAGATACATAGAATAATTGTGATGGGGGATTTTTAATTACCCTAATTTATGCTGGTCAAACATTCTCTACAAAATTTCTAACTGACCTTGTTGACGATTTAATTATTAAAAGCTGGGAATAGGCACAAAAGCACAGTATTGGGTATTCTTGATACTTAGCCATGACAGGATTTCTTTGCTTGGATGTATTAAAATGAAAGCTAACCAGTCATTGGTCAAGGATGGTTTTCTTTAGCATCCTGCAAAAGTCTGGACTCAATTAGAAAGATCTGTGTGTTCTGGGTTTAAATTCATGGGTTTGACTTTTGTCCTAAGTACAATTGCCAAGCATAGTTAACCACGGCCACACATTGGAAAGGGTTATTTTTATAATAATAAAATTATTATAATAATAAAATTTTATAATAATAAAATTGTGGTTTTGGCAGCAAAAATATAAGTCCAATTTTATAGAAATTAGGAAATGTCTTGTGCACCCTTCTAAATGAAAGCAATGATGATGCAACCACCTTGTACTGAATTTTGATTCACAATTTTAGTTGGCATATACCTTACCTTTTTCCATGCTTTCCAATCAAGGCCATTACTGATTCATTCGTAATCTGGCATCCATTAGCAGAAAAACACTGTAAACTAAAGGAACAGTAGCAATTGCAATTGCAAGCAATTACTTGCATTTATAATATATTAAAGTATTGTACAATTTAGTTGATTTGAGCCTGCTTCTTATATTGTAGATGTTGACTTTCTGATGTGCAGGAAAAGCTGAGGAGCAAATTTCACACATCTATCTATATATAAGAATTATTTTCCTGTCAATCCTCTTAACTCTCTTTAGTTACTTTTATACAAGTATCTTCTTCTATAATGTATCAGATTTTCTTACAATGAGTATGTTCTGATTAGGAAACTATAATATAAGATGTGGTTTTAAATATAGGCTCCTGTACTGATCTCATTTATTTTTCATAGTAAATGAAACAATATGAATACTGACCTTAGAATATTGCAGATATTCATCATGCTAAATTATAATGTGACTTGTTTTCATCTTAGCAGATTTAGGGAATCATACATTACAATTTTATACCATGTGTGAATCAAGCCAAATAACTTTTCAACAAGCAGGATTTTTAAAAATCTTGGCTTAAAGACCAATACATGAATTCAGTCAAGTTGAACCAAAGTTTAGTTTCTATAAAATTAACCATGATGCAGGTATATCTAGTTAAAAGTCAGTCCCACCTTAATCAATAAGCTTCCTCTGAAGTAGATACTACAAGTAGCACAGCTTAAAATTCCATAATTTGATATTGTGCTTTAATGAAAAATAAACAATTATCTTTTACTGGATTAACTACATTTAGGAAAATCAGTATGGATGCTTGTAATTTTTGCCAAACCTATTAACATTAACATAAACTAAACACCTTTCAATTTAAATCCTAACTTTCCCTCATTTCAGATGATGAATGCCAATGGAGAGATGTCCAACATTGGATATTGAAGGGGGAGGGGAAAGGAAGCTTGCACCAACAGATATTTTTATTGTTGTTTATTTATTGCATTCCTGGTTATAAATAAATACAAATCAAAACAATTTTAAAATGGCAGACCACATTGAGGAGTAAAGATGGCAAAAATGACCAAAAAAAGAAAAAACTCTGACAGGAACAGGAAGAAATAAATTGCCAAAGGGGACTTCGCTCATCTTTGCAAAAGATCAGGGCAGAGCCAGGTTTTTAAGGCCCTTCGAAACACCAGCTAAGTGGGGCTGTCCAGAATTTGGGAGTGACCTCATCCCAAAGGGCAGGCACTGAGAAACCATATTTATAGGGTTTCAATACATAGTATGGTTTAACTTAAGGAGTGTGCCAATCCTGCCAGATCAAATTGGCGAAGCAGATAATGTGGAAGACAAGTGGCCCCTCAAGTAACCAAGCCCTATGTCATGTCAGCTTTTATAGGTAATAACTAGCACTTGGAAACAAACTGGCTTGTACAGCTCACAAAACAGATATGTTAAGATATGCCCAACTCTGCCTGCCCTGCTGCATTTTAGACCATCCTTAAGCTTCCTGATGTCTTCAAGAGAAGATCTCATGCAGAGAGTTTTGCAGTAGTCAAGCCATGAGGTCATCATGACATGAGTGAATGGAATCCTCAGGGAAAACACCCCAATTAACAGAAATAATAAAAGGGCAAGGAAAAACAGAGGAAAATTGAAACAACAATAAATTGCCATAAATTACTAATGTTTTATGGAGAGAACAGAACAATGTGATGAGTGAAGCAGAAGTATTCTAATAAAAAGCAGGGCAGGGCATTCCAAACTGCAAGAAAATCCTATGTAATCTTAGATATGCAATTGGCCTTTCCCATTGTTTTACAACTGATTGTACAAAATGGTGGTAAAAGTATTTGGAGACAAAGACATTTTCAGGAATTTATTTTTTTAGATACCTTCTAGAACCTTTGACTAGGGCATTGAGTCCAAAATCAGTAGCTCCTGTCCAACTTATATCTATAACTGCCAAGTTATGGCAAAAGGTGCTTGCATGAAGCAGAATCCTGTTCCCTTTATATCCAGAACCACTGCAGTTTTTTATATTCAGTTCCTAAGTACAAAACAGGAGGGGGGGGGAGAAATTGCAATGAATTGAATGAAACAATAATTTTTATTAGTATTCCTTATACATCAATCAGAATCATTTATTGTTTATTTTAGGGCAGTGCCACACTTCAGTTGTAAAGCAAAAAGGGTACTTGGCAGTTGTAAGCTTAAAGCAGCTGCTTCTTTTCCTGGAATCTCACAACTGTAATGTGACCCTGGGAAAAATGTGTTTGGTTTAAGAAATTGCTGTAAGATGCTCCATGCAAACCTATGTATTCTCTAAATCATCCCTTGAATCTAAAACATCCACCCAATCCCTATTGTTTATGTTTACAACAGGTTAGAAAAAAACAGTGTTTATTATAATAAGCTTCCTTTCAAATTAAATTCTAGACAGTTTTTTGTAATAATCAAATCAAAGAATTGAAAATTCATAAAGATTTTCAGATTACATTACTATTGCTTTAACTTCATGTTTTGTGTCTCACGGCAACATTTCAACTCTACATAGTTTATGAGAGACAAAAAGAAAGGAGGGAAAGGTGGGGGAGATACTGTATCTGCAGTTTTTAATATGTTTTTGTTCTTTCCATTTTTTCTGTCAGCTTCCATCATCATTTCTCAGAATGTTTCTACTGCAGGGATAAACAAAAGCCCCCTCTTGATCTCAGTAGCGCTAACAATATATAATTTTGGAATGAGTCAGGAAGACACTGTCTTGCAAAATTTTAACAATAAACCAAACATTGCTTTTCTTTTTAATTTGTATTTATTCTATTTATAATGTTATTAATTTCTAAGCTTCCATTTTGTAGTTTGATAAATGTACCGTCTGTTATAATCTTTTAATAAGAAAATAGCCTCTCCTGGACTTTTCTCATCTTAAAATGCCATCTGAACATTAATAAATCTGACTGGGATACTGATACTAGATGGGAGATGACAAATGACTCATGTAAAAAAACATTTCTTGAAATAGAAACAGGGTTAATTAATTTGAGTTTAAATCTTGGGGTTTCTAGCTTGACATCTTGGATTGATTGGATTTCATTTTCCAATCTCAAAGAAAAAACTATTTTTTGGATAGGTACCACCACTACCTGCTAGATCTTTCCAATTCTGGATCAGGCAGTGGGGCATGTTAGAAGAACTACATGTTGACCAACATACTTCCAGCATGAAGATAAAATAAGGGCATACCTGGAGATAATTAAATTAATTTACTCTTTTTGCAAGAGAAAAGCATGGAGAAAGAACAAATACTGCCTTACTCCATATATATGACCTCTTGGGATGACCTCAACAGAAAATTAGGTCAACATCTAGCTCTCATTTCTAATACCACATTCTAAAATTATATTGCTTATAGCAGACAGCCAGTTTGTTATCATAACATCCTGAATTACAATTTTTACAAGTAGGTTACTCATTATTGTTCCGGATCTACAGTCAGAAAAATTGAAATCAGCCATTCTGGTCTTATTGTGAAATATGGAAGCGTTACTACAAGCGTTACTACAGAATTACCTTTTTATCTATCAAGATGTCTTATGAGCTTGTCATAGATATCCTTTTGTTTTTAATTTGATTTTGGAACCATTTGTTTGCCTTATTAAACAAAGGGAAGATATGCTCAGTATAACAAGTGGACTGAATGCAAGCTGTTATTAATGCAGATGGCATACTATGTCTTATTGATAATTACACTGTACATAAATTACTTATATTATACAATGCTAGTAATTTATCAGGTTATTCAATACACTGGGAGAAATTTCATATCTCCTATGGGCAGTATGTGTATGAAAATTTGTAAAAAGTAGAGTTCTTGCTTTTTGCTTGAATATTTTAAACCTCTGGGAATAATAATTCCAAGGAACTTGTAGAAGAGCAGGTAGAGCTGGGGGCAGAGTTAAGCACATCATCCGCTTAGAGTCACTGCTTTCCCACAAGCGCTCTAAGTCCAACCCCTCTCAAATTCCATTGATCTTTATCTGGCACCAATTTAGAGTGGAACTTTAGTTGACCAGATTAATGTCAGGAGCAAAGAATCGGGACCATTCACAAGGTTGCAGCACAGAAGATGTATTCAAGGCTATACACAAGAATCTGGTGTGGTCAGCTTTATATTTAGGTCAAATATAACATGTATGAGTGAACTCACGGCCCTGAGTCCTTCGGGAGAAGGGCGGTATAGAAATTTAATAATAAATAAAAAATAAATAAATAAAGTTCTGTGCATATTTCTCTCTTCCTTATAGTCCTTGGAGCTTTAAAATTTTTACATAAGGTATGCTATAGTACCTCTTTGAGAACTTAAGAATTAAATAAGATCTCATCCCCAGCTCTTGAATGGAAGAGATTCTATAAGAGGAGAAACCAAGTGCATAAAAATATCCAATTTACTCTTATTCATGTTGCATTGAGCCTTGGTGGTGCAGTACTGCAGGCTATTTAGAGTGCAGTACTGCAGGCTACTTCTACTGACTGCCAGCTGTCTGCAATTTGGCAGTTCAAATCTCACCAGGCTCAAGGTTGACTCAGCCTTTCATCCCCTCCGAGGTCAGTAACATGAGGAGCCAGATAGTTGGGGGTAATATGCTGACTCTGTAAACCACTTAGAGTAAAGCACTGTGAAGCGGTATATGTCCAACTGCTATTGCAAATCAGAATTAATATAAATATGGAAACCAAACTGAAATGAGTAGAGCTTGGTTTTCAATAGAATATATTTTTAATTTTGTGAAATCAATATTACTTATATTATATTAAACTAGAATGAATATGACCCACTGTAAGCATCAGGATCGAGTAGTGTGTATAGAAATTTTATTTCTTTATATTATACTATGTTCACATACCATGTTTCCCTGAAAATAAGACCCTGTCTTATATTTTTTGAACCCTGAAATAAGCGCTTGGCCTTATTACCATGCGTTCAAGAGTCCGATTGGGCTTATTATCAGAGGATGTCTTATTTTGGGGAAAACAGGATAGAATCGTATAATTTAAAATCTACATAAATTATAATGAAAATTAATAAATATTTCCCAACCTGCTAGAATTACAAAAACAAATCCAAGCTTTATATTTAAAGTGGACATTACCTTGAGATATCCTTCACAGTACTGGAAGAATTGTTTAAGCCCAACTTCAGAAATTCTCTGATCTTTATCATGGCAATGATCAAGAGTGAAACGCTCAGGGCGGTGTTTTCCTAAACCAATCAACCAATCATCATTTAAGCAGTGGCAATCTTTAAGCTGAATCTTCTTCCCTGGAGAAAAATAACCTAGTTTATTGATGCAGGAGGATGTTTATTCATTAACTAAAGACTTTTTACAATATTTCTTTTACAATGAAAATAAAACATTACTATTAATAGAATAGAATTCCTCATTGGCCAAGTGTGGTTGGACACACAAGGAATTTGTCTCCGGTGCATAAGCTCTCAATGTATATACAAACAACAAAGTGATAAGCCATAGATCATAAATCATAAGATACAACAATTGATAAATCATAATATACCAATAGGAGAAGGTAGTAGTAAAGATGAGTGGTGAGAAAGATGAGAGGGACAAGATGACAAGGATAATAGCAACGCAGCCTACTACATGGGTAAATATCTTTGGGCAGAAGACAGTGCTGTAGGAGTTAGGTATTTAGCTGAGTGATGGCATGGGGGAAGAAGCTGTCTTTGTTTTTAGTTCTTTTGGCATGCAATGCTCTATAGTGGCATCTTGAAGGGAGAAGTTGAAACAGTTTATGTCCATTTATTAAGGCAAAATGTATGATTTTCTTTTCCTTGGAGATGTATTGTGGCAATTGCTCACCACAATCATTCACTGAATCTGAACAAGTAAAGATTTGAAATTAGATTTTCTCAAGCCCCATTTTACATTACAACCACTATATTTGATATTTCAATAGCATGGAAGAAGACTCGGGATACCAAGAACAAAAGCTGCAGTGTTAATTGGGTGACCCAGGGAAACGTCAGTGTTAATTGTAATAAAAATTTTCATGCTAGCCAGGGCTTATTAGTATATTACTCTGACTACTGTACAGCCATCTAGAGAAAGCAAATCCACCTTGGGTGTGCTAATGGAAAAATACATAATGTCACGGGAGTCACATTTTAGGAGTCAATCTGCTGAGGCAGTCTCTAATGATAATTATTCATTTACTGAATAAATACTAAAGATTCCAATGACTGAGGCACTTAGCCTCCTCTAAAGTAGCTCTTTGGATCACAAACTTTATGTATCAAATAAACACTAGACGATATCAAAGCAAGCAAATTAAATGGTATGAACTAGAACTGAAAAGTACCTCTCCTAATTCAATTAAACTCTTTGTTATAGAATAATGAGGGGAAAAGGAAATAACTGTTTTTCTTAAAATTGTGTGCAATTTCTTCCAGAGGCAATGACAACTGTTTTGAGAACAAAGGTGCGCTGATTCTTAAAAGTGTTTGAAAAGCAGAGCTGCTGATTTCTTCTATTAATGATTCTTCAGATCCAGTCTTATATTTTCCATTATGCCTCACAAATTATTAGTTCATGCATGTTTACACAGGTGCAAACTCTAGCAGAATTAGTGAAGTTTATTCCACTTGAAGAATATGATATGAAGGACTGACTACAGCTATAAAATAAATGATATAATATTCATCACATAGAACTATTATAAAAAATATCATTGTAATCTTGAAATATAGACCAGAGTAATGAAAGTGGCATTTGACCAAATTGAGAACTCAAGGTATTTGTAATTTGCCAGCAGTTGCTATTTATAAATTGGCAATTATCTAAAGCGAGATAATAACCAAGGAGTCTAGGGCAAGCAGTGTACAAGACTGAAGCACAAATCAGAATCAGAAGTTAAAAGCTAAAAGCTAGAAGGCAATAATGAGAAACAAACTGTAAATCACTGCAAATTTGAGAAAAACCATAAACCGCACAAGGGCCTTGATATTCAAAAAAGGCTCAACTCAGACAGGAAGTAGCGTTGCAATGCTTTCCAAGAGGATCCAGTACAGATAGTCTTTGATTTACAACCCCAATTGGGACTAAAATTTCTATTGCTAAGCAATGCGGTTGTAAAGTGAGATGCCATATGATCACATCACTTAGCAACTGCAATCTTGGTGATCCCCGTTGCTTTCTTTATGCGCCCCTGCCTTGAGGAACATCAAGAAGCCCCCAAACTGTGCAGCTCTGTGGCTGCTTGCCATGACATGGCAAGCCAGTTTGACATAGAAGAAAGAATAAGAGGTTGGTTTCATATATTTGATTTTCAGATGTCCCAACAGGAGCCTTGAACTTTGCTCTTGAGCCCCACCCAAGAAATCCACAATGCATCCAAGCCAGTTTAACACACTTTATTTGCAACTGAAGTACAGGTAATCCTCACTTGACAATGGTAATGGGACCAACAACACAACTACAATGTGGTTGTAAAGTGCACTGTTACATAACCATGCTGACTTACATTGACAGTTGCAGCAGTCCCAGTTGCCAAAGTTCAGAAAATTCTGTGTGGTCATAGCATCCCATTAGTCAAGGAGGACTAACTGAAATACATAGCACCATCTAAACAGATTCCTCTTGAATCTAATATGTTTAGAGCTTAACTTTATCTTATCCCTGTCCAAGAGCTGGGCAGAACTTCACTATAAACTGTTTCCAACTCTAGAAGTCTCAGTAACTCTTTTCTCACTCTATTTCTCACACCAGCCTACCTTCTATATATTCATACTTCTCTAAACAACTTAAATACAGAAGAGAGCAATTAGCTTGGCCCAAAGAGAATGAATTACAAAATATCAGAGAACTAGCTAAATTTGTTTTCTACAGTGAACAATAAATATACCCACTTAACATAATAATATAAATATTTTTTAAAGAAATAATTTTTAAAGAAAAACCACCTCCAAAATATAAAGCATTCATAACATTACATTCATAAGAATCAGAGCAGAGGTGGCATTCAGCAGGTTCTGACCAGTTCTGGAGAACCGGTAGCGGAAATTTTGATTACTTCGGAGAACCGGTAAATACCACCTCCGACTGGCCCAGCCCACATCTACTCTCTGCCTCCTGAATCCCACCTGATAGAGAAGAAATGGGGATTTTGCATTCACTGTGGGAACTAACACAAGCCTAGAGCTACTAACATAGAGCAAATGACCTTCAATTTGTTTTCTTTTATAGCAATTATCCAAAGCATTTTCCATTTCTTAGAAGTTTATCAGCAAATCTTGTGTTGCATAACTCAGTTTTCTTTAATAATATCTAAGATAGACGAAAAATGTTGGAAATATCATGAAACAGGAATGTTTTCTCATATGTGGTGGACATTTTTAAAAAAAACCAAATTATTGGAAAGATACATAGCACAATGCAGAAATTTTTGCAGTTTAAATCTGAAATGAAGCCACAATTTTTCCTACAAGGCAAAATTTCAGAAAAAAAATAATAACCATTGTAATTTAATGAGATATATGCTTACTTCAATGAGAAGAAATTTTGTTCAACATTGGAAGAAAGACACAACGTTGACTGCATCTGATTGGGAACTTAAAACTTGCAGAATATGCAATGATGGTAAAACTAGCAGTATATGTACACAACAGAAATTTAACTAAATGTAAGCAAGAATTGTTCCCATAGATATAATGCATAGCAAATATAATCATTTACATTCTGGCTTCTTGGGGTGGGGGAGTAAATATCTACAAATATTGCAAATCAATGTCTATGGCAATAGCACTTAGATTTATATACCGCTTCACAGTGCTTTACAGCACTGTCTAAGCGGTTTACAGAGTCAGCATATTGCCCCCAACAATCTGGGTCCTCAGTTTAGCAACCTCGGAAGGCTGAGTCAACCTGGAGCCTGGTGAGATCCGAACTGCCAAATTTCAGGCAGCTGGCAGTCAGCAGAAGTAGCCTAACGACTGCACCACCACAGCTCATGGGGGCTCTCTATAAATGAGGGACCCAACAGTTCTTTTTATTATGTTCCTTTTTCTTCCTTTTCTTTAGTTATTCTCATTAAATTTGCTTTATCTTTTCCTTTTATTAGTAGGTATTACACCTGTACCTACCAGTGGTGGGTTGCTATTGGTTCTCCCCGGTTTGGGAGAACCGGTAGCAGTGGGAGACTCTGCCCACCCACCCGGACGTCATCAAATACGCTCTGCACATGCGCAGAAGCAGTGCGTGAGTGAGCGAAGTGAGCGCACCAGGGGTGAGTTCTACTTACCTTTACTACCGGTTCACAGTGCAGCCGCTTGCGTGCGTGCTCTTCTGCACATGCACAGAAGCGTTTTGATGACATTGGGGTCGGTGGGCGGAGCCTCTCGCTGGTTTTACTACCGGTTCTATAGAACCGGTGCAAACTGCGGGCAACCCACCACTGGAGCACACACACACAAGCGAACCAGTAGCAAAGGTAAGTGAAACCCACCACAGGTACCTACTAAGCAACAATACAAGGGAGACTTTAATAAGTGGTCAAATTAACATTGAAACCTTAATATATAACAATTATTTTTATATGAGTTGTAATGTTGTTTTTCAATGTTATGCTCAACTTTGGATGAAAAAGCTACATTTTATTCATATAATGTTGCTCTTAAACTAATTTAGATTGATGGAATTTTTTTTCTTTCTTTTCTATACTCAATATTCTAAGCTGTTTACGTAATTAAATGTTAATAATTTTCAATATATTATATAAACATCAAAGTATCAACACAACGTACTAAAATTTACAATGTAATGAAAGTGGGGGGAAAATCTAGTTTGTCAGGTACTCCAGTACATTCCTAACCATTTTTTTAATTGGATGTAAATTTAGAAAAAAATAAAATGGCTACCTCAGGCTTTCTTTTACTACATTCATCTCTCCCTCTCTTCCCCCCCTACCCCCCCCCACTCATTCTCTCTGCCATACCCATGCTCTGAATCAGCCCTATTTACTTTTTACAGGGTTTGTTGGCTGTATTATATAACTATCCGTGAATCATATCACGAGCAAATATATTGACAATATCCTACTTTAACAAATAGACTGACGGGAATCAGCTCATGCCAGGCTTGGCAGATATTGATACGATTAAAGCTGCCATACAGTATCTACATTAAAAAATTCAGATACCCACTAAATGGCAGCAAAAAGGTGCAGAAATCTATGACTGCTTGCTACCACAAAATGGTTATCTGAAATGCAGGCCTAATTTGGTAGTCATGATGATACTTACTGTCACTATTGTTACTACATTGCTCCTAACATAAATGCTGCTAACATAAATATTGGTAATCCATAGCTGATCAGAAATCTCTTCTATGCTTGCCTATGAGTAGTGTATAGTCATCAGTGTATGTCTACCTATGTAAGATTCATCTGACAAAAATTTCTTCTTCTTGTGCCATATCTGTCATCGGACGTTGGCGATCATTTTGGCAATCATGTTTTTATCAGCAGGCGCACGAAAAAGTGCTGCTGAGTTTTTTCCAAACCAGTCTCTTAGATTTTGAAGCCATGATGTTCTTCTTCTGCCTGGACCTTGTTTGCCTTCAATTTTTCCTGGAGGATTAAGTGAAGTATGCCGTATTTTTCTGGGTGTCGCATCACATGTCTAAAATATTCTAACTTTCACTTTTTTATGGTTGACAAACAATTAGGAAAAATAAGACATTTCATTCTTTACCTCAGGCACCAAAATGTCATGAGACAGCACAAAAGAGAGAAGTTAAGTCCTTGCTCCTACAGCTAACTTTCATCAAATGTTTCCTGAATAGGTTTCCACATACATGTAGTTCTGCCATTAGAATTCATACTCAAAGTCTGTTTACTATGGCATAGAGGTATAGTGTACAACTTATTATGAACCTCCCAGCTACTATCAGTCCAGGAGTGAAATCCAACAGGTTCTGACAGGTTCTGGAGAACCGGTAGCGGAAATTTTGAGTAGTTCGGAGAATCGGCATATACCACCTCTGGCTGGTCCCAGAGTGGGATGGGAATGGAGATTTTGCAATATCCTTCCCCCAGGAGTGGGGAGAGAATGGGGATTTTGCAGTATCCTTCCCCTGGAGTGGGGTGGGAATGGGGATTTTGCATAACCTTCCCCTGCCATGCCCACCAAGCCATACCATGCCCACCAAGCCACGCCCACAGAACCGGTAGTAAGAAAATTTGGATTTCACCACTGTATCAGTCTCATCATGTTTTAAAAGGATTGTTTTGCAGCACAGATGTGCAACACAGGAAAAGTGAAATGATGTTCTGTTGGTGCATTCTGAAGATAATGTTCAATTAAGTTCAAACCCTGATGATTACATTTGTGATATTAAGTCTCCATGGCTCATCCCAGTTACTCATCTGTACGTGGCCCAGAAGAGTGAACCGCATCACACAGCTAATCCTGACCAAGCATTTCCTTGAAATTCACTATTTTGCTTTTAGGAAAAACATTCTGCCATTAAAAATATGCAAAAACCTTTTGGCGTAATTCAGTAGTGCATTCTTTAAAAATTACAAACATGCTTCTACTAGATAATAACCAGACAAAAGTGAAGCAAAGAATGTTTACAGCATGCACAAGTACTGTAAACAAGAAATACAAAAGCAGAATTAAAATCCAAAAGATTTCCAATGTCTGCATAAATGTGCAAACAAACATATATCTAAGTTATTTTAATTTAATGTCAGGGCATGAAAACTTGGCTCCAGTTGTCTCAACTAGATATAAATGTGCATACCTGTATGTGTTTAAACTTACGAGATTTTAAAATAACCAGGACTTTTATATTACTCCAACTTCTTAATATTTATTCATTTTAATGTACTTACAAAAGGACTTATCTCCAGCTAGTTGATAAAAGTGACGACAGACCTGGGAAATCCGGGAAATATCTTTATGAGTCAGCAGGGAAAAGATACAAAGCCACAATTCATCAGGAAGAAGCAGCCACAGTGTGGGACTGCAGTCACTTTTCTAAACAAAATGAAACAAGAAAGCAATTGAATCCCAAAACAACAACAGTAACAAGCATGCAAGTCAGATCAATACTGAATAAATGAGACACATGTGAGCAAGGCAGTAGCAGATCAAGGTTATGATTTAATTCACAAATTGTTATTTGTGTACTTTGCTCTCAGCTGGAAGATACCTGTAACTATTTTTTTCTTCTAACAATCTGGATGATTTAAAAATATTGAATGCTTAAACTAAATTATTACTGTATTTTTTTATAAAACAACAAAGGGCTACAGAATGGAACATGATTCCTATTATATACACACATATAACATACCATGCATGTTCGTGAGACTGAAAGACAGACAACCACTACAATGATTCATTTAATACAAAAAGTTAATTTTGTTTGCAGTTTTGATGGGTAAAACCAAACAATCATAACTTAGAAAAATGTGTATAATCAGAGTTAATAAAATCATTGCTCGTAAGTACAACACTGGAAAAAGATATGACCATTTTTCAGTTACAACCTTTGTAGCATCCCCATGATCATGTGATCAAAATTCAGTTGCTTGGCAACTGGTTCGTTCTTATGACCATTGCTGTGTCCCAAGATCATTTTGCTACCTTCTGACATGCAAAGTCAATGGGAAGCCAGATTCACTTAACAATCATGTTACTAATTTAACATCTGCAGTGGTTCACTTAACAATTATGTTAAGAAAAGTCATAAAATGGGGCAAAACTCACTTAACAAATGTTCTTACTTAAAATTTGGGCTCAATTGTGCTTGTAAGTTGAGGCCTACCGGTACTAGACGAAATTTTAATTGAGTAGTCCATGATTTATTGTATTGTGTAACTGCTAGTAATCAAATTAATTTAGTAAACTAAGGTTCGATTAAACATAGATTAGCATGTTATAGAAAGAGTCATAGTCATGACCTCCATTTTTTCTTACATACAATAAATACAGTTATAGAACACAAAACCATACAATAGATAGCAATCATCATGAGGGTGGGTACTTTTAAAAGATTATTTTAATTAAAAGATTTGAAGGGAAGAGCTCCAGCTTCAAGATGCACTGTGTTTCCAACCATGTCACCCTGGCATTCTTAGAAAATAAACTTATGGTGGCTGCAACCCATGGCCACTAGTGAATATACACAGATAGTCCTCAATCTACAACTATAATGAAGCCTGCCCATGATGGTTGCAAGTCATGACAGTCATAAAGCAGATCACCATGTGACCAGACATGTTTTTACTACCTTTTTTTGAAGGCATCATTAAACAGATGTCACAATCGTAAAGTGAATATTTTCTACGGGATGTTTTTCTGAAAACCAGAAGTAAATGCTGGTTTTCAGTAAAAACATTATAAAACACATGGCGATGGGATGCTGCAAACAGACATAAATACAGGCCAGCTGCTTAGTGTCCATGCAGTCACATAATTGTGGGGACGAAACCGTCAGAATTTCAAAACCAGGTCATAAACAACTTTGGAGGGGAGGGTCTGTTGGAACTTCAAATAATCTTTAATAAATGGTCGTAAATCGAGCACTACCTTTATTTCCTTGGGCACTGTAGCCCCAATTGCCTGTGGCTATTTAAATCAGATGCTATCTTCAATGCTGGCAGATTAATATATCAGCCGGACATAGACTCTCAGGTACCAATACTGATGATATCAGCATAAACTTACAAAAAATCAAGGAAGGAATTACTGACCAACAATCTGAGGCAGTTATGGTCTGGTTGATCATGAAAAGTTGGAATTGGGTGAACAACAACTACACCTATATTGAAAGAACTGTTACAATTAAATGGGACACTTAACAACATAGAAGCCTGTTTTGAACAGGTGCATTTCTTCTGATATGTTGTTATCCATTCAACAAATTAGATTAAAATGCTCGACAAGAATGTTGCTTACATAATGATTATTACAAGAAGCAGAGAACATCTTTTACCACACTGTGATACTTCTATGCAGTAATCCTTAAGAATTGTGCAAACTGATAACATAACCATCATCAACTGTATCCCACAGACCCAGAAAACTATTTCAAAACCAGCCAATTTCGAAAGTCCCTCTGGTGAAGGGAAAACACCAGTGTCCTCATCCACAACTCCTGACTCTAATGGCCTGCAAGCTGAGGGCTGGCCAAGTTTAAAGGCTGCTTTGCCAAAAGGGGAGGTGGGGGCGGGGCGGGGAGGGAATTGGAGAAAAGTGTGGAGGAAGTCAGCAGATACCAGAGTATGACAACAAAGGTAAGCCTGCAGATAAAGTGCTGGAAAATCCCTTATCATGGCCTATATAAACATACTCTCCCATCTGTCTATGCTGCCTGATTGGGACCCAGATCATTTGTCAGGTAATAAATAGATGTGGTTCCTCTATTGGAATTCTTTATGTAAAAAAAGTTAAGGGCCAGATTGTTCACAAGAAGTCATGGCCTGTTTGTGTGGCTGGGGCAACCTCTGTGTCTGCTGGTGTGAAGGATATCATTTCTCAAACTATTGCTGCCTATCCCATTCGATGTGTCCTTTGATTTGTGTATTTTGTTTGAGAAATTTTCTTTTGCATGCTTGGACTGCCGACACTGTTTCGTTTTCAATTCCTGACCCTGAATGCTTAAGGATATGAGAAGAATAAACTGCAACAGGTTTTCTACATCTTTGGAGTCCAGTGTTTGCTGCTAATCAAGAATCAGTTATGTAACTACAAGGAACTTTGCCACGGTCCTTTTAAAAAATGCTTTCTATATTGTATCCAATTATGGCTGTTAGAGGTTTCAAAAATAATTCTCAAGTATTTCAGACTTCTCATGAACACAATATCTCACTTCTATTAAAGCAGTCCATCTTTTTTTTCACACTTCTGCACAAGCCTGAAAAAAAAATATGGTGGCTTTAATAATCATATTAACTGTAATAAGTCAGTTCCTTAAAATAACTTCTCACCCAGAAGATTGGAAAAGGATTTGATTTATAACATCATCAAAGTTCTAAACCTTAACTATATAATGGTATACATACATTCTCCAAATGCTTCTGATGCTACTGTTGCAATATATAACTTAGAAGACAAACATATGCTTACCATGTTTAATTTGTTATAATCCTGAGAAGCGTTTTCATACTGCAGCCTACATTGTGTCCCTAGAAAAGAAATATGAACTATGAGTTTCCCAAATATGCAGTTATTTGGGACAACACAGCAAGCTTTTCAGAATCGTAGAAATTGACAATATTCATTGAAATTCCACTGCAGCTCAATATACATTCATCTTGAATATGTGTCAAACAATTTGAAATTTCATTGGCTCATACCAATTTCCTTTCATTGTAACTCAAGTTGCACAGCTATTGCACTAAAATATTAAAGTACTCTTTTTTTTACAAGAGTGTTTTGGAGTTTTTTGCTTGGCAGATGTGAGAATGGAAAAAATAATATATTTTGCCATGCTGAATGCTAAAGTTATCATAGCTGGGTTGCAAAAGCTCAGACAGTCACAAGATCACAGCAAAGTGATATTTGCTCATATCTGTCTGCATTTTTCCAGCCCAAGCTTAGTAGTTCTGCTGAAGGGAGGTAATGCAAAAACAGTATCTTCTTCTACCAAGCAAAATGTATTCTGGCACAACTATAGTGCAGTTCAAATTGTGAAACCACCACTTGAATTCAGAGCTTTCTGGTGGCTAAATTTTCAACAAAATTTACTCTGATTGTCCCAGTCAGTTTCCTAGTGCCTTTTAAAAGTGCCAGTTATGATGTTCTGTGTTGTAAATGCAATGCATAAACCAATTCTTGCTTCGTTTTACCTTTCACACTTTGGGATCAAGGAAGCTTTCCTACGCATCCATATGTGCAGATGCTCTACATTACAATGTGATTCCAGCTGCTGGAAGAAATCCCTAGCTACAAACCTATGACATCATGCATTTTCACAGATTTCTGTGGAATTTATATACAGAAAGAATATTTTGTTGCCCAGAAAATGTTCTCCAGATCAAATATTTTTTAGGAAATGGCCAAAGTCACATGGCTTATTCTAAAAGATGGTGACAGTAGCAAATTATTTTTCTATTTCTATGTAGAGGGCAGGTATGCAGAATTTAGTTATTGTGAGAAAATGCTGTAATTCAGGAGCCAGGGCACCAACTTAATGTTAAATTCTGCATATTGTTGGTTAATGAAAAGAAGCACTGACTTCTGCCACAGATCAATAGAAGCGAGTGTGAACACATGGTTGTCTGCCAACACTTTGCAGGAATGAAACACTGTCAAACAGAAGAGCCAGCAGCAAATTATACAAATTATTACCCGGCTATATTATCAAATTATCGTCCAGTCTCCAATCTTCGCTTTGTTGCGAAGGTTGTTGAGAGTGTGGTGGCTATCCCGATACCTGGATGAAGTTGTCTATCTGGATCCGTTCCAGTCGGGCTTCAGGTCACGATTCAGCACGGAAATGGCATTGGTCGCGTTGGTGGATGATCTCTGGAGGGCTCGGGACAGAGGTTGCTTCTCTATCCTGGTCCTATTAGATCTCTCAGCGGCTTTTGATACCATCGACCATGGTATCTTACTGCACTGGCTGGAGGGGTTAGGAATAGGGGGCACCGTGCTTCGGTGGTTCTCCTCCTTCCTCTCTGACCGTTCGCAGTTTGTGTTGGCAGGGGGGCAGAGGTCAACCTCGAGGCACCTTATTTGTGGGGTGCCGCAAGGGTCAGTCCTCTCACCCCTTCTGTTCAACATTTATGTAAAACCGCTAGGCGAGATCATCCATGGTTTCAGGGTGAGTGTTCATCAGTATGCTGATGACACACAGCTATACATCTCCACCCCAGACCACCCCAATGATGCCCTTGCTGTGATGTCCCGTTGCCTGGAGGCCGTGCGGATCTGGATGGGGAGAAACAAGCTCAGACTCAACCCCTCCAAGACCGAGTGGATGTGGCTTCCGGCGTCCCGGTATAGTCAGCTGGTACCATCACTGACAATAGGGGATGAGATCTTGCTCCCCACAGAGAGGGCCCGCAACTTGGGTGTCCTCCTGGATTCACGGCTATCTTTAGAAGATCATTTGACGGCCGTGGCCAGGGGTGCCTTTTATCAGGTTCGCCTGATCCGCCAGTTGCATCCCTTTCTGGATTGGGACACCTTGAGCATGGTCACTCATGCCCTAGTTACCTCCCGTATGGACTACTGTAATGCTCTCTACATGGGGCTCCCCTTGAAAAGCACCCGGAGGCTCCAACTGGTCCAGAATGTAGCCGCGCGGGTGATTATGGGCGCAGCTTGTTACGCCCATGTAACACGTCTCCTACACGAGCTGCACTGGCTCCCTGTGGTCTTTCAGGTGCAATTCAAGGTGTTCGTTATCACCTTTAAAGCGCTCCATGGCTTAGGACCTGGGTACCTACGAGACCGTCTTTTGCCACCAATAGCCTCCCACTGACCAGTTTGTTCTCACAGGGAGGGACTACTCAGGGTACCGTCAGTCAAATTATGTTGACTGGCTACTCCCAGGGGGAGGGCCTTCTCTGTGAGGGCTCCAACACTTTGGAATGAACTGCCCCCGGAGATACGGAATATCCCTGATCTCCGTGCTTTCCGCTGTGCCCTCAAGACCCTGATGTTCCAACAGGCGGGGCTAAACATATGAACATGTGAATGATTTTTTAAATGTGATCTAATTCTGTGTTTTATTTAATTGACCAAACTAAGTAATAATTTTAATTAGCAATTTTATGATGTTTGTGTGTCTATATTTTTCTTGACTGTACACCGCCTTGAGTCCTACGGGAGAAAGGCGGTATAGAAATATAATAAATAAATAAATAAATAAATAAATAAATAAATAAATAAATAAATAAATAAATAAATAAATGATGGTTTCAAACTGTGCTTTATTTTAGTTGGGTCCATCACTCTTTTGGTAAATGATGTTAATTAAAAGGCTGATGAGCCATTGGGTCAAGTCCGCCATAGTTTTAAGCAACCCCGTAGATATAGTTCCAATTTCAGAAACCAATTTTGTTATGAATAAACCAAGAACCAGTCTCTGATTACTAGGATAGATGGATGGATAAATAATTCGTTTGCTTCTTTGTTTTTTAGAATACTTATATGGCCATCCTACTCCAATAACATGACAGCATACAAATCACTATACAAAATACAAAAGGAAAACAGCCACTAAATGGTACTAAAACAAAACAAAGCATTTAAATGGCATTTAAAGCATTTAAATTTGTTGTATCCCATTAAATAGGAATTTTGATTGTCCTGACCTAAGAATCCAAGGAAAAATCTAATTTGAATCATGAAGAAGCAATGATGAGCTATCTGTCATAGCAATATTTAATTCAAGTATCTGAATGAACGCTAGAAATGTCCTAGGGGGAACACTGAAGGTATAATACAAAGTTTTCTGTTTCAGTGAAGGTATATGTAAATTTCTTAGAGGAAAAAAAGGGTTAGTTTGCACATAAGAAAGAGTTCAGGAAGCATCAAAGTCATGAATGCACTGGTCTCTGGGCTGCTATTGGATAAAATAAAAAAAGAAGTGGAAATTTTCAAAATATTCCAAAAAGAATTGAGTGATACAAAGCTCCCCCCTTTCAAAATGGAGACTCATTTTATTCAACTGCTTCCCAGAGAGGCTGATTCTTGTTTTAATTAAAACAAGCTGCATTGATCTGTTCAGTGCAGATAACCCCATGACTGATAGCAGAGCCCCCACAAAAAATTAACATGGCAAAAAAAATTATTGTGATGAAACAGGTTCCTTATGAAAACATGCTAATCTGATTTTAAAAGCTATTTTAGACAGAAGTGGACAATCCCTGCTCCACCCCATACAATTAGGTTAATTTTATTACTAAAATTACTACTGAAAAACAAGATCTGTTAGAAAAACAACATTTTAATATGTTTTATTTCTCATGAATTTAATTATAGTGGCAATGGGTACTTGCCACTGTCCTGAAGCAGTGGGTTGGGGACAGATTATCCTGGATCAAGAAATAAAAAGAAAAGAGAACAGAGTCCTTGAAGTGACAAAGATGTCACCTCAAATTCTACAAACCTGAAGATGGGCGGCTCTGACTGCTCTTCTTTATTAACTTATTGCCTGTTGCAGGTCTTTGGACACATCGTGATCTACTGCAGAGAAAAACATAGTGCAACATTAATAAAAACAATTACACAAGATGTTATGTGGACCAATATTTAGAATATCTGATTTACATGTGAAGAAAGTCAGCACCCACCCCTCCTAGAAGAATAAAATATTCTAGGAAATATTAAAAAGGCAGAATATTATATTTCCCTGGATGAGAAAAGGAGAAACATGTTTTTTAAAGACAAAGTAGCTCCCTGCAGCTCCCTCCCCCAGCAGATATTTGGTGCCCATTGAGAACTGGGCCAGCCTATCTACAAAACAAAAGCCCTCAGCTCCAGGGTGATGGGATTAAGACTTGACCCTCCAGGACATAATAGGTTTATCTAGCTCACCACATGGCACAACCAAGCCCCTTCATTATATCACCCAGCAAGGTTCAACCAAACTCGATTCAGACAAACATGACTCCACATGGGAGTCTGTAACCAATAGGATACATGCCCTTGCCACAGGAACCGGA
Source organism: Pantherophis guttatus (assembly GCF_059756535.1). Taxonomy (NCBI): domain Eukaryota; kingdom Metazoa; phylum Chordata; class Lepidosauria; order Squamata; family Colubridae; genus Pantherophis; species Pantherophis guttatus. Next base: position 64,416,009 of record NC_142064.1, on the reverse strand, counting down.
AGCTCAAGGTCAAAGCCCAAGAGTGTATAAATAACAGTCACTCTCCACTCCATGTGGTCAGCTACCCAGGACTTCAAAACCACGTGGTCCTGTTCACCATTAAACCATCCTTCCAAGCAGACTCCATGTTTCCAGTGTCTTTCTCCCCACTTGGAACCGAACCCAGATGGACATTTCTCCCAACACATGTATAGTTCACATTTTTCTCAGCCTCAAAATCACTGGGCCAGTTGTTATCCATTCCACACTTTCACTTCATGATTAATATGAAGGAAAAATATGCATGTAGCAGAGGCAAGTGGGGTGGTACTGGATGACAGCACTCAAATTTCTTCTGCTTACATAGCTTAGCTTGTGTTGTTTTGCCGTCTTTAAGGGGAAAAATGGCCACCAGAGCTAATCCTCCTCCATATCTGAGCTGCTGTGATAAGTAAACAGATTGTTAGACTTTCTGGAGAATCAAGCATAGTACTAACCTGCCCATAAATAAACAGATTACAATTTTCTCCAAATAGTCAAAAGATGAAGGAATTTAAAAATCAAAATAAGCAAGAAGCAATTAAGTTTGTTTTGCTTTTGTGCCTTTGAGTCAATTTTGACTTCTGGCAACTGCCTGGACTAGTTCCTGAAGTTTTGTTGGCAAGGTTTTTGCAAGTGGTTTGCCATTTCCTTCTTCCTAGGGCAGTGTGACCAGATCAGGGCTTTTGGTGCCTCCGGGTTTCTAGCCTAACACTTAACCACTACACCAAACAAGCTCTCTAATTTTAGTCTTAAAAAGTGCAAAGATCACCACTCTCATGAAATTCATGCATTTTGGTGATAACAAAGTCTATGCCAAGACCTATTGTTTTTATTTAGATCATTATACTCACGCATGCACTTCAATGTTATTCCCTTTATGGTAAGCAAAACTATGCAAAGCACAGAAGAATGTAAACAATTTTGAGAAAAAGAAACTGGAGACGATAAAAGGTAACATAACTAAATCAACTTTATACTAACAAGGTTTATCATACTTCTATGTACTTTCTACTACCGCAGCCTGTCTTTGTTTTCATCTATGAATACATTGAAGATATTACTATAGAAATGTACACATAGGTGTAGAATATTACTTGTACTAGACTCAATATAATCCATCTCAAATTAGTATTTCATAATTAAATGAAAATAGTTGTGCAGGGAAAACATTAACAGAGGAAGCCAGTATTCTCTTTAAAATAGTAAAAGAGATAATACATAATAGTCTGATTGTAAAAGAACAGTGTGGATATCATGAGATATTTATAAAGTATAAAGCAATCTACCGGGAACCATTATAAATTCTGGGTTTAAAAAATAGAAACCAGAGCACAGAGGAGATATGCCTTTTGTAAATGCACTGCTTTGTTCACACAGTTGTATTAAATATTAAATAAGCAAACCTTGGCTTCAGTTCTCTCTGTGTGTAAGATGAGCATGAAATGTTGGCTCTTTCCCAATGTTTCTTAGGACTAGCCTGTTTGGGGCTTGATTTCCTGCTTTCAAAAACTTCCTGGTCTATAAAAAAATGATCCACAGAATATATTAGCTGCAGTCATAGTTAATTCCAACAAGCAGTTAAAGGAGCTCCAGGGAATGACATAAACATCTAAAACACATCCTAGGCATTCATAAGGCATATTAATAGAATATAATGAGTCCAAAACCAGAAACAACAAATGAAGTCTGATTGGATTTCCCACTTTAATTACATTTGGATATAGAAGAGAAACTCTGAATATCAGCTGTGGAAATGTTGGTTTCAGTGGCCACAGAGATGCTGGACCAAATTACAACTTCTCTGCACCTGCTGAGAAGGAAGGGGAGAGATGTTGCCAGTAATTAATAGAATATACGTATAACAGAAGAATAAGCCTATTCCCAAAGGAATCACAGGAGCTAATGTTTTTGTTAAAATATTGGCAGTGAGGTTGCATCATTGTGCTGAAAACATTGCCTTTTTCTTATGTGCATGTGACATCACACATAGCTACCTCCAGGAGTTTGCCCTGCCCCAGTAGTGCTTGCACTATTACAGCAATGCCAAAAATGTCACTTCACGAGTGGGCAAAGACCAGCTCACACCTTTGATTTACTAAATCACTATGAAGTGGATTATTCTTGTTGCTAGAACTAAACAATCCTACCCTACTTGGGAGCAATCTCTTTCTGTTTTATGTAAAATGTACTTTGGAGATTTATCTCATTTATGTGGAGCAATAAAACCAAGAGCATACATAGCAGCTTTCTTCTTTAAGACCCAGTCTTAAAAAAATAAATACTATACCAAGGACTGGACATATCGTGAGATCAGAACACAGAAAAAACTTCGGATACACAGTATGAAAAGTCTCAAATGGAAGGTATGTTTATTCATAATTTCATGTATTTCTAAGTCTATTCTGAAAAATACCAACATTTATTAGTAAATAATGAAAATGAAGATAAAACTTAGGGGTCTCTGAAAACAGCTGGCTGTGGAGAAGGAAATTGAGATGGAATAACAAATGCATGGACATGTTTTTAAACTGAGTAGCACCTTAACACTTCCTTTTTCTTCCAGAACTAGATATTTTCATCATGAAAGAGCCACTGCTATCACATACAAAGATTGCTGGAGAAAGGATTTATTTTTTATCACTTTCTTACCATAGCATATATTAGTTCAAAACTCTTATACATTTGTAATGGCTAGCTCTCTTTCATTATGGTGGTGGACAGGACATGTGGGAATCTAGACGTTCCCAGCATCATTAGCACATCACACAGCACTCCAAAGGATATTTATAGCCTGCAAATTATTTTCCCCTTTCCTTAATACATGGAAGATAAATTTAAATTCTTCCTGAGTGACTGACATAAACCCTACAATGAAAGAATTAAATATGAAATCCTATAAATCCTGTTGTTTTCAAAGGAATTTATGGCTAATACCGTTCCTAGATTATGTCATTAAACCTGAGTCACTGCCATACCATGGAGTCGTAATTTTAAATTATCAATGAAGTAGGACAAGAATAAAAGAACATTTCCACTAAATATAGAAGCTTTCACTTATACTTTGTGTTTGTGAAAAAGTAACATGAGATTAGATGTCCTCCAAACAGTTTTGATTTCACCTGCTGATATTCGCAACCAAATGGCTAATATAATATATTCTGGAAACAATTGTCTAAAACATCAAGTTTCCTACTCCTGCATGACATCTCACTAACTAGAAAACAACACTCCAATTTTACCTTTAAAACTGCCTGTTCTCTCCATTTGTTTGGGGCCACTGTTTGCAAACTGAGGCTTCAACACCTGATCTTCAAAATGATTTTGCTGCTTGATGATCTCAATCCTTTTCTTGCCTTCAGAAGTTCCCAGATCATTGTTCATATTTTCATCTGTCTGCTCCTCATACATGCTACCGTTCTTACAGTAGCAGGGTCCAGTATCATAATAGGCTTCTTTGAAAAAACCATGTTCTTGACAAAAAAAGAACTGATGGGCATTTTCATACTGAAGTCTTTTGGACTCATTGAGATAGTTCAAATAAAAATAATATTTAGGCAAAACGCCCTCCCTATGGCTGGAATCTAATGGGACTGTATCGCTATAAAGTGGTTTCTCATGACCATCCCCTTTAACAGGTGCAGGGAGGAACTCTTTAGCACCATCTGCTGGTTTGAGATCAGTTGCAGAAATATTATAATTTATAGAGCCTTGCTCATTTTTGGAGATGATACAACGCTTATGGATTACCTGGTCATCATCACTGATCTGGGGGGGCCCAACTAACATAACACAGTCACTATTGCTCTTATTCATGCTTTTAAGGCTGTGATTCAGAGAGTCTGAGCCCTCTTTATAAGTATTGTTTTCTGAAGGCTTCAGTAATGAACTCGCAGAACTGCTCTTAATTTGCATAACTGAAAAGTCCAATGGAGATGTTAATTCTGCACCTTTTTGATATGTATTGTTAAAATTGACATCCTGTTCTCTGATATATTTCCTCCCTTTAAAGATCTTGTCCATTTCCAGCGTTTGCTGTAATTTAGATTCATTTCTCTGATCTGAGGCTCTCTCTTGAGGTTGAATATCTGACATCTGATCCCTCAGCTTATCTTTTTCTACTGTAAACTTAGAATGAAAATGGATATTTCCATTTTTAGATTCTTTGTGGTTGCTTTTTATGAAATTCTGTGTTCCACTAAAATCTTTATATTTTGGGGTCTGTGTAAAATTCTTGCATTTATATTCTTGAATCTCCAAGGTTTCTATTCCTGGATTCCATGTTTCACAGCTGTCAGGCTTTATTTTGAAGCCCAATTCATCTTCCAGCATTGATAAACTGAAATATTTCATAACAGTTGGATTGTCGAAGTTAGCACTGTTACCAAGCTTTTTATAATTTTTGCTGTCCATAGTTGGCCACTTTAAATTATTTTTTGTCATATTTGTCCACTCTTCATCTGAACTGTCACTGAGTGGAGCCCAAAAATAGTTTTCATTTTTATGCTTGGCTGCCTGGATAGAATTTGAAATTATGTTTGCAGAACATAATGTATTATTATTTACCAAAGTCCCAGGAGTTTCTTGTTCAAAATTCTCTGAATTATTTTCAAAAGCTACAGAACTGTTTAAAATATTTGCATGTAATAGCTTTGGATCAAAAGTGTCAGGCTTCTTATTTATGCTATCTTTGCCCCCGTTATTTTGAACCATGTTTTTAAATATGCAGTGATCCAAGACAGATTGACTACTTTCCTGAATGCTGTTCCCAAAAGGCGACTGATCAAGAAACAATTCTGCCCAATTTATATCTTTGAGTTTTTGAATCTCAGGAATGCTACTTTCCCTATGTAGTTCATTATCTAATTCTGAAATACATGTATTCTTTAAGCATTTTCTTTCTTCAAGTCCAGCTGTAGCTCTTGCTGTTTCTTCTTCCTTTCGTAGAGACGTCACTTCAGAAAGCTTACAAATGATTGAATGCTTTTTTCCATTTACTGTTTTGTTGGGTTCTTCAAAGCCCATCTTACTATCAGTTGTAAAATTCAACAAACAACTTCTAGACTGTATGGAATTGTTATTATCTGCTGAATAAGGCACTATTTTTCCATAGCAAGTTATAGGAGTATATGATACAGAGTTTTCATGAAAAGTATCAGCAACAGATGGGTATAGTATCTTCTGAGGAAGATATTCCATCTGTAGAAATAAAAAAGTGCATATTAAAGCTGTTTTATCTGAAGTTAAAAACTACTGCTGAGCCTAAAGGGCTAAATGTTGGAGGTCTCATATCTTGTCTCCCATAAATCCTTGAGTTTATATACTCTGGCCTACCTCATTACCTTAGTAGCTGCTTCCTGGTTATTGTTACTACTACTTTTCTTCCAAAGAATGCTTTTGCTTGGGATCCTATCCCTACTGCTGATGTATAAAAGGGGGGGAGGGGGGGACTTTCACAGCCTAGATGCTTTACCAGCAAATAAGTTAAAAAAATGAAAATAATGAATTAAATTCTCTAATTCCTCTTTTTGACAATTTGAGTTTTAAATGATTAGGGAAAACAAGGCCCTGTCTTGGAAGTTAAATTGATATAAGTTATAATTAAATCACACTTTATTAAGAAAGGAAAAAAGAACAAGCAAAATTTTATTATTTATTTTAGGTAGTCATATGTACAAAATCAATGTTTCAGGAAATCAAAAAAAATAGTGCTGTTAAATCCACAAATGGTACTTAAAGGAATCTGCTATAAAAAAAATTATGAAGGAGAAGATAATCTTGCGATAGATCACAAGTTGACCTGCTGGTCGCAGATCTCAAGAGGCATCAAGTATACAACAGCTGAGTTTGCATAGTTCCTTTTCGATTCAACTTTACTTGGACTTACTTTTTGGCTTTCTGGAAATTCCAAGCTAAATTTAGCAGCTGAAGAAAAATTTCAACCTTCTGCTTCCTTTCACTCACAAAACAGCATTAACTCTTTTTCTGTCATAGAAATATTTATTGCCATCTCATGCAAAGATAAGCAATTATTTCTCCCCAGGAGTGAAGAAGTTGAGGATTTGACTCAGTGCTGTATATGACAAACTACAAGTCACCTCAATGTTGGCAGAAACTGACAGAGTGCCTGTCACTTACATCACTCAGTATCCAAAGTCACCTCAATGTTGCAGAAATTGACAGAGTGCCTGTCACTTATATCACTCAGTATCCGAGAGGGAGATAAATGACAAAACATGTCACACTGTGATGTAAACTTCACTGATTTTGTACTTGTGTTGTGACATTGCACACACAAATACCTAAGGGTCACAGTTTGTGTTGTAATGTCATAATACATATTTTGTCATGTTGAAGAAACCTCCAGATGCTGTAGACCTCTATAAATATGGGACTGAGGTTTTGCTTGCACATTCACAGCAGGTATAGATACTGATATTTCACATAATTATATTAAATTCAAACTAATAAGGCTGCACCTCTCAGAAGTTAAAATAGCAAAAAATACTCTATTATAATTTCTGCAAAATACTATAAATCCTCATCTTATTTACATAAAACAATGAACTTCATCTTCCTGAACCAATGGACACATATGGAATAAGTATTTTAAAAGTTCTTACAAAATAATGCAAATAGATGTGGCCAGTTATGCATTTTGAAAAAGTGGGATGGAGAAACTTGCCTAACAGCAAATTGAGGTCAAGTCTTCAAAAACCATTCAAAATAATTTAGCCAACAAGTGCAGGACACAGATTTCCAGTCACAAAGTTGCTGAAACAAAGCACAACAAAACATAAAATTTAAATTGCTAAGTTTTTTTTTTTTTAGAGAAATAGGATTAATAAACGACTAAGCAATAGCCAAGCTGACTAAGGATTAAAAGAGCAAAATTCTAGCTAGAAGCATCTGTAGGAGGAGAACAAATAAATTAAAGATGGCAGTCACACCTGTGTGATTAAAACTTCAAGGTTTTTGTGTGTGTGGCATATCTGACTGAATCAATAGAACACCCTGTTGTCACACATGAAATCAGTTCACCATCATTCAACAAGCCAGAACCAGTGGTATCTGAACAAGCCCTGATGAGACAAAAATGACAAACATGTGGAGATATCATGATGCAAATATTGAACTTATATACACGCACCCTTGTCCTCCTTTCTGCTCCTTTTCCACCAGCAGCTGTAGAGGCAGGATAGGGGTAAGCAGTGGAAAAGCCACACTTTCTGCTCTATTCTCTGTCAGCTCCCATATGGAATGATAGTTTTGGAGGTTGAAGCATTCAGGATGCACATGTGAATATTCCTAAAACCAGGATCCTGACTTGAGCAATGAGTAGTTTTTATAATGATTTGGGACGGAACATAAAACATATTAACCTTCCTGATTTAAAGTTTCCATTTTATATGAGGGAGAAAACACCTTATGAAACACCCAAATCTTATTTCTCAGACTCACAGGAAGTGTGATAACACAGCATTCTTATATCATGCCAGCTCCTTCTAATTTACCAGAAAAAAATAGAGGGTACAAGGCTTGAGATGTCAGTTTGATCTAGACCCAGTTTGGTCAAGCCGTTAAGGCACCTAGCTAGAAAGTAGGAGACCATGAATTCGTTTTGCCTTAACCACGAAAACCAGCTTGGGTGGTTTGGGGCCAGTCTCTCCCTCTCAGCCCAGCCCACCTCACAGGGTTATTGTTGCGAGGAAAATTGGTAGGTGTGTTGGATACGTTCTCAGCCTTGAGTTATTTTTTTTTAAGGCATATAAATAAAATAAATGTCTCTCTGGATTTTTTTTCTTTATGCAAGACTTGAAGTGGGGTGGGGGAGAATTTCATTCATTCGGAATAACAGGGTTGGAAGGGAGCTTGTAGGTCATCTAGTCCAACCCAACCCTCCCCCCTTTCCAGGCGGAAACCCTACTACATCATTTCTGACAGATAACACTGGGCAGCCTAGTTCTGATTTCGGCCCGACAACCTCAACAAACCTCTCTCTCTCTCCAACCACGAGCCTGAGCTACGGGTAGTAAAACCCACCTCCTCCGTCGCTACGTAGCATCCCCCTAACCAAGTTCCGAAAGCAAGGAAACTGCGAGCCTCCCTTGCGCGGCAGCGGGAAAAGTTTTGCTTGCGTGGCTTGGTTGCAGTTTTCGCGGCGCCCTCAAGGAGACTCCAAGTTGGGCCGACCTCTTTCTCTTTCTCTTTTTCTCTCTCTCCTCTTTGGAAGAAAAGGGTTGAGAGGAGCGCCGAAGATGAAGGAGCCGCTGGGAAGTTCTCTCTTAACACCAGCCGTGGGAAATGTGTACTCCGCCATCCCCGTGGCAACCGAGGACCGAGGGTGGAGCCGGCTGCTGGGGGAGAAGGGTGGAGATGCCGGCTCCGTTCTCCTTGCTGAGAGTGTCTGAACCGTATATTTTTCATTCAGCCGTCCCCGCCCGCCTTTTCCCTCCCCCTCTTTCTCTTCCGAACCCGGCCGCTGGAAATCCAACTTCTGAGCCCGCCAAATGACCTAGATTGGTGGTTGTAATTCAACACCACATTAACCAGTCCCGATATATCTGACTTTATCCTATGACAGCAATAAGCCTATCTGATGAATTTTGAGCCTGTGTTTCAAGAGGCTTTCGGCTGCCGTGTGTATCTCCTTATCTACTTACTCCAAGGTTAACTTCAGACCAACAATCAAGTAAACAATTCTCCAATCAAGAAACTGCCAAAATGCCATTAGTAAACAACCCATGCAAAGAAACCCGCACCCACACAGACAGGCAAGTCACCAGAATATGAACTGACAGCAAACAGCTCATTCCTTACCAGCGCTGATGATGTTACCTAGTCTGGGTAATGAAACGTTTGCAAGAAAACAAGCACGCTTAGGGAGCACCAAGGACCCCCGCTTCCTTTTTCCAAGTCCTGGAAACTTTATTCAAAATAAATGGGCTCCAGCTGCTGTAGGGACAAGCAAAACTTTCCTTGCGTGAGCAAAGGGTTGCACTAGGGGGCGCTGTCGGATTCCGAGAAAGAAAGAAAAGAAAAGTCCTTTTTCTGACCGCGGGAAAGTTCTAAAGAAATTGCGCTGCGTTCTCTCCCTCGTCGCGCCTCCTGCGCAAGCTTGGCTTCGAATGGCGGAACATGCGCAGTTTGCGCAGAGAAGCTTCCCTGCACCTGCAGTTTTAGAGTTTGGAAACCCAAGAAGGAGCGCGATTGAAACTCCATGCAAGATTGGAATTTGATTCTCGTTTCCCTCCGTTGACTCTTTGCTGCCCCAGAATGATAATGTCATAAATGCCATTTGGAGATTTGGGGGGGGGGGATGATTGGAGTTTTTATTGATTAAAAGTAGATTGTATCAACTGTCATATAAATTTAGTGCAGGTGCCAAGCTATATAAAAATGTATTAGCCTGGGGTATTTGTCTGCCTGGCTATGAAGAAAAGGTCAGCAAAGCGGTCATTTTAGGTTTCCTTTTTTATTTACTAAAATTAGGCCAAAATGAGGAAACGGAGGTTGAGGTGTGGAGACCCTAAACAGTTGCCTAAAGGTCCTACTGTTCCCTGTCATCTCCAGATAGAAGAATCTTGCAAGTAAAACAAACACTTCATTCTCATGTCCTCTTAATGGAGGCAAAAATATTTCTCCCATAACATGGCTTTTTGCCTTTTATTTCCAATTAAAATTCCCTTCCGTTGCCCTTACTCTGAAACTGCCTCTTTTTACAAGGTTTGTCAAGTTTCTTTTTGTACTTCAGTTTTGAAAACTATTAAAAATAAATCTCTTTAACAGATCTTTGATTTCCTCAGTAAATTTGCTTTTGACTACTATAAGAGTTTAAAGAGACTGTTTTAATGTTCTATTAGTGTTTATTATAAACTGCTTAATCTTTGTTAGATTCATAATATAGAAATATTATCCTTAAACAGAACTACTCCTTCCTCTTGCTTTCCAAATAAACTGCATACTAGGCTGCAGAAAACTGACCTCCTTTGAACAAGATAGTTTATACATTCTTAAGTGTCCAGTACAAGCTTTGATAATGTCACATTTGTCATGATGCCATCACATGGATTGCACATTATGTATACAGGTAGTCCTGAACTTACAACAATTGAGTTCAAAATTTCTGTTGTTCAGTGAGACATTTGTTAAGTGAGTTTTGCCCCATTTTATGACCTTTCTTGCCACAGCTGTTAAGTGAATCACTGTAGTTAAGTTAATAACCTGGTTGTTAAGTGAATCTGACTTTCCCATTAACTTTGCTTATCAGAAGTTGCTGTGTCCGAAGGTTATGTGATCACCGCAAAAGGTAATCACATAACCTTTGGACACAGCAATTGTCACAAATATGAACCAGTTGCCAAGCAACTACATTTTTATCACATGATCATGGGGATGCTGCAAAGGTCATAACTCTGAAAAACTGTTGTCACATTTTTCAGTGCCATAGTAACGGAACGGTCACTAAATGAACTGTATGTTGAGTACCTATATAAAGCACAAAACAATTATATCACTTGTTACCCTTCACACTCTCGTAAGCACATCGGATGTAAAGATTATATCACTGATTTGTATTTACCAAGTAGATAAGAATTCCAATGTGATATCATGTTTGAAGTCTTGAATAAGGCTAGAGTGGCCCAGGTTCAAGTCTTACCTAGTTCGGGTGCATTCCAACACTGGAACTTCATTGGATTATCTTGGACCATTCAGTATATCTCAGTCCAAACTTTATCATAGGCTCATTGTTATGGGTATAAAAATGGGGAACTGTCATGCGTGTAGTCCTCACTTATCAGCCACAATAGAGAATAGAAACTGTTGCTACATGGTTCAGTCATAAAGTGAAACATCATAGGACCATGCCTGGCTTACAATATTGTTCATCAGTTCTGGCTGTGGTTGTTAAATAAGTCACTGTGGGCCTTACGTGTGTTTTCATGTGATTGCAGAACACTGACATCCCGGTTGCCAAATACCCAAATCGTGATCATGAGATGGTGGAAATTGGGCTGCATTGGCCGCAACTCTGAGGACCGGTCATAAGTCTCCTTTTTCATATTTAAACAGGAGTCTATCAGCCCATGGTAGCTTTTTTCAATATATATTTTATTAGGGAGTCTTCTCATTACATTAACATATAAAACAATCAAGATGTGGACATAGAAATGTTAAATTCACTTTACAAAGATAAGGCTCAAGTTTACAGGTACATTTCCCGCCCTACCCATGCCAGGAATTCTTGCCCATTTGCATTTCAGAGAAATAATCTCTATTTAATTCTTCCCAGAGTTTGTGTTTATAAATATTAAACAAATCACAAAATATATGTCAAGTACAGAATGTTCTATAATATAGTCCAAGCACAAACAGAAATACACAATACTGCACCTACGAACTCTTCATATGCCATCTCTGGTACTTCCAGTTCTAGAGACAAGACTCTTCTGGTTTATGTACATATTCTTCAGTCTTTTCTCATTTCTGTGTCTAGAATCTAGAAAAAAGCCCTCACAATTTGATCGATATATCTCTATCCCTTCATGTACATGCACGTGCCATTCACTGTATACATATCCTTATTGCACAGTTTATTCTCTGAGGTAATTAGTTCCTCAAGCAATTCAATCTTTCCCAGATCAAATTAACTAATACTAACAAAGGTTTCTGATGATTTGGAGCAATAGTACATGGACAAGACTACATTTTAGAATCCAGGATCTATAATTAAAGAGCTTAGTATTTTATAAATACCCAGAGGACCAAGACAAGGGTTTGGATTTATTGCTATTATAATATTTGCAATATCTATATAGTCTACTTTTATAACTATATCTCTAAGATTACTGTCATTTTGGTTTTGGAAAACAACAGATGCCTCCTGACTGGGTTCTTGATTCAGCTCAAAGTTGCAAAAAGGGTTAAATATGCACCAAATAATAGATTATTATTTTTTTTGCAATGGAGTAATTAAGGAAAGGAAGAGCTCAAAAATACATTGAAGATAAAATGGTTTCAGTCACAAAAACATTTCATATATTTACTTATAGTTGAAAAGATTGCCCTAAAAAAACTACAAGTATTTTATATTTACTTTTTAGATGATGTAATACATGCAAGGGAAATTACCCAAGCTTTTCAACTAGTCAATTATATTAAAAAAAGGTATCTAGTTTAAAACTTGTGCCCTGATCCAGTTGCACTTAGCAACTTTTCTAAATCAGGAGCTCATAATTTCTTCTACAATGCATACATCTTTTTATACAAATTTACAAACACAATCTGATTTTTAATTAAGCACATGGGAATTACATGGGAGTTACTGTAGTTAGAAAGGTTTATATATTAGAAGGTAGATGAAATATGGATTCGGTTTGTTGCACTATGGAAATGTAAATAAAAAAATATTTTAAAAGTTTTTAACTAAGTTTAAAATGTACTTTAAGTACTTCAAACATTTACTTGATTATTTAAAAAAATAATAATTTATTAGTTTGTAATAATAGATAGCAATTCTAAAACTTTAATAGAACAAGAAAAAAAAGGCTTTAATCTTATACTCATTAATCTGGAACTCGGATCTAAACAACATATTCCAAAGGAAACAGGTATAGGACTGTAGGTAAATATCCTATTGCTGGTGTAGTTCGGAAAGGGGAAGAGTGAATTTTGTGTTATGAAATCCAGATTGGCTATTCAGTTTAGTTAGTTCTTCTGCTTCTACTTCCTTACATTTGAAAACTGGGCATGTGGAAATGTTGATCTTCTCTAAATACACGAGATTTTAGTCATATCCTCTTAAGAGCTTGGAGTTACACAGGCACAAAATCTCCATCAAGACAACAAAGATAACAACACGCCACTGTCAAAAGGACACTTTTTATAAATAAATCATGTGCATCCATTGTTAATTACATCTGGTAAGAAAGCATGCTTAAAAATAATGCATGAAATTGTAACTCTGGGATTTATCGTAATGAAAAATAATGAATATAATTAGAAACTAACTTTTTCAGGTGTCTGAAATTCACAGGTTTCCACAGAAATTTCCTCTATCTTTGGAAACAGGTTAATTTTTTTAATTGTGTATTTTAGTAAACTTAGCTTTATTTATTTTTTTAAAAAAATTACCATTTCTCTGTAACTTACAATCACGTACACTTAAAACAAAATCTCTAAATCTCCTGAAAAACTATACTTCCACTACTCTGCAAAGAACTTTCATGAGTGTATCAAAGTAAAATCCAAATTGCCATCTTGAAAAAATTATATCCCACTCTTTAGTTTCAGAACAGCTTCTATAATGTGGTATTACACATTATATTGATCATGTATCTGCTTTTTAATATTAATGCAGAGATCTGAGGAATATGCAGGACAGGTTCAATAGACAGAAGAATATGCTTAACCATTTCTGCATCCACCGACTCTTTTCTGAAAATATCCTTCCAACTATTCTATTCTGATTGTACATACAGAAAAAAAAAACAACGTAGAAAGAAAGGAGTAAATATCTTCTCCTCTCATGGAATTCTCACCTGTAAATCATGGTTACACTGATTTGTCCTAATGTATAGTTCCTCTGAAACTTGTTAATTGAAAAATTAGTCTTTCACTTCCATATATCAGACATGTCTATCTTCTATTCCAATTATTCATCTTGTGCATATCTTGAACATTAGTGTTTTTTAAAAATGCTTTAAAAATTCATGATATGTCCTTGTGCATTTATTCATCTGTACACTTAAATATTTTCAGAAATTGCATTTGCTAAAAATTTACCAAAATTTTGTAAAGACATAAAAATATTTTTAAATGAAAAAATCAAACAAACAAAATAATAATAAAACCCGAGCAATATAGGCATTGGTTAGTAGATATTGTTTTACTAAGGAATATATTCAAAAGCATCCTTTCTATTTGTAGTTAATGCTTAAAATTAGGACATCATGGCTTGATATGATAGAAATGATAGCTTTCTCTTCAGTAATTACTGATAAAAACAGGAAAGCAAATAAAACAAAGACTGCTTTTTGGTTACTTAAAGGCCACTACTACATCAATTATTCAATTATGAAAAGGAAATATAAGAATTTTGAAGTTATTGTCTATCAAAATAAAGAACCAATTGAACATAACCTGCAGGATGTTTATGAGCACCTAAATATTGACTAAAATTCACTAGTTTTGAATATAGCCCTTAGTTTTGCACATTTTTTATGTTTAAGAGCTGACAAACAAATGGCTAATGAAGTCTACTTTGCAGGCTATCCACTGTCTGAGAGGACAGTAATATTCAATGTGAAACTGCTGAAATTCTGGTGTTTGGCGGATTTCGTGGAGGAAGGAGATGTCAAGATCTGATTCCAGAAGGACAAGTAGTAGTGGGAAAACCACAAGCAACACCCCAAGCCCAACAAAAAGAAGTCTGGAAAAACTCTTCACAGCAGAGTTTATCTTCAAGTTACCCATCAAAAAGTCATAGCTCCACCTAAGTGCTTTTCGAGCTTCCTTCAACTCTTCCTCCTCTGCAACCAAAAATGCATTTTCATCCGCCTCCAGTTCCTCAAATGAATCTGTATCTTCTTTCCCATTTTCTACCCTTGGAGAAGTTTGAAAGAGAAGGTCTATCTCCTCATCATTAACAGGAGTTGGGAGCAAGCTGGTACTTGGATTGTACATCAATTCTGAAATTGTTAAAGGCTCCTCTTTGATTTTCTCACCCTCCTCAACTGAAAGATCTGAACCATCATCTGTTTCTTTAGTAGGAGAGCTTGATATCACAGGGAGCGAAATATCATCTTCCTTCGGCAGCTGGATTCCTGTAAAATAGCACTTTTAGATTCTCAAACTTACATTTCAAGGAGATAAACCTATAGACATAATAACTGCTTGCAATTTAATCATTAACTGATTTATATTAAGTGAAGGATAATTCTTCATAATTCAGCAAGTTAAATATAACTTGATACCATTACTCATTTTACTAAAAATATCCATTTTTATTTTTTAAAATAAAAATCTACATTTTGTACACCTGAAATGAAAATCTTCAGTTATTTCATTGTACGGAACGATATTCCATGACTCTGAAATCATGATAAATACTGTACTTGCATTATCTGACACATGTATAATGTGTGTTTGCAAAAGGATGCATCATAATCTAACATCCATTAATAGATTATCGATAGCAGTAAATGAGAAAGTACAGATTGATGGGAAATTGTGGTTATTGTGTGACTCTATTTCTCAAGATACAATATTAATCAATATTAGAAGGATGTCATAAGTGACAAAATGAATTATAGTATGTAAGACAGTTTGACTGAATGAACTAACTGGGGGAAAAGGTTTTCATTAATCCTAATATGGTTAAACTACAAACTACAAACTGCATCATTTGTATCATCTTTGTGTAATGATGCCAATATATATATACGTGATGGCAAACCTATGGCACACATGCCACAGGTGGCACTCAGCGCCCTCTCCGTGGGCACGTGAGCCATCGCATGCACCTCCCATTGGCCAGCTGGTCATCGGGTCTCTATCGCGCATGCGCAGGAGGCGTGCATTGCATTTTGGGGGTTCAGGGGTGCATGCAAGTATTTGCAGGCACGCACGAGCACTGTGGGCACTCGGTCCGGAAAAGGTTAGCCTATACTATCATCTGCATGATATAAATCATGAAGATGATAGTATAATTTGAATCAATTTGTGTAAACCACAGTGTGCAAATAGTATAAATAGTATAAATCACAAATGATATTAACTAATTGAATACAAAGTGATTATCCATACAAATTTGTATCTAATGATAATCTGTGAAATTGATGTTTTGCTGTCTTAACATTTATGCTTATGCCATTTAGCGTCAAAGTTAGCAGACTTTGAGAACTTAAAAGAGTTCTCTAAGCAAATGTGCAACAAAGACTAGTTTTTTCTACACTCGTCTAAAATTATATGACTCCATTTAGAGTCCAGTTTTATTTAATTACTTTTTTATGTGGGCGAACTGAAATGAGGTTTATTTTTCAATGCAAAGAACAGATAGGAATGAATGTAAGCCTAAACTCTTAGAATTTAAAGGTACTGTGCACAGAAACTTCCCTAACTCTATCCCCATAGCAACAATCTTGTAAAATAGTTTGGGCTAAGAAATAGCAACAGACCCAATGAGTTCAATGATCAGATGTATTTGTTTATTCAAGATATCAACAATGTCAACATCTTTGACAATCTGTTTTTAATTTAGTATTCTCCCTTAAATATAAATTGTAAGACTGTTTACCCTGGATTAGATTTAGCTTAATTTTTGTACATCTATTCAAAATAAACTAAAACGGCATCTAATTCAACCGAGTTAAAGACAATCTTGATTTTATTTATGGCTTCAAAATCCGCTTTAACTGTTGTAACCCTAGATCATTCTGTTATCTTCCATAATTTATATAGCTTCTCATTCATAGCATCAAGCTTCTTAAAGAAGTGGTAGGATATTTACTTCAGGGCTGAAACAGGCAATAGCCTCCTCTGATGCTTGACTCATTAGCAGTACTGTTTGTGGATCCTGCCACACATAATTTGACATTAATTCTCATTTCTTCATGTTAAGATTCATAACACAAAGCGACACTGGAGTTAAGAGCTTGAAGAGGGCTTAACGGTATTTATTTACTTAGGCCTTTTAATTATTTCAAATTCTGATTTATTTATTTTTAAAAAAAGATTATATGGTTTCAATAAAGCGTTAAGATTTGTGTTAATTCTGTTTGTTATTTTAATTGCATTTTTCTAAGACATCCTGGCTCCTATAATAAATACAATCAATCAAAGACAAAACAAGAGAGAAAAACAACAGCCTGGGGAAAAACTGAAGCCCAAATGATAGAGGACATTTTTACTATTTGAAGGTGATAGAGAATAATTCACAAAAAAGTGTGTCATATAAAATAAAACAAGTGCTACCACAAGTCATTTAGCAAATACAACTTACAACACCTCATCCACTCACACCTCCCAATCAATATTTGCAAGATCAATGCTACTGGCTATCACACAGTATCTGATTACTGTATGAAATAAATTAACTAGTTTTTATGTAGATTACTCTGATTTAAAGCTGTCAGTTATTTACTGAATCAACACTCCTGATGTTGGGGGCATATCTGTCATGGACTATCAGGATAGGAAAATAATCAGTTCAGACCTACCAGCTCTGCCCTGGAAAATGAAATTTTACTTCAAATAATCTCCTGATAACTTCAACTGAATCTGATCCTAACATATAGCAAGAAGATAGAAAAAGTTCCAGTTTTATAGTTAGTAGAATCTTTTAGAACAGGTTATATAATTGTAGAATGAATGGAAACTTGTTATATACTAATAGGAAGAAAATCTAAAATTATTTGCAAAGTCATTGAATGTTACCTATATTAATTAAGAAATAAGAGACTATATAATGTTGTTTCAATTTCTTCAAAAATTAGATTTTAATTTAATAAGAATGGAGAACTAATCATTTTAAAAAATTAATCTCAAATAATATAGCCACACATTGAACTATCTATCCTAAATTCAGATTAGGCAATATTCCTACAGTCTTTAGTAATTACTATTTCTGAACTATTAACATTAATTAAGATTAAAAATATGACCCTTATAAAACATGAATTATGATTGTCAGATCTAGTATTTAGTTTTTAGTTGCTCAGTTTTATTCTTTTTTACTTCATACCGTGTTTCCCCGAAAATAAGAGGGTCTTATTTTCTTTTGACCCCCCCCCAAATAAGGGCTTGGCCTTATTATCGGGGGAGTCTTATTATTTTGAGGGTGCAGGAGATGGCGAGCATGGGACTGGATGTCCCGTCGCTGCCATTGCCTCCCCTCCCTGTTCTTTGCACCGGCCGCTGCCCTGACGTGTCCCACCGCCGCCACTTCCTCATTGAGCAGGACTTTGCAAGGCTCGTGCCATTGCACACGCAAACTGCAGCACCACCACTCGCTTCATCATACTGGCACAGCTGGCGTCCTGCCGTTCGCGGCTGCACCAGTATGTCGAACCTTGCGGCAGTGCTGCCATTCGTGCATGCAAATGGCACAAGCCTAGCAGAGTGCTGCTCTATGAGGCAGCAGTGCAACAAGTCTCACAAAGACTCATTTCTGGCAGGTGGGGTGGGGGAGAAGCGAGACGCATGGACGAGACATGGCTTCCCTTGCCATCTCTTCTCCCCCCTGCCAGGCATTACAGGGCTCCTGCCCCTCGTTTAGCCACCCGCCCCCTTTAGGGGTGCAATTTTGGCGTGGCAAGTGGGGCGGGCAAGAAGCAGGACGCACGTCTTACCTTTCCAGCACCGTCGCATACCTCACCGTTGTATCCAGGGAAACACGTTATAAAAGAAAACCTCACAAATTCGAGGAGTTTGATTGAACTCACAAGGTTTTTTTTCCCTTTCCTTTTCTTTCTTTTCTTTCCTTTCTCTCTCCATGTTCTCTCTTTTTCCTCTCCCTCTTGCTTTCCTTTCCCTCTCCCCATTCTCTCTTTTTCCTCTCTCTCATCCTCTCTCTTCTTTCCTTTCTCTCTCCCTTTCCTTTCTTTCCTTTCTCTCTCCCCATTCTCTCTTTTTCCTCTTTCTCATCCTCTCCCCCTCTCTTTCTTTCCTTTCTCTCTCCCCATTCTCTTTTTCCTCTCTCTCCTCTCCCCCTCTCTCTTTTCTTTCCTTTCTCTCTCCTCATTCTCTCTTTTTCCTCTCCCTCTTCCTTTCCTTTCCTTTTTTTCTTTCCTTTCTCTCTGTCCATTCTCTCTCTCATTTTTGCTGGAGGCTGTGGTATTTAATTATTTTAATTTTTAATCATTGTTTTGTCTTGTGTTTTTAAATTGGCTGTACACCGCCTTGAGTCCTTCGGGAGACGGGCGGTATAGAAATAAAATTATTATTATTATTATTATTATTATTATTATTATTATTATTATTATTATTATTATTATTATTTTTATTACTGGTAAGGAGTGGGGCGCAATGCGTGGTGCTGGCCTGCCGCTCTTTTTGCGGTGGCCATCAGGTTGGCACTAAAGAGTGGGGCGTGAGGTGCTGCGCTGGCCTCTTTTTGCCGCGGCCATCAGCATTACCAGTAGGTATGGTAAGGGCTTGTGGGGTGCGTGGGGCATCTTCTCCCCCTTTCCCCCCTCCAGCCTCGCTGCCTCACCTCATGTTGTTTGCGCGGCAAACAACCAGAGGAAATGGCGAGACCAGTTGCGCATGCATGTAAGTAGTTGTTGGGGGGGCTTATTTTGCATGGGTGGCTTATATTATCGCATGCGCTGAAAAGTCCAATTGGGCTTATTATCCGGACATGTCTTATTTTCGGGGAAACACGGTACATTCATTGTGTGAATGTGTATTGAATAGAATTTGATAAAATAGAAAATTGGGCAGCTTATTGCCTACTGGAGAAAGCTACATTTTAAAAGGTTATATCAGAATATTCTCTCATTTCATGTTACGTTCATTGCCATCATACAAAATTGACATTTTTTTAACTTGAGCTACATCATTGCAATAATGGTGATGATGATGATGGTGATGATGATGATAAAGGCAAAGGATTAAAAGTAAAAGTTCATACAGAGCACATTAATACAACATAGTACAAAATTAAAATGAAACAAGACCACTTTTCAGTATGGACATGATTTTAAAACATGATGTAAATTCATTTAAATTGCATTTTCGTCATACACAAATATGGAGGACAAAAGCTCAAAATGCTTTCAAAGGGCCCTTTAATAAAGCTTAGTAAAAATGATCTCAAAATGGCTGCAGGCCTAAATTTAATTTCTCTGCATGCACATGCTCACAGAAAATTTTGCATACATACATACATACCCATCACACTATTCTCTTTTGCGTTAAGCAATGTTTTGAAAAATGCAGAAAAAGAATAAGAGATAGTAAGCAAAATAAATTATATATAGGAGATAAGAGAAAAAAAGAAATCTGATTTATACCATTATCATTCATTATACTTTTTCTTATCCCAGCAAACAATCCTTACATCCACAATGTCCATGCATTGCATCATATACTATATTTATTTCTTATACTATAATATCTCACCTCTGACTTTTTTTAAGATTTTATCAATTCCATCTATTCAGATTTTTTCTCTCAATCCAGTTGTCTCTAATATACTTCTTTTGGAATTCAATCTTCATTCATTTTAACTACAGCATGGATGTCAAACTCGTGGTGTTGTTGCTGTCATGTGACGTATTGCAACATTTTTTCTCATAGAGCTGGGGTTGGCGTGGCTTGTGTGTGACGCATCCAGCCCATGGGCCGCCAATTTGACACCCCTGATCTACAGGACCAAAACTTTTCAAAATATTTCCTTCATATTGGTGATTCACCATTCAGCGTGTGTGTATTTTTTACCCTATTCTTGTTTTATAATACATACAATATTTAAGTTACTTGTTTCTACTGCATGTAATTTACTTTTATATTTCTCTTATAATACTCTCTTATTTACATAGAACAAATTGTACTGTAGCTGTATTAACTTCTTTTGTCATTTGTTCTGCACAAGAAATTTTTTACTACTTGTTCTTACTTCTTTACTGTCTTAATTCTTTCCTTGTCTTTAGTAAAAAGTCTGCTAAGGTACATGTTCATCCATGTGTCCCATTGCCCTTTTTTTCTATGCATAACTTTAATTCATTTAATTTTGTCAAATTCAATTACCCTAGCCTTTGATATATTAAGTTCCAGATCCATTACTTTGGTTCACTTTAGCTAACATTTACAGCACATCACCAGCTGCATTCAAATAGCAATAGCACCTAAACTTATATACTGTTTCACAGTGCTTTACATCCCTCTCTAAGCGGTTTACAGAGTCAGCATATTTCCCCTAACAACAATCTGGGTCCTCATTTTACCGATCTCCGAAGGATGGAAGGTTGAGTCAACCTTGAGCCAGTGAGATTCGAACTGCTGGCTGCAATACTGCATTCTAACCGCTGCGCTACCATGGCTCAAATGCAACATTCATGTTTCCATTCAACATATCTCTAATATTACAAGCATTTATTATACATTTATCCATAAATGCATTGAACAATCAAAAGGATATTATACATTTCGCCTTATTCATTATTCAATGTTGAACCATTCACTAGTGTTTCATTTATTCTCATATTTGTTTCACTTCCACCATTTACTGTTCTTATCACATGCATCAACCAATATTCAGTTCAATATTTCTGCAAGATATCTCATAATTCTAGGCTGATGACTTTATCATAGGTTTTTCTAAATCAACAAAATTCTGTAAGCTTGGTTACAATGCATACATTTTTCAGTATTTTGTTAAATTGCATAAATCAATCTTCACATCTTATTCCAGGCACAAAGCCTGATTGCCCTTCCCAAACTTTGTGTGTGTGGCTGAGTATACCCAGGTAGTTTGTAGCATCTCTGTAAACAAGATCATTCAGCAACCATGCATAAATATTGCTAATAATGTTGAAGCTGAAATCTTACACCACTATGTTGCACATATTAATAAGGTAATTCTATGAAAATAATGCACGGTGTGCCATATCTTGATGTGGTTAAGTCTCACCCACCTTATTTCTGTATTCAGATATTGTAGTGAAATGAATGGGATGTTACCACAGAGAAGCAGCTCTCAAGTATTAGGAGTATGCCATAAAACTTGACAATCAAGATTCTAAAAAGAGGGAGTTTCTAAAGGAAACTCAAATAATGTAGTCCTTCAAATGACCCATGGGTATTAGATAATTTTGTGATACTATTCCCTGCAGGTTATATTTAGCCCCTATCAGCTCCTTCGTCATCTCGACATAGGAATATTGGGTCCTGGATACATGTCAGAATGTCTTCCCATGTATTCGTCCCCAACACTTAGCTTGGTATTTGAGAATCTATTTCAAATGTTTATGCTGGCTGAAGTACAGAAATTCTGTATAGAGAACAGAACCTCTTCAATGCTGGCAAGTGATCTATGGAATATCATTCCAACAGAACCAGCACTGAATGCCTACAGACATTTGGAAAGGACTAAGAATTGCTTTTCTGCAATGTCTGTTGTCTGCCTTTATAATTGATTGTTACAATGTACTTTATCTATGTTGTATGATTACAGGGCTGGTGGATTTATTTTTTATTAACTTTACTTTATTACTATAAAATTAATTTATAGCAAAGTGGTCTGATTTCCTACTTTAAAACATGCTTAAAATATTTACATTGTTGATGCTTCGGACAGTATTAAAATGATAGTTGTTAATGTAATTTAATTTTACTGAAGTGAAAATATTTTTGCAGAAATACCTTCATTCTTAGCATTATGAATTCTATTTGTAAAAGAAGACTAATAAAGCAGGGGTTCTCAAATTTTGAAGAACCACAGTGCCTTAAAATGATATATTAACTTGTGTGCAATAGCACCCTTGCCATGAATAAAATGTATTTATTTATTTGTTTGTTGGTTTATTTTATTAATCAGTTTTAGACAATAATAATCTCACCAAAGGGCAGCATATAATGATCCAAACATCACATACGGTATATAAAAACAATCCTATAAACTAAATATGTAAAAATACATGCTCGGAATTAAAATCAAAATTAAAATAAAATATACAAATCCCAAGCATGGAGAGAATGAGTATATCCAACTCACTAGAGCAGCCTGATGACTTGAACAATTTACAGAACATCAAAAGGAATGGAGCCAACTTAACCTTGGAAGGAGGGAATGTTCTACAAGGCATTGCCACAGTAGACAAGCAGGACCTGCCTCCTGGGACACATCAAATCTAAGTCCCTTGTAGATGGTAACCATAACTTTTTGCCAGATCTACTGGGATGGGCTAGTCTGAGAGAAGCAATTCCTCAGATAACCTGATCCCATGCAATGAAGGGCATTAAATATTAAAACCAGTACCCTGAATTGGATCCAGAAGCAAACTGGCAAGCAGTGCATCTTGCAGAGCAGAGGTGTGAGATGTGATGTCCTGTTGTTGTTGTTAGTCATGTCCGACCCATCGCAACCCCATGGACAATGTTCCTCCAAGCCTTCCTGTCCTCTACCATCCTCTGGAGTCCATTTAAGCCCATGCCTACTGCGTCAGGGACTCCATCCAGCCACCTCGTTCTCTGTCATCCCATTCTTCTTTTGCCCTCAATCTTACCCAGCATTAGACTCTTCTCCAGTGAGTCCTTCCTTCTCATTAGGTCTGTGATGTTCTAGAAACACATATAACTGACTGTAGTGCCTCATTCTGAACCAGTTGATAAATGCTTTTACTGGGATTATAGATGAACAATAAATAAATATACTATTTACTTTTAATAATTAAAATTTTCCACTAATCTAAATCTGTGAGATAGCACAGCCACCCACTTTGTGCTTCCAGAAGCAAAATGAGAAGCATGGTTCTACCAAGGTTTTGACCACACACTCCCACTTTCCACAACTCTGGTCAGGTTTTAAAAGTATTTGAGATCTTAAATACTCTGTTTGAAAACTGTTTGTAACTCAAGAGGATCCTGAGCCACAGTTTGAGGACCACTGTCGCAGAGATTTATTATCACTTTCCTGAAAGAAAGATGTCCTAAAATTTATTTCACAAAGCTGCACTATCAGTAATAAAATAGGCTATAATATTTCTGAGAATAATCCCTTTGGTCTTCCTCATCTGAAGTATCCTTTTTTTCCCCAATTTAACATGGTTTTTTGATGAGGGTACTTGGGCATAATGGTTCCCTAAGGATATCTATAAGTTTTAAGTGTCATGGAATTGTGCTATCTATAATTCATAGATTCATGCATGCCATGCATTTATTTCAAACACACTGAAAACTAAATGTACATTTTCCTCAGTGTATTAAATACTTGGCTAAAATGATAACTTAATATACAATTGAACTCCATCTGTTAGAAGGACATTCCTCACTGAATGCTTTGCTTTTCCTACGTTATCCTAGCCTTCACCAGCTGTTATTTGTTTGCTCTTTTAGATAAAGGGAAAAGCATTCAAATCCCAATGCTATAATTTACTACTCCCTCTGTTTTGACCCTTATCAATATTCAAAAATATCAGGGGAAAAGGGGGCATCGTCTTTAAAAAATATTTAAATAAAACCAGGCAAAAATGAACTTACCAGCACTTTTAGCTGTGATCTTTGACCCATGCCTCAGCAGACGAATGCACACATCTTTACTACAATGGTTAACCATTCGCAAATGGATACTCCTCCGGGTTTGGATTTTTACTAGGCATTTCACCATATTGACTAAAAGCTATATTTTCTATTTCAGCTTTAATGAACTAGCCACCCATACCAGCTGTGACCTTTACCAAGTTTCCACTGTGTCCAGCTTGGAAGAGTCCAGCTGAATGAATCAAATAACAGCTTCTAATTCAGCCAATAGAAATAGCCTACTAGAGCAGAGAGTGAGTACCTATTTTTAAACCCTTCCAACTGGCTCATAATACACAAAGTAATTAACAGCAAATACCAACCGTTCCCTTAACAGTTGTTAATTAACAGCTGCACTATATATACTAGTCTAAGCACTTGAACTGTTTACTGCATTGTAACGCAGACTACTGAAGCAACAGACATAAAAGTTCACACACATGTGTATGTGTATGTGTATGTATATGTACATGTACATGTACATCTATATGTAAAAAAAGAAGCAGACATACTGTGAACTCCGGAACTTAAGATTTTAAAATTTTAAAAGAATTAAAATTTTATTATACTAAGCTTTCATCAGCCATCTGCTGACATCGTCAGAGTATTAAACTACCATTAGAGATCTCTGCCTTTATATGCCATTAATCAATTTAGCCCTTGTGCGTGTAATAGGCCCTTTCAGCCATCTCCCACTTGTAATCAGCTGTGTTGTTTTTGCTGTCGTCATGCTGGATGATGGAGGCTTGATTCCTACTGTTTCCTCCCTCCTAGCTTGCTTATCAGTTGGGGGTGATGTTAGCCTGTCAGCTATTGCGATTTGCTGCCTTGTCTGTGACCTCGTGGTTAGCCAAGTTTGTTTCCCATTAATCCTATCTGTTGCAGTTTGAGACAGTCCTGTCGGGTTGCTCTGTGTTTGGTCAGGACTAACTGTGCCTTCACAGGCTCAGTCAGCATGCCCAGAGGTGGGGGGTGGGTGCCTTTGGTCTCTGTTCACTGATGGAAATCCATCTCTGCTCCTCCTGCAGGGTCTTTCCTGGTGTCTCAAAGCCTGGTAGGCTGGTGGCAGTTTGATATACCTGTTGATAGAATTGTTATTGGAGAACCAGGCTTCTTTTAGTAGGTGTCCTCCTTTAGTCTTATCATGGGCAATAACCTCAGCCTCTTGAAAATCAAATGTGTGGTTGTGCTCCTTCATATGCGTCCAGATCTGGGAGCGCTGTTCCTTGCATCAGACAGCCAGTTCGTGTTCATGTAGTCTGGTCTGTAACCGCTTGGCCGTTTCCCCTATGTAATTGCTTGCACAATTACTACAGTTGACAGGCTAACATCACCCCCCACTGATAAGCAAGCTAGGAGGGAGGAAACAGTAGGAATCAAGCCTCCATCATCCAGCATGACGACAGCAAAAACAACAGAGTTGATTACAAGTGGGAGACGGCTGGAAGGGCCTATTACATGCGCAAGGGCTAAATTGATTAATGGCATATAAAGGCAGAGATCTCTGTAATGGTAGTTTAATACTCTGACGATGTCAGCAGATGGCTGACGAAAGCTTAGTATAATAAAATTTTAATTCTTTTAAAATTTTAAAATCTTAAGTTCCGGAGTTCGCAGTATGTCTGCTTCTTTTTTTATTAATATACCTAGAACTCGTATTTTTAGAATAGTTTGTAATATGTATATGTATATGTATATGTATATGTATATGTATTTTTATATGTATATGTATTAGAGCCAAACTAAGTCATTATGATTGTTATATCGGGATTTATTTTGTTTTTTAAATTTGAACCTACATTTTTAATTATCTGTCGAGGTAATCCTGTTAATTCAGTTTAATGGTTGTAAAAGTTGAAAGTATAAATACTGTATTGAGGTTGGCAGGATGGGTTCTAGTGTTTTCCAGACCTGAAAGCCATTTTGTCTTAGTCCAAAGGCTATTACACAATCCCATTGAGTTTTCATTCATAAAAGTGGAAAGAAGAAACCTAGATTTTAAATCCTAGAGCACAGATATAGAAAGCCTCTGACCTCTTTGCACTGGGGTGAATAGTAATGCAATGTAGCCAAATAGTGGCTAGGAACCTTCTCCCAAATATAAAGAAGACTTTAATTCAGAACCAAATGACTGCAAATCTAAGATTTACTGGCAAGCCTGGACACAAAGCCTAGCTCTGATGTTGCTGCTTCTGTATTTGCTATTGTAGGAAAATCTTGCACACATCTAGGAGTCATGAAGTAGAAACAGAAGTAGTGTTTTTGCTAGTGGCAATTGATGTTGAGCTGCACTATTCTAAGTATACAGTAGACCGTAATCATTTGGACCAACAGTTGGTCTTCTGGTATTGTCCCCAAGGTTAACTGACCAAAAAGAGTGATTTATGACTAGTTCTCGCACTTATGAGTGATGTAGTGTCCCCATAGCAATGTGAACAGACTCCAAGCACTTGGCAACCAGCTTGCTTTTACAACAGTTGCAGCATCCAGGGGCGGGGGGGGGGGGGTATCACGTGATCAACATTTGTGACATTCCCAACCAGCTTCTGACAAGCAAAGTCAACGGGGGAATTCATATTCACTTAACAACTGTGGCAAAAATGGTTGTAAAATCAGGCATAATTCACTTAACTATATTGTTTAACGACGGAGCTTCCGGTCCCAATTGTCGTTTTAAGTCAAGGACTACTTGTGTTTCTGTTACAACATGACAATTCCAGTGTACCTACAAAATCAGAAATGATCTAAGGAGAAAAGTGCTCTAACACACTGCTATATAAATCCAAAGGAGTGTGTTTGTTAAGTCCTCTCCACAGAAAAATTATTTTATAAGAAACATGGGGTCAGAGCGATCCAAGGCGATTCCAAGAGACATATGATGGCAATATTCACAGGAATTCTCTTGGTTCAAAATTTTGAAAGCAAGAGGCCCTACATAAATCTCATGACGAGGAGAAAAGGTATTGGCAATTAAGACACAATTTAATACTCAGATTGCAGAAATAAATACAACTGCAGAATTGTAGATCAAAGTAAACAAAATACACAGAGTATTCCTAAAATACCATATCAGTTTTATTTTCTAAAGCCATCCAAATCCAAGAAGGAAGAAAGCCTTTATAAGTATAATAATTTGGACAAGCACAGTCTATATTGCTCTAGTCTGATGCAATGATTTTATGTTTCATATCTCCAAAGGTTACAAAAACATGGCAGTAATGTACAGGTAGTCCTTATAACAATTCATTTAGTGACTGTTCAAAGTTACAACGGCACTGAAAAAATGACTTAGGACCATTTTTCACACTTACGACCGTTGCAGCATCCCCATGGTCACATGATCAGATACTTGGCAACTGGTTCATATTTTTGACAGTTGCAGGGTCCTGAGGACATGATCCGCGTTTGTGACCTAACAAGCAAAGTCAATGGGGAAGCCAGATTCACTTAACAATAAATTTGTTACTAACTTAACAAATGCAATGATTCACTTAACAACGGTGGCAAGAAAAGTCGAAAAATGGGGCCAACTCACTTAACAAATGTTTCCCTTAGCAACATAAATTTTGGGCTCAATTGTGGTAGTAACTCGAGGACTACCTGTAATGTCTTCACCAGGGCTGAAATGTGTGGCCTTCTGAAGGTTGTCAGATGTAGGCTAGATCTGGAA
This sequence comes from Pantherophis guttatus, assembly GCF_059756535.1. Lineage (NCBI taxonomy): Eukaryota > Metazoa > Chordata > Lepidosauria > Squamata > Colubridae > Pantherophis > Pantherophis guttatus. Next base: position 64,388,081 of record NC_142064.1, on the reverse strand, counting down.
ACAGACTCCACAAGAAATATTGGAAATCAGTTCTATTAATATAGATTATAGGATTATTATAATCTTGAAAGTTTTTACTTTCCTCCACATTATACAAAGAGTATCAGGATGGAGGCACTTTAATGTCTCTTTTCTATTCTGGACTTATTTTTTGCTAAATCCTGCATTTCTTTTCCAAGGTCATCTTTGTGGTTCTCTTCACAAGGCAGTATTTTTTTTTGGGGGGGGGAGATACAGGATGGTTGATTTAAGGCAAAATAGGCATATGAAGAAGTGATATGAACGGGTGAACTCGCCACATTACTCTTTCCCTTCTAGGATCCTAAGCTATGGGGATGCCTGGGAAAGAAAGTTAAAACAGCCCCACTTTCTTCTTAACTGAAGAGCATGTCCCATAAAATGGACCAGAAATCAAGTACTGCATGGGTATAGGTTGGTGAAAAAGGAGTCAAGCCAAAAGTCAGGAGAGAAGTGAGCAAGGAGCCTCCAACGTAAAAGCAAGAAGCAGAGGTGGGAGAAGAGCATAACTAGGGTTTGCAAAAGAAGCCACCCAAACAAACAGCCCAGGCACAGAACACAAACCAACCCAGGAAGATGCCCTGTGAATGTGGGGCAGGGAGGAGGAAAAAGCCCCATTCATCAGTCTATAAAGGAATGAAAAAGGTTTTCATGCAAATGGCTTAGCTGGCTACAAGAGATGAAGACCTGGGGAACAAGGAACCGCTCAAAGAGCTAGGAAAAAGTTGAGAGGAACACAGTGCTACAAACATATAGACATGGAGACAGAAATTCAAAGATTAAGGAAGATAGAAATAGTTGTAAACTTGTACCAGAGATGAAATGCTCCCAGTTCGGACCGGATCACCCGATCCGGTAGCGATGGCGGCGGGTGATTCGGAGAACTGGTAGCAAAAAACCCTGCACACCCCCCCATGCCCAGCTGAGCCGCACGATCATCAGAGGCTTTTTTTTTTTTACTTTTCAAAGCATTTTTTCTACAACCTCTTCCAATGAAAAAATGCTTTTAAAAGTAAAAAAAAAAGGCCTCTGATGATCGCACGGCTCAGCTGGGATCATCAGAGGCTTTTCAAAGCATTTTTTTCTGCAACCTCTTGGCTGAAGAGTTGGTAAACAAAATGCTTTGAAAAGTCTCTGACAATCCCAGCTGAGTTCCCTGATCGGCAGAGAGGGTTTTCAAAGCATTAGAAAAAATGCTTTGAAAAGTTTAGAAAAAAAAAAAAAAGTTGGCCACACCTACCCAGTCACATTACCCCCCACCAAGCCACGCCCACAGAACCGGTAGTAACAAATTTTACATTTTACCCCGACTTGTACTAATGAGAAAACTAATGGGAAAAGGATAGGTAGGAAGAATTTAAGTATGAAATTAGAACCAAGCATAGAATTAACATTAAAATTAGGAATAGAAAGAACTAATTTTATATAATAAAACAACTTTTATGAGTAAAAAAATCCAAAATGTAGCATTTGTAATTGTGCCAGATTAAGAAAATCCCTAAGAGATTATTAGAAGTGGGATGTGATACAGTAACCAGACATAAATAAAAGACCTGCATGAAAAAGAAAACATTTTTTAAAAAACTTAAGTCTGAACCTTAATCATCTTCATGTGAGAAGGATGGTTTATAAAAGGAAGGTTGACAAAAGATGAAGATTGTGTGAATATATTCACACAATCTTCATATTTTGTCAACCTTCCTTTTTCCACTAACATACTTAAATAGTACATGTTCATACATACATGGATGCTGCAATTAACTATTGTCACAGAGAGGTTGTTTCCCATGTTGGGGACAGTGCTCTGTCTATTTATATTGTCAGAATATTGACAATATAAGGATACTTCCAAACTTGGAGAGTAACAAAGGAAAACCTGGTCTTGGATTGACAAAATAAAAATGCAGGGAATAGATAGAATTATTTGAATATGTAAGTATATAATTCTGTACTGTTAATGAGAGTTGACCAACTGGAAGCTATTCTGCTTGCAATAGAATTTAGCAATAGAATTTAGAATTGTTATTTGAGAAGTCAGTAGCAACTGAGTTCCTGAATAGGAAAGCTTAACAGCCACACCCTACCACATGGACAGTCACACATACACAATATCAACACTCACCAAGAGATCTGGGGGCACGAATACGGGGAGGAGTTTCACGTGGAATGGCGAAAGAGCCAGATTTCCAAGTTGTAAGGCTTCCAGGAAGGAGTACAGGGATAGGATCATGCTGTACCAGGTGGGGACTGATAGCAGGATCTTCCCCTGACAGGATATAAAAATAGCAGCAGCAGTTAAGAGAAAAGATGCTACATTAAGAGCTTCTCAGTCACACTGCCAAAGAAACCCAATATAATGTAATGAAAATTTTTTAAAAATGTAGCTAAGGAGGACTTCCCAGGTGCAATATTGAGTGGACACAATTCAGTTACGTGAACTTCTATCTAAAAGTGTTCCTTGACTACTTGAGATAGAGGGCTATTTGTATATTTTGTACTTAGAAATGATAGAATAGGTTGTGACTTAGTCCCATTCCATGGCAGTATTTCCTTAAATGTTTTAAGGAAAAAATTGAACAACAATAATCTATCCTAAAATGACTTAGATCAGGGATGTCAAACTGGATTTCTTTGAGGGACAAATCAACATTGTATTTCACCACGGGCTGGTGGGGAGAGGCGGGGAGCAGGTGGAGACGGGACGGATACCTCCTGCAGCACCCCTCCCAGCCCGTTTTTGGCCAGCAGAATGCTGCAGATGGCCATGGGGGCAGCAGCTCACAGGCTGGTCCTTTGATATTTACAGGCCAGCCCTGTGGGCCAGATTTAAGCAGCCCAAGTGCCAGATTTGGCCGTGGGCCTTGAGTTTAACACCCCTGACTTAGGTGATACTGAGTTTAGATCAACAACTCCAGGCAATGAGAAGTTGTGAAAAATTGATGTCTCAGAATGAGCCCCCATTTATTAAATGAAAAATCTAATTGATGATCAAGATGAATCAGTTTCCACTCTTTTCATTAAAGATCTAATATTCTATAACCTAAATAATATTTTGAAATAATTTAAAACTGCCCCGATGCATTTTCATAAGCAACATATCAACGAATTGTCCAGCAATTTTCTTAGTTACATGAAAATAACTTTTCAAACATATAAATGCAATAGGTGTGTTTTGAACAATTGACTGCTGTTGAACTTTATTGATGTGCTTTATAAAAATAAAAACAGAAGGAGCCTCTTAGCTTAGACTTGCCTTCATCAGAAAGAACCTCTTCCTGGTCATCTGGTGATGGATGTAGAGGTTGCAGAGGTTCCATGTTTATTATGAGTTGTTTGCTTAAAGAATAAGAGCTACGACTTTGAGTAATGTTGGTTCTGTGAAGAAAGGGGATAAATTATCCTACTGACTATATAATAAATTACAGTAGGTTGTAAGTATGTATGTAAATACATACATGAAGATACTTATGTGGCATATAAAAAAAGAAAAAGAATCTTTTTGCTAATATTTATTTGTACAAAACATGTTGCAGGACAGTTTGAAGTTATTTACTTTTGTTTCTTGTAGCCAATGCCTAGTGAAACCTGAATCAGTGAAATAGAAATATGCAATTGTTACAAGCAGTCCTTGAATTACAACCATTCATTTAGTGACTGACGTTACAATGGCACTGTAAAAGACTTATGATCATTTTTCACACTTACAACTGTTGTAGCATCCCTATAGTCACATAATCAAAATTATTATTATTAATAATAATAATAATAATAATAACTTTATTGTCATTGTACGTGTATACACAGTATACCCATACAACAAAATTCATTTAACACCTAAAGACCAAGTCCAACACACATAACAATCCCCAAACACACTCCCACTCACCACAATTCTCCACCTCTAAACCACCCAAACATCCACACAACAAACCAAGTAATACTGTCCAACAGTTCACTGATGGTGGCCCTTTAGTTCATTGTTGAGTGCAATTATAGCTCTGGGATAAAAACTATTCAGAAAACATGTGGTCCGATTTTTAATTATTCCGTATCTTCTGCCAGAAGGCAACAGTCCAAAAAGATTGTAAGTCTCTGAGAATGTTATGCAACTTTCTCAAACAGCGAGATTCAAAGATGTCGTCCAGGGCTGGTAGTTGGAGTCCGATGATATTCTGGGCAGTTTTAATGATTCAAATGATCCAAATTTGGATGCTTAGCAATTGGTTCATATTAATGACAGTGGCATTGAACCAGGGAAAGAGCCCTGGTGGCGCAGTGGTTAAAATGCACTATTGCAGGCTAACTTTGCTCATAGTCTGGAGTTTGATCTGATGGGCTCAAGGTTGACCTAGCCTTCCATCCTTCCAAAGTTGGTAAAATGGGGACCCAGATTGTTAGGGGCAATATGCTGACATTTTAAACCGCTCAGAGAGTGCTATGACACACTATGGAGCAGTATATAAGAGTCTAAGTGCTATTGCTATGTGATCATCAGCAAATTGACAAGCAAAGTCAATGGAGAAGACAGATTCACTTAACAACCATGTTACTAATTTAACAACTGCAGCGATTCACTGAACAACTGTGGCAAGAAATGTTGTAAAATGGGGCAAAACTCACTTAACAACTGTCTTGTTTAAGAACAAAAATTTTGGGCTCAGTTGTGGTCATAAGTCGAGGACTACCTGTATACCAAAATGATTTGAGAACATTTGGATTTTCCTGATCTGATGAATTGGGATTTGAATTAAAAGGTTGCCCCTTACTGTAGGGAATAAGTCGCGAAACACTAAAAAAAATCCTATAATGTAAATGATTATAAATCCTTCAGCTCCTGTTACATATTAAAAGCCAATAGCAATGTATTATTGCTGGGAGAACAGTAATTAAATGTATGTTATGTAACTTTTCAATTTGTAATATAGGTCAATGTTAGAAGATTCTTTAAATGTTTTAGATCAGAAAGTACCTGTGCACTTCTGGAGGCTCCCTCTGGATCTTTGAACTTGCTTCAACAACTTCTTTTGCAACTTTTCCACTGTCACAAAATATACATGTTAAGAACTAAACTTTGTACGATAAAAAAATTATTTGTTGTGCGGTAACCAAATCCTTAAAGCAATTCATATATTAAGAACTAAAGCACTGTTATTAACATCTGCTGCTTGCAATTACTGCAACTTCAAATCTCACCAGGCTCAAGGTTGACTCAGCCTTCCATCCTTTCAAAGGTAGGTAAAATAAGGCCCCAGATTGTGGGGGCAATAAGCTGACTTTGTATAAATATACAAAAGTATGAAGGCTATTGCTTAACTCATTGTAAGCTGCCCTGAGTCTCCGGAGAAGGGCGGCATATAAATTAAAGCAAAAAAAAAAAAAAAAAGGATACCAGACAATGGAAAACCTTTGTCTTTAGATGTCTATGGAGATTCTCAGTCATCCAGGTCATGGTTGTCCCAAAGGTGCTTTTTCAAAAGATGTTTCATTTCTCATTCAAGAAGCTTCTTGGATGAGAAGTGAAAGGTCTTCAAAGAAAAACAAGGAAGTCCAGTTGCCTCTTGAACAAGCACCTTTGGGACTTTGTCTTTAGAAACAGTTGAATATTCAAAAAGTATTTTTGTGGAATGTTGGAACTATATCCTTAGAGAGCTGGCATTTTAATTATGGCAACATCCTTCTAATAAGGGCTGCAGTTATTTACTTTACTTACTTATTTATTTATTTAAGCTAACCTTTTAGTGATATCACCAGAGAGCTAATGCTGAAATTTTTCTTCTATATGTGTGCGTCGGTTTGATCAGACAGTTTTAAAGGCAGAAAAAATCATTAAGCCCAAGAGAGGCAAAACATCCATTTTATCACATCTTTTTTAAAAAATATTTTTAAAAATCATACTGAAAAAAATTGGTGGTTTTCTATCTGATTATAACATTGTGATTTTGAGAATCTGAATTCATATACAAATTGAGCTGGGGCTTATATTGGACCACAGCTCATTCAGTCCCAATTTACAAGAACAATTCTGCTCAAATTGATAGCAATAAGGTGTCTAATGTACTGTCTACCAAACACCACCTGTTTTTATCTATTCATAGATATTTCATATGCATAATTCTAGATATATTTAATCACACATAAATTCCCATTATAATCATTGGTGCTTATTTTCAAGTCCATGTGAATAGGATGGCCCATATAATCTCCATATGTATTTATTTTTATATTTCCAGAGCAGTTTACGAAAATGTTAATATAATCAAAAGCAAGTACTTAAAAAAACAGTCTGGACCTTTTCATAGGCTAAAATTATAAAGCATTTATATTTGTACACATAGACCTACCACTTTCATTGAGGTTTACATTGTATGTAAGCTTGCAATCTTAAGGAACGAGTTTTTATTGAATTTATGTCTGTCTGTCTGTCTGTCTGTCTGTCTGTCTGCCTGCCTGCCTGCCTGCCTGCCTGCCTGCCTGCCTATCTATCTATCTATCTATCTATCTATCTATCTATCTATCTATCAATCATCCAATCCAATCTGTATAATTCCTTCCTGTTGGAATAAAAATAATATTTACCTGTATCTAAATCTGCTGCCTTTAAAAAATATTTTGCTGCTGGACATGGTTTTGATTTGGCTTGATTTTGCATACCTTCAGAGGAAGAAACAGAGAGTAAAAGTAATTACATTTTCAAGAAAGAAAGTCTACCAACAGACAGACATACCTATATACTCTATTTCTCTATCTGTCTATATTGTTTATCATTCTCAGTATAATATCATTAATCTTGTAATTTGGATTATTCAAAAGTATTCGTCATAATTACCTACTTCAAAAACTACTCAGTTCTTTAACATTAATTTCATATTAGAACTTTCAATATATAATCTGCAGATAAATCAAAGGCCATTTTCTCTTTATAACATGCGGATTTAACTTGATATTCTTTGCTCATCTACACATTTGTATTATATTACTGAAATGAATTTATACTATTGGATGATAGGAATAATTCTGCTTACTTGTAAAATGCCTGATTCTCCACACCACATTTCCAGAGATGCTTACAAGCTGCTGGTGTAGAAGTATGGAATGATAACATAGCCTTTTTCTAAGCATTTTGAGGAAAATATAAACAAAAGAAAATAAAAATTTACTTATTTAACAATGTTAGTCTAAAGGCAAGATTTTCACTTAATGTTATACCTTCTTCACATTAAACAGTGAACTTCTCTGCAGTACTTGATTAAGAACTGGCAACCATTTTTGGTTGAGTCCCCAATAGCTGACAAAGCAACTTCAGGTTTGTTTTATTTCTGAAGTACACTTTTCCATATTATATTACCTTAAGACTCCTATCTTTTTAAATAGAAGACAAAGGAAGACCCCTTAAATGGAATCAATGCTTATCATGCTCTTATATACCTTATAAAGCTAACTTTTGCCATGAGTTCTGTATATGACTAGGATGCTTTTTTCTTATCCTGAACTCCTTACTTTCCCCTCTTCTTTAAAAAGAACTTCTTCAACAAATACACCGTTTTATTGTTTTTTTTCAAGTAACATGAGGTAGAAACACACTGTTCAGCTTAAATGTTAAGAGTGGATTTGCCCTCAGAAAGGACAGAGCTGATCAGCATTTTTCCAAAGTCCAACATTTAAAGCAGGATTCCTGCTCTCCCAATGAAGAGCATATTCACCCAACATCCAACTTTTGATTTTTGAATGATTTCTTTTGGAAGCAGATGGTCCTTCCATTACCTATTGAATGGGCCATCAATCATCAATTAGCTACTGAAAAAACATGAATGAATTACTGAGATAATCCTCACTGAGTTTTCCCAATTCCACAGGATCATTTGCCAGGAAGGTATGAAGAGGAAAATTGCAAGTTAAGTGTTTGCTCTTGAAGAGACCATCATTAGTCTAATAACTTAGCAATACATTGTATAAAGTTTATTTTAGATGTTAAAAAACTTTAGATGTTAAAACTATTAATCATCCTAGGTAGCTTGGAATAGAGGCAGCATGTAAACTCATTATATTATATAATTGAGGAATCCTAGTTTAAAAGCAAATAAACAAAAACAAATTTGCACAATTAATATTTGTAGCATGACTTCAGTTCTGGAAATTTGTCTCCAATTTTTTTCAATTTAGAGTGAAAACTAAATAAAATATATTAGCATGATAAATTATGTTAACTATATATAACTTTTCATTTATACAAATCTTTCTTATTATACACAGGCATCCATCTATCTGTCTATAATATCTATCTCTATCACATGCATTTTTTACCAGGACTCATCTGTCAAAAAAATGGCTATTATTTTGAGGAAAGTTTTCATTCATTTAGTGCCATAACTAGTCTATTCCAACAGTGAAGACAGAAAATTATTTTGTAAGAGCAAGATTTTTATAAGTATTTAATTTTATGAGGAATACTTAATTTTAAACTAAAAGCTTTCAGAATGTAAGAAACAAAATTTCTAACCTCCTTCTGAACTGCAATCACATAAAATGTCTTCCCTTCAAACTTTAGTTTACAGACATCAGACCTATTAAAAGAAAGCTTTTTACATTAGGAAAACAAACTGTAGTTGACATTTCTATGTAAATATATCCAAGACAAAAACACTAAAAGGAAGCTGCTAAAAATCACTTATTCATTTCTTAACGATATGACTTCAGATTGGATCTTTGTATCTACAATTCACTTTGTGCCAAACATATCCAATTGTTCCTAAAGGTGACATTTGTAGCTGGAGAAAAATTTCTATTAAAAAAAAAACAAACCTCCACCAATTTCAAATTTCTTATTCCCGACTAGTTTCCAAAACATTTGAATGACAAACCATTGGATACAGACAAGGAGGTTTAATGTTTCAATATTTAATACTGCCAATATTTAAGACCCAGCAATAAGATAACTTTGGGATAGGTTTTTTTGGCTGTATTTACACAACACAAATGACCACTCATCCTCTCTTCCTAATCAAGGACTCGTTTTTGTTTTCTGTCACAAGATGGCTGAATCTAGCACATTATAGTCAGATTTAAATAATTGACCAGGGGAATTTAATCTCAGACAAACCTGGAGCTGTTTAGCAATAAATCAAAAGATTAATTAAATAAGACATTATGAGAGGTAGTGAATTTGCCCAACATGCTCTCAAGCTACCCCACTCCCTTGTCAAATGTATTTTCAAACAGAACCACAGTGTCTCAAATAAAGTTTTCTCTATATTCTACAACCTTGATTTTCCTACAAAAAAGAGCGTTCAGGTTCTTACCATTTTAGCAAATGTATCCTTTTATTTCCCTGGAATACCACAAAACCTGTAGCTGTGAATCCTAAAAATGTTGTAGTCCCAGTTGAATCCTTGTAAGGAAAAAAAGGAGTATTAATTAGAACTATGGGAAAATGCAAACATTCCAGAAATGTATACTTTTACAATACGGTACCTCCTTCCATGAAAGCATTTCCACTTACAAAGCCAAACATGACAGAAGATTTTTAAATGATCAAAGAGATATTTGCAGGGGATTCATTGGCATGAAAGCAGTTAGATATATCTTTCCCCTTGCAAATTTTTAACCATCTTCCAAAGCACCATTACTAAAAAATTATATATTGAGCCTTTAAACTGCAGTCTTGAACACCATCAAACAATTTGATACTGATGAAAAGCACTAATATAACACATCTGGTGCTATATTATTGGAATGAGATCAACTTAGCATTGAAATCAGATATGCCAATTTCTGATACAGAACTAACTTTATGTCTCACAATTGCTTTTGAACAGAACCAAATATGTACTTTACAGCAAAACTGCTTTTGAGTTTGCCTTTAAAAGCAATTTAAATGCTTAAAAAATGTAAACTTATAAATGAAATCTTCCTACATATTTTATTTTATTGTTTTATTAAATGTATATATCCAGCTTCTTGTAGTTATAAAAATTGCACAATCCACCCCACTAGAAGTGTCTGTCTGTCTGTCTTGTCTATCCTGAATAAACGATATAAACTGTATAAGCTAAAGCATGTGGGAGAGAGATTTACCCAATGCTGAAAACAAAAAATACATTTTAAGAAAAAGTCTAGATTTTTTTTTACCTTGCAAGGATGAGGATCAACACCATAGGTTTCTAAAGAATGTGCTCTTAATAATAAATTAAATTCAGCAACAGCTGGACTCTGACTCCTAGAAATCATGAAAATAGAAATAGTTTTGGGATAAACTATGAACAGTTTTAGGCAATAATATTGGCTAAATAGGAAATAAGAAACTTTATATGTGATTCTGCTGCTACTCTGCCACAGAAACCAATTCCTTTGGATTAAGCCTAGCTCCTGTTGACATATTTTAGGGCTCCAGTGAGCTGTGCAGTTAATCAGGGGCTATCAAGTATCATTCAAATATTTTCTATCTTTTAATATACATAAGCAGTTGGAACATAATAAGGGACAAGTGTCAATCTTGATTTCGTTTACAGTACTTCCTAAATTCCTTGAGAATAATTGCTCAGATTAAGTTAATCTTTTCCTGTTCTTGAAATAAATAGGAGACTATGAAAAGACATTTAGTTTATATTTGACTATAATACATTAGTATTTTAATGGCCCACCTCACTTTCATATCTACCTACCTACCTACCTACGCATGTGTGTACTCACACAAGCACATACCCTATAAACTACCTGGACAAGTAAACTAATATGGTGACACTTCTGGAGGCTAACTTCAAGAATGTAATCTCTCAATTCCAACAGTACATTTTCTGTGTAAGAACTGTCCTTCTCATTTTCTGGTGTTAGCCCTGGATATGGCTCAGAACAAAAGAGACTCAACTGAACAGCCCTTGAAGAGGGAAGAGCAGGCCAAATATGTGGCAAATCCATTCATCAGAGCATTCCACAGTTTATGTCAGCCTTATAATTCAGCTTGGCTTGAGTATTGATGAAAGATTCATAAAACTGAGGCACCGTATGGGTAGTACAACAGACAACGTTGTCCTCTTTTGCTCCTTCCTTTACCCACATATCCAAAATTTAAATCTGTGCAACCAGAAGCAAATATCACTTTGCTATCAACTTGTACCAATGTATAAAAAATAAATTGTGAAAAACCTGGCTACTGAGCACACAACTGCCTACTAAAGCTGCACCTCCTTTCCTAAGGATCAACCAAGTGTGGTCTAAGTAAGAAAAAGGAGCATTTTGCAAGCAGATACATTAATCATCCAAGATCTGGCTTGTTGGCAAATAAGGCAGTCCCAGCCCTAAGGATTCAAAAGCTGGGCCAACCAGAAATTAAGTTCATCTACTATCAGCATTTAATTATTCCTGTTATCCTGCAGACGCAGACAATTTTTGAACGACAGCTGCAAGTGTATGTACATTCTGGCAACACAAGCAACATCACACACTCAGCTGTTCCAAACATCTACTGATGCATATAAATTGTGAAAAGGGTACTGATATCAGAATTAATCTCTTTTGCTCAGGGACAATCTCCACTATTGCCGGTCACCAGTAGTCCCTATATCTTTACTTCATCTCCACATTTTTCAATAATTTTGTGAATAGTCACAGATTAATAAAGCACATAGTGTCGAGCCCCGACACTATGTCTCGGAGCCGAGACATAGTGTGGTATCGCCTTTGATTTCCTGAGGGCAAAACGTACTGTACTGTATATTGTTGAAAGGTATTCAGATGGATCCAATTAAGGTAAGGGGGCCACATCGTGTTGTGGGGGCACCTGCCCGCTGTCTTCAAGCGGTGACGTGCTCCGGCCCCCAATGCTCACCTCATTCCCTGGGTTGTCCAGAGTCTCAGAGCCCTGGTCTTAGGTTGATGCTGTGCAATGCCAGGTCCGTGGTCAACAAAGCCCCCCTCATCTGTGAGCTGATTCAAGAGGGGGGAGCGGACCTGGCGGGTATTACAGAGACCTGGTTAGGCCAGGAGGGAGGGTCCCCCTCATTGAGATGTGCCCACCAGGTTTCCACACATTTCATCAGCCGAGGGCCCAGGGTAGGGGTGGGAGAGTGGCGGTTATTGTAAAGGAAGGCCTCGATCCTAGGGAGGCCACTGTACCTCAGATAGCTGGATGTGAGTCTCTCCTTGTGAAGTGGGGCCATGGGATGCAGGTGGGCTTGCTGATTGTGTACCTGGCTCCCTGCTGCGTGGCAGCAGCCCTGCCCGAGCTCCTCAACGTCATAGCCAGGGTGGCAGTCGATACCCCCAGGCTTTTGGTCATGGGGGATTTCAACCTGCCGTCCATCGGTGAAACGTAGGAGGTGGCTCGGGAGTTCATGGCTTCCATGACAGCCATGGACCTGACCCAGTTAATTCATGGCCCTACTCACACAGGAGGACACACTCTGGACTTGGTTTTTGTCTCTGGTCAGTTGTTGAATGGTCTAGATACAGGGAATATAGTCATCGAACCCTTGTCATGGTCAGACCATTCTCTCCTTAGACTTGACTTCCTGAGCGCTACACCCCACCGCAGGGAGGTGGAACCGACTAGGTGGTTCCGCCCCAGGCGCCTGATGGATCCCGATAGGTTCCTAATGGAGCTTGGGCCATTCCCTGAGACTCTGGCTCACGACTCGATGGAAGACTGGCGGCCGCCTGGGATAGGGCGGCCGCTGGTGCTTTAGATCGGGTCGTGCCTTTGCAGCCTCTGACCCAGCGTCGAATCGGCCCAGCTCCTTGGTTCTCCGAGGAGCTGAGGGAGATGAAGCACCGGAAAAGACACCTAGAGAGTAGTTGGAGGGCTAGTCGTTCTGGATCTGACCGAGCACTAGTGAGGTCTTATATCAAGACCTACTTAGTGGCGATAAAAGCGGCAAAGTGTAACTACTTTTCCACTCTTATCGCGTCGGCAGATAATCGCCCAGCTGCCCTGTTTAGGATGACTCGCTCCCTTCTCCACCTGGGAGTGCAGGAAGACCCCTTGCAAGGGCATGCTGAGGATTTTGTGCATTATCTGCACGATAAAATCGCTCAAATTCCGGACGGCCTGGACTCTGACTGGGTGGGTTCAGGCGAGATGTCCGAGGCGGGTCTTGAGAATGTTATCTGGGAGGAGTTTGATCCTGTGACTCCCAAGGACGTGGACAGGATGCTGGGGAAGTTGAACGCAACCACATGTTTATTGGACCCGCGTCCCTCCTGGCTGGTGCTGGCTACCCGGGAGGTTACACGAGGCTAGCTCCAGAGGATTATAAATGCTTCTTTGAGTGAAGGTTTCTTACCTCCCGCCTTGAAAGAGGCGGTGGTGAGGCCCCTCCTCAAGAAGCCTTCTCTGGACCCACCTGTTTTGGCAAATTACCGGCCTGTCTCCAACCTTCGCTTTGTGGCGAAGGTTGTTGAGAGTGTGGTTGCGCGACAGCTCCCACAGTACCTGGATGAAACTGTCTGTCTGGATCCGTTCCAGTCTGGCTTCAGGCCTGGGTACAGCACAGAAAAGGCATTGGTCGCATTGGTTGATGATCTCTGGAGGGCTCGGGACAGGGGATGTTCCTCTGTTCTGGTCCTATTAGATCTCTCAGCGGCTTTTGATACCATCAACCATGGTATCATGCTGCGCCGGCTGGAGGGGTTGGGAGTGGGAGGTACCATCCTACGGTGGTTCTCCTCCTATCTCTCCGACCGGTCGCAGTCCATGTTGGCTGGGGGACAGAGGTCGACCTTGAGGCACCTTGTTTGTGGGGTGCCGCAAGGGTCGGTCCTCTCGCCTCTCCTGTTCAACATTTATGTGAAGCCGCTGGGTGAGATCATCCATGGATTTGGGGTGCGGTGCCATCTGTACACTGATGACACTCAGCTGTACATCTCCACCCCAGACCACCCCAACGATGCCCCTGAAGTGATGTCCTGGTGCCTGGAAGCCGTGCGGGTCTGGATGGGGAGGAACAGGCTCCGACTCAACCTCTCCAAGACCGAGTGGCTGTGGCTGCCGGCATCTCGATATAGCCAGCTGGTGCCATCGCTGGCTATTGGGGGAGAGTCATTGGCCCCCATGGAGAGGGCTCGTAACTTGGGTGTCTTCCTGGATGCATGGCTGTCTTTAGAAGAGCATATGACGGCCGTGGCCAGGGGGGCTTTTTATCAGGTTTGCCTGATTTGCCAGTTGCGTCCCTTTCTGGATCGGGACTCCTTCTGCATGGTCACTCACGCCCTCGTCACCTCTCGCCTGGACTACTGTAATGCTCTCTACATGGGGCTCCCCTTGAGGAGTACCCGGAGGCTCCAGCTGGTCCAGAATGCAGCCATGCGGGTAATTATGGGGGCGACGTGGCGCTTCCATGTAACACTTCTCCTGTGCGAGCTGCACTGGCTCCTGGTGGTCTTCCGGGTGCGCTTCAAGGTATTGGTTCTCATCTTTAAAGCACTCCATGGCTTAGGGTCCGGGTATTTACGAGACCACCTTCTGCCACTGATAACCTCCCACCGGCCAATCCACTCCCACAGAGAGGGTCTCCTCAGGGTGCCGTCGGTCAAGCAATGTCGACTGACGACCCCCAGGAGGAGAGCCTTCTCTGTGGGGGCACCCACCCTCTGGAACGAGCTACCCCCAGGAATACGATTAATCCTGGACCTCCGTCATGTGACTGCAATTCAGGTGCTTGGCAAACAGCTCACTATTACAACATTGCAAGAGTCACCTAATTGTCATTGGGACCTTCATTGCCAGCTTCCGGCAAAGTCAATGGGAATAGGGAGTTATCAATGGTGATCACGTGACCTTGGGAAACTGCAACCAGGTCGGATTTGCCTAATGACAGCAACTGAGACTGCCCTACTGTTTGATACACAGCACTTTTTGCTATGGAGGAGAAATGCTTCACCGTTGCAGATAAAATTCAAAAAGAAAAAAATCCAGATGTAAAAGCATTAGCAATATCAGAATAGTCATCCAGAGCACATAGATAGGGGTACAGAATTAGCAGTACCTGAATTACAGTTCCCAGCAATACCCATTTATCATCACCAAGATGAGGGAATCTGAAGTTATAATTCAACAACATCTGGAAAGCAACAGACTCCCAAGTCTACTGAAACTAATGAGTTTGGATAACCTTACCTTTGTATTGTATCATGTCTATAATGTAGTAGTCGTTCAGTAATTTTAGAGATCTACTTTTTAAAATATCATACTATACTTTCTCCTATTAACCTCTTGACTGTATTAATTATACTGCACCTATATGTAAGTCAAAAGTCCAAGGGAAAGTAACAGATTCACTAAAAATAACTTAAGTAAATTCGGTAAATGGCAATCTCAGTTACCTGAATTCATTTTTATGTATTTCGCCAATTTTTCTTTCCAGCTTTTGAGATTGTTTAGGGAAGATCTTAAATTCACTGACGTAATTATCCACATGTTCATCAGAATCATAATCACCTAGTTCAGCTGTATAGGAAAAAGAAAATCAGAGAGGAAAAACCAAATACATTCTTATTAAATGAGAAGTTCAACACTGGAAATGCACTATTTACAGTTCACATATTAATGAGTTTCACTGCATAATCCCAAAGTTCTGATACTTATCTTTAAAGTCTTTATATTCATCTTTTGGATGTGGATTTATGAAATATCATTTTTTCCCAACTGAAAGATATTTATATAGAAAAGTCAATGTTGTAATCCTTCTCCAGGTTCCCCTATTTTAGCTATGCCAGTGGCCTTTAAGGAAAAGGATCCATGATTGTAGGCTCTCATCTTTAAAATACTTTCCTCAGGTTTTTAACTATATTCAGTATCAAGCAAACACTTTTCTCAATCTATTCTGTTGCAATACGTTTATAATTTATAAAGGGTTTTTTCTCCTTACTGGTTTGGCATTGTTATTTTCCCCTATTGTCTCAAGCTGTGGTAACTGCTGCAGGACATTTACATTTTAAAAATAAAGCAAACATTAATTAGTCAAATTTTATAGTAAAGCACAGCAAGGAAACAACAAGGAACCATATTCTATTCCTTATTAAATAATAGGCACGCCATTCAGATTTTAACAAGAAGTTTATTTTATTTAAGACTCTTTATTCAATTTTATGTAATTATATATCATTGTGGTTTCCTAATTTAAAACACACAACGATAAAACTATAGTTCTTTTACATGCTTAAGAAAACAGAAAAATGGGGTCAAAAGTTTCATTTCTCAACAAGAAAAAAATCCAATCACATCCAATACTAACTAAATAAAATATCTGACCATTAAACATATAGATAATATAATCATCACAAAATTGACCACCTATCACGTCTCTGCAATGTATTGAAATGAGGTGCTCCACAACATGCAAGGGCTTAGAATTAGATGAATAATGAAAGTAATAGCTTCCTCAAAGAATTTTCTTAACTGTTTCCCCATGCATGTACGTGTATAGCCACTTTGCTTCACTTTCTTCTCAAAGTATACCTACCTGCCAAATATCTAGTTTTTGGAACTACCACACAGGCCTTACAAAAGACATGGCTGTTAACAATTCAAAAAGAGGAACTGCTCTGTATACCCCTACAATAATGATAATGATATATGATATATGGTGTATGGTGTATGGTGTATGGTGTATGGTGTATGGTGTATGGTGTATGGTGTATGGTATGGTATGGTATGGTATGGTATGGTATGGTATGGTATGGTATGGTATGGTATGGTATGGTATGGTATGGTATGGTATATGAGATGATATGAGATATGATATGATATATATGATATGATATATGAGATGAGATGAGATATATGATATATGATATAATAAGATATGATATACGAATATAGCTTTTTACTGAGACAGCATGAAAGGATCAGCAGCATTACCTCTGTCAACAATATAATTCTCCTATAAGGTGAAGAAAAAAATATGTTTTCATCCTTCATTTCAAAATACTGTGGGAATGTGGATGGAAGGCAGGAATATGCAACTGTAGAAGCAGTGGAAAGCCACAGCCTACTGTCTAACTTACATACCTACTTATAAGTGGACAGGATCCAGACCAGTGGTGGGATTCAAATTTTTTTACTACCGGTTCAGTGGGCGTGGCTTGGTAGGCATGGCATGGCATGGCATGGCTTGGTGGGCGTGGCAGGGGAAGGATATTGTAAAATCTCTATTCCCACCCCATTCCAGGGAAGGTTACTACAAAATCCCCATTTCCTCCCAATCAGCTGGGACCCGGGAGGCAGAGAATAGATGTGGGCAGGGCCAGTCAGAGGTGTTATTTACCGGTTCTCTGAACTACTCAAAATTTCCGTTACCGGTTCTCCAGAACTGGTCAGAATCCGCTGAATACCACCTCTGATCCAGATTAAAGTGTACCTCATTTATCTTGGATATAACTCTATTAATTTTAAAATTGTGTTATTACAATGCCCTGAAGTATCAGAATGCAGTCATTTCGCTTACCTTGAATAATGCATGCTCCCAGGTAAGCAGCATCAGAAAACCCACACAGCAAACGGCCATGGAAAATATCTCTTTTTATTTGGAGGTATAAAAGGTACCTGCATTTTGTAAAGAAAAAGATTTCTATTTTTATTTTCTCCCCTCCTCTCTTAATAATTCTAGTTTACTGATTATCATATATTGGATGAAAACACCACAATGAGAACAGCAACATATCTAGAAGGCACTTTATTAGGAAAATCTGAACTTTTCTAATAAATCCTAAAATTTAGTGAAGGAAGGAAGGGAGAGAGGGAGGAAGAGATGGAGGGAGGGAGGGGAGGGGGAGGGAGGGAGGGAAGGAAAGAAGGAAGAAAGGATCACTTCCCTACTTACCATACTATATTTCCAATAAAGAAAAAAAATAGTATTAGAAGCATTACATTGAGTTAAAATGTCTGGCTTATAACATGTCTATTACAATTTATTCTTTTTTTTAAAAAAAATCATATACAGTATGGTATTGTTATTATGGGAAAACACTACGGAATGTATACCTTCTACTTCTGTCTACGCATTCAAATTGTGTTTTCTATTTTAAATAGACACGTATTATGCAGTTCAAAATAACTGAGAAACTTGCAGAAGAAATAGTCATATGGTTGCTCAAAATGTCCTTAAAGCACAAAGAGTTATAGAGGGCTGATATTTTGAATAGAGGGATAGTGAGAAAAGGACTTCTTATCCTTTCTCCCTTAGGCTATTATTTTGAAACCAGAAGAGAAATTATGTGAGTATTTTGCCTCTGGCAGTTAGAAAAAGCAGTTGGAGACAAGATCATTTATGTAGTAGTGACAAGGAAAAGGATTAAGCATAGCTTGTTTAACAACCACAACTGGAAATATAATCTCAGTCATTGAACAAAGCAGGAGTTAAACTAGACATCAGGTGACTGCTTCATTCAATGATCATGATCCCAGCATTCCCAGTTACGGTCATTAAGCAATCTTACAGATTGTTAAGCAAATGCACCGACCTCAAATCCTTCTCTCCCTGCCGCTCTGTGCCTGCAGAGCCTCAAGACACGGAGAAGCAAGGAGATAAGGCACGGAGAGGCAGGGGACAAGTATTTTAGCATGCTACATTTGGTCCAGTGGTTAAGGCCCTGGGCTAGAAAGCAGGAGACGGTAAATTCTGGTCCCATCTTAGCCATGAGTGGCCTTGGGTCAATTATTCTCTCTTAGCCCAACTCACCTCCCAGGATTGTTGTTGTGAGGAAAATATGAGAAGGAACATATGTTGGATATGTTCGCTACCTTACTTGTAAAAATAATAAAGGTGGTGTACAGATAAATAAATAAACCCTTTTCTCCCTTCCTCTCCATGTCTTTTCTCCCTATGAGGGAGTCCACCCAGCAAGTGACAGCAGCTTGTAATTTTCTTTGCTGACTTCCCCACTGATTTTCTAGGCAAACCAGCAAAATAAATTACAAATGGAAATCACATGATTGCAGGGCATTTTAATTTCCTGTAAGTGCCAACAGGTTGTCAAGCACTCAGACTGCGATAACATGTCCGTGGGAGCGTGGGAGTTTTGCAATGGTCAGGAGTGCTTCACAAACCATAAATCATTCTTTACAAGGCTGTTGTTCATTCAAAAGGTTGTTAAGCAACCAGTCACTAAGCAAGGTCTATCTGTATTCTGTCCATTAGGATTATCTGTTCAAGGGCACATATTTCTATGGTTGCTTTGAGATAAGTTGCTAGTGTTCAACTGGTCAACATACTGTATGCCCACTTCCTAATAACAAGAGCAGTTTGACTGTGGAAACAGTGAATTAGAGACACAGTGAACTTCCCTTTATTGAATGTGCTATCTTTAGAACACCTTTGGAAAGATAGTACAGTGTTATGAAGACAGCACAGCTTTACAAAGACTCGGGGAGTCATGTGAACTGTCAGAAACATCCTCCAGAGAAGCTGGGTCAGGAAAGGAAACAGGTGAAAAAGGTGAAAAGTCTGTGCAAGGAATTGGGAGACAAGACAGCTGGACAAACAAATACTTGGTAGTGCTTGCTGGTGAATTGGGCTGGCCTGGGGAGCAAGTGAATACTTGTTGATATTTACTAAGCATGGGGAGCCACATGGTTCTGGAGAGAGAAGGCAGTTGGACGAATGATTGTTGGCGCTTGTTGGGATGGGCTAGGGTGGTTGAGGTTTCCCAGACAGTGGCAGTGTAGCTCCAGAGCCGCACAAGGCAGGGTGCATGGTGGCCAAAAGGGTATAGATGGGGGGGAGAGATAGGTGGGAGGAGGGAATTGAAGACAGTCTCTTACTTTAATGAGATTTGGGGAGGAACCAAATCTGGAACTGGGATGGTTACTCACTTAATGATCCATGATTCTCAGGTGATAATTGCAATGGAGAGCACCGGGATTGCTGTTGTAAATCAGTACAGTTCCTTGCTTTAAGACAGCACTGAGTTACAACTGCAATCCCAGTCCCAATTGTGGTTGTAAGTCAAGTATAACCTATAAATGGTAGAGGACTAGATAAATTAACTCTACTATATAATTAGTCATACTTGGATTTTCTCACAAAAAAGTGAATGATCATCCAGATCAGAAGTATTCGCCAAGCTTAACACTCTGATGAGTGTATGTGCTCAGTTTTTCAGGATTCCCTCAGTTTTGTGCACATTCTAAAACCCTTTAAAAATACTAATTTTAAAAATGCAGACCAATTTTTAATTTTCATAAAAGAAAAAAATTATTTGAGTTAGAATAATAATTACTTAAATCCATTAAATATACATTTTTTCTCTTCAGTCTCAATCAATCAATAAATGTTATTACAGCCTAAGTCCTGATTCAATCAAAATATCTAATATAGAAGTAATTTATATGTCTGTCTGTCTGTCTGTCTGTCTATCTAGCATCTGATAAACAATAAGTATAATAGGATCTAAAAATATATCAGAGCGGAAAAACTAAAATCAAAATACTATTATAAGAAGTAACAGACCTAACTATGGCATATTATGCATAAGATAGCACAAAACTGGGTAACTTTGGAGGATATTTTTTAGTCTCTTCACTCTAAAATTAGTTTTCAAGCAAATCCATTAAGATTACTATGGTAGAAGAAAGTAATTCCTCATCTATATGCTTCAACCTAAATACAAATATAGTATATGAACAACAAATTCCCTGAATTATTCTAGCTTTGGGTGGAAATAAAATACATATACTAGTAAATTTATGTGACTTATTTGTCAGCAGTTGTGGAATTAACACTTTCAGATTGGTTTTGCCAATTTACATCTCAACCTAGCACAACAAAATAAAATAAAAATGGTCAATAAAGAATTATTATACAAACATTAAATCCCCCCAAAATAATAACTGAAACCAGAATTTACTTTTTCCTATCGATTCTAAATGCAAATGTAATTTAAAGTGAGTAAACATATGCATTGTGACTTGATGATTTATTTTCATCAAATGTATTAAATTATGTCTGTGAAAGTTCTTTACAAAACCATAGAAGGAAATACTTTCTTAGCACTGTCTATGAACAGCATGAATTATTTATTCACAATTTGCTGTCAAAATAAAGTAACATGCTTTTGACAGAGATTGTCTTTGGGGATGTCAAAGTATTTTTTTTTTCAAACAAAAGAGAATGGAAACAGCAACAACTCCTTTGAAGTTATAGTGTTGCTTGTTTGAAGAAACAGTGTTTCCATGTTTGAAGAACTTTTTACATTTTCATTTAAAGATAATTTCAAAAACTGTATGTATTTACAGTATTCATGACTTTTTGGGTTGAATCATTGATTGGCATTGCAATACATTACACTGCATTCTTGCCAACTGAAAAATTTGAAAATCAGGTGTCAAAAGTTAATGGAGAGAAGAGATGAAAATAATAAGACAAGAAATTTTTCATTCATATCTAATGCCCGCTTGATATTCTTACACAATAACCAACTCATAATCCCCACTACCATCCTCAGCTTAGAAAGCAAAATTTATAGATGAAGAAGACTTACTTTTTACAAAATGCAACATGCATGTTTTTTTTCAAATGAGATTTTTAAAATTTGCTGTTACTATTGGTACCCAGAGAGAAGGATCAAAACAGTGGTGATAAAGCAGTTTTTATTGATCTCATAGGACCTTTTATTTATAGCAAATCACTTTTGGTACCCATTCTACATTAATTTAAAAACTTTTCAGAATAATTTCCGGAATCTCTGAAAAAGTTATATCAGAATTCCCCAGTTTATATCCATTTGGGATTAAAGTACAGATCAAAACTGTCATACTAATTTAACCCTTCAAGATTGATCTAGGATTTCTGGTTTAAAATGATCTAAAAAGCACTATTTAAAAAGATCAGTCTTTTTAAAAGTTTCTAAGTCTTGTGAAAAGCTGACAAAGTTGTACCTTCCTAAACAGAGAAGTTGCCTTTTAAATACAATTATTCTGTCCATCTCCCTGAAATTTGGCAGATATGATTCTGTAGGACACCATCAAAAACCTGTAAATTTAATGATTAGGATTTAAAATGTCATGTTTCCTGTAGCAAATAAATTGTAGTTCAAATTGCTGTTAAAATGTTAGAGAAATAAATAAATAAATAATTTTTTTCTTAGCATATAGAACGACTGATGATCAGATTATGTATATCTCCTTTGGGATCTTATATTGTCCTACTTCTAAACCACTATGAAATAATTTATCATAGAATTATATATGGAACCTATGTAATTTAGGTTCCATGGGGATGGGATAGTAGCTATGATTACATTGTTTCATAACATATTATTTTTATTTTTTATTTCCCCAAAATATGAAAACAGTTTATATTTCATTTCTTTAATGCAGATCAGTATTTCTTAGCGCAATGCATTTCTTTAGAACCTATTGTTAATTTCTCCTTATCTAAATGCCATTTTCCACATCTGCTTCTGTTCAGAGCAAATACTTTGCTGGTTTAATTATTTGTTCACATAGTTCTAATATTGCTATTGTACAAAATTAGGAAAGTTCAGGATTTTTTAAATGTGTGAATAGTTCATGAGATCATTCATCTAAAATAGCAAACTATCTCATTATGGGATGAGATGCTACAACCTCCACTGCCCTTGTTAAAGAGTTTTAAGCATTAATTCAAGGCATTTTGAAACCAGGTTTCCTGCCATGAGCTTTGGCCCCCAGAAACACAGCCTTTTCAGTGGAATTGTCAGCCTGGGCAAAATGTCTCTTCTCAAAGTGCTAAAATTATTCCCAGTTGTCTATCTATGCAGGTATATAAACAGATATAATTTCAAGCTTGCTTGTTTTCTTGCAAACATTTGATTATCTAAATTAGGTAACATCATCAGGGCTAGTGTTACCTAGTTTGGGTAATGAGAGCACCAAGGACCCGTCATGTCAACCCTGAGCTACAAATATTCTCCTTTATTAGATAACACTTCTTCCAAGACTACAGCAAGATGAAATGGTTGTGCATGCACACATTTGAACAGAAGGCTAGGAACAGCCTTTGAACCAGTTGCACAAGCCTTCCAAAGGATGTAGCTGCTTTAATACTTTAAGGAAGACTACTTCTTTCACACCCATAAACTTTGCAAAGCCCCTCTTTCTAATATTTTGCACAGTTCTACATATGTAATGCTTAATGTCAGCACTTTTACAGTTCTATTACTCTTTGTTAATACAGCAGCCATCAAATTTCCTTCCATTTAGTTTTTTCATCAAATATCAAGTAATATGCATATTCCATCTAAAAATAAAGGCAATAACAGCTTTGTTTATATCTTACCTGATGGAACAAACTGAGTAACTCAAAAGTTTACAGACTGTCTTTTAAACTAGAATGTGCCTAATATAGGCATTGATAATTAAATTATTATCTTAATATATATTTTAATGTAGCTCTAATATTTAATATGTCTATGTGTGACACATATATGATTAATTCAAAAAATCTCATAAACTGTTCTTTAAATCCTAGAAAATATGTATAAAATTAAAAGCCAGCAAAAGCACAGACGTTTACTAAAGCACTAAATGCATGGACAGGACAAAATACCTGGTGAGCTCTTCCTTAATCTTCAGGGGTTCATGCGGGTAGAATTTCACTCTAAAGCACATGGTATATGGTGGGTGAGCTGAAATATTATATAAAAAAAGCATGAGCACAGCTATATAAAACATGACTTCTTGTGAGATGCAACTTGTGAGATGCAGTGCATTAAATTAAGAAGAAAAAAAAGCAAATGATAAATAACAAAGCTCAAAGTATGGCACAAAGTTCAAAGCGTAAGGAAGCTAAAGCTTGTTAATGCAGAGATTTATATCACATTGTAATTTTTATTTGACTGGTTTATATAAGAATCCTCCTAATTATTCTGTCTCTCTGGATTGAATACAAAAACCAGAGTTGGACAATGGAATTATCAACCCAGAATCCTGCATCCTAAACTTAAACAGGAATACAACAGGGAAAGATTTCTGCAACAAGGAAAGACACTGACTTTGCCACTAAAGAAAATTCAGGTAACTTTCTAAGTAATTTAATATTTGTTGCAGCTGTTATTAAAACTATTAATTTCATATACTTTATCAATTACAGAATAGCAATTGATTTACCATATCTGTTGATCAGTATCATTTTGAAAGTAGAAAAGTGTGTCTTATGAAATATTATTTGTATTATTTATTAACATGGTTACTGCTATTTTATAACAATTTACAGATTGTTTATTCAATGGGAAAATATATAACACTGTCTCAATGATAATACAACCAATAGTTTGCAACTTATTGATAATGCAGTACTATGCATGTTTACTGAAAAATAATCTCAATCTTCCATATAGTTCAACCTTTATAAGTGTTACTAAAATCTTCACCACATTGGTTTTTATATGAGAGTTGTACACTAGAAGTAGTCCTCATTTAGCAACCACAGTTGGGACTGGCAACCTGGTTGTTAAAATAAGCGGTCACTAAGTAAAACCGTGACTGTGCTTATGATCTTACTTCAGCTTTACTTTGCTGTATAGATCTGTGAAGATCATAAATGTGAGGGCTGGTAATAAAGTTACCTTTTCATCACTGTTGCAACTGCAAACAGTTGCTAAACACAGCAGTCATTAAATGAGGACAACCTGTGCTAACTTTTGTGTTTAATTAAGAAATAGTTAATCAGCTTTATGATAAACATTTTTGCATTATTATTCATCAACATTTTACTGTATTATTACCATGCTACTCTTTTTTTATCAAAATGAGACATAGTACCCCGACTCTATTTACATGCCAAGGCCTGGTCTTCTTTGCATGGGGAAAAATATGTTGCCTTATGCATGGCTCTCAACAGAGGGACAAAAAGGGACAAGTGATGTCATCATCATGTCACCTTGCAAATACAGGAAGTCCTCGACTTAGAACAGTTCATTTAGTTGACCATTTGAAGTTACAAGAGCACTGAAAAAAGGGACTTATGACCATTTTTCACATTTATGACTGTTGTAGCATCCTCATGGTCACATGATCAAAATTCAGACACTTAGAAACTGACTCATATTTATGATGGTTGCAGTATCCCGGGGTCATCTGATCCCCTTTTGCGATCTTCTGACAAGTCAATGGGGAAACCAGATTCACTTAACAACTGTGTTACTAACTTACAACCACAGTGATTCACTTAACAACTGTGGCAAGAAAGGTCATAAAATGGGGCAAAGTTCACTTGACAAATGTCCCACTTAGCAACAGAAATGTTGAGCTCAATTGAGAGCATAAGTCGAGGACTACCTATATATAATTTGGGTGGTGATGTGATCACACACAAGACATATCACAGCTTGTACCATACACTATGAACTTACATTTCATACAAATCCAAATGTACAGCTCTTCCTTGTTTTCTTTTGATATAGTTTTTTCCCTATACTTTCAGATAACAACTAAACAAGACCGAGATTTCAATCTCTCTACAACTGTAGACTTATTAACAAAGCAAATAAGAATCCTATGTGTAAAATGTCTTACACAGCTACTAAAGGTTATGCAGCAGAGAAAATTGTTTCAAGTAGATGCTTTCATTTTCATCATGTATCATATTGCTTCCTATTCACCATATATTGCTTTTCCTTCCTTCCTTCCTTCCTTCCTTCCTTCCTTCCTTCCTTCCTTCCTTCCTCCCTCCCTCCCTCCCTCCCTCCCTCCCTCCCTCCCTCCCTCCCTTCTGATTGTGTTTCCATGTATGCATTCATATTTTTGGTCTAATAAACATTATTCAAAACTTGCTTCTTTATTGATGCTTCCTCAGGTTTTTTTAATATTTAAGACCCCGTTGAATGCTGGATAGTTCTAAACCAAACAAAAGCCAGTATGAAAACACAGTTTCGTAGAAACTTGCCTTGTATTATTTGCGTTAATTGCTCTCCAGGGATTTAGGCAGTGTTCTATACTATGGTTCTATACACCAGGAATAGAACTTGGGTTTTATTCAAGATTATCTTGGATTCTTTAACTGAATTACAACATTTTTCCTTTTCTACACTTTGATACATAGTATAAGGTTTGCAAGAACTGAACTTTAAGCCAATTAAAATGAGAAATGAACAAACTAATATTGAATAGACGGGAAAATTACAAGATAGATATTCTGAAATTTTTATTTATGCAGTTGTATTCAAGACTTTTAAGTTTTAGCTGTTCACGTATTACAATAACTTGTAATATTTGTATAATTAATCTAAGGAATTATAACAAAATAGGTGACCATTGGAATTTTTTTTCTAAAATAAAAAGAATAAGAAATGAAAGCCCAAGAGTAAAATCAAGGATCACTAATGCAGCTGCAATGGATCCAAGTTAGCAATAATCTTGACCATTTTTTGAACAACAGACAGGAACGATAAATGAATCTGGTTATTCCACACTCCAGTTTCTATTCAGGTGGCTATTGTAAAACTATTGCAGGAACTAAGTATGCCTAGTTTAATGAAAAGAAGGACTAGGGGAGATATGATAGCAGTGTTCCAATATCTCAGGGGCTGCCACAAAGAAGAGGGAGTCAAGGTACTCTCCAAAGCACCTGAGGACAGGACAAGAAGCAATGGGTGGAAACTAATCAAGCAGAGAAGCAACTTAGAACTAAGGAGAAATTTCCTGACAGTTAGAACAATTAATCAGTGGAACAACTTGCATCCAGAAGTTGTGAATGCTCCAGCACTGGAAGTTTTTAAGAAGATACTGGATAACCATTTGTCTGACCATTTGTGGTGTAGGGATTCTTGCCTAAGAAGGGGGTTGGACTAGAAGACCTCCAAGGTCCCTTCCAACTCTGTTATTCTGTTTACCAGAAACTCCATGCACATGTGTGAACAGCCTGCCAGAAGACTTTGCATCCCAGAAAAGCACATGTTCACTGATTATATATGTACAGTTGTAGATATAGATGGATACATTAATTTCAGATTTTAAAATGAAAAATAGTTCAGAGCAAGGAGATATTATACTGATGTGTATAATTTTACATCATTAATTTTTAAACATTATCAATCCTATGTAACAGTGACATAGCAAAGGACTGTGACCACCATGAAACACTAGTGGGTAGGATGACCAAATATATGACAATTATTATAGGTATTATTTTTATAAGGTTTTTTTCCAAATGGAAAAAAAGAGACAGATTAAATCAAATAGTCTGAATAATTCTTTAAGCTGCCACAAGTTGCACTTTTAAATTTTTTTTTCACATCCAGTTTTATAATAAAGAGACAGAACAATGATATTTTGATGTCATAATAGTAGATGGTCCAGGTTTATAGGCACTGTTTTAGGGGGATTATAGTTTTTTTTTTTAATTACACCATTTTTTCCTTTGTATTTTATGTGGAATAAGCAGGTAAAGGCCAGCTCAACTATGTACAGCATCCAAATCTTAGCAGCAGTACAAGCTAGGATTATAAAGAAAAGGATTTAGGACCACTGTAGCATGCAATCTTTAATATATACTTCTCTATGTTAAATGTCCCTAACTATTACTACTAATACAATGTGATATTCCTAATCTATATCCATTTGTACTTGCTCTAAGTCACGGGTGTCACGTTGCTGTGTCACGTTGCCGTCACGTGATATTTCACGATGTTTTTCCCATTTGTGGAGCTGGGGTGGGCGTGGCCTGCATGTGATGCATTGGGACTGCGGCCAGCCAGTTTGACACCTCTGCTCTAAACAATCCTTTAAACCTGCAAAAAAAATTACTTCATTTTGTTTCTACCTCCACCTCTTCCCAAGGGCTCTGAATTCTTAGATGAATGTGTTTCAAGGTCTATTTGCTGAAATTACTTGTGATAGGATTGCCGCCTGAATCTAAATTGTTCTGTTGTTTGTCTGAACTGTCAACATTGTCAGAGAATGACTTCCTCCTTTCCTGAACCATCAGTTCTGATCTTTGTGTCTTCTCCCACCAGGCTTTTCTGACTGGAAAAATCCGACATCCTCAGATCTATTACATTCTTCAGCCAGCCATTAGCTGTCATCAGCTTACTTCTCCGCATTCTGAACTCTTAATTTAAAGCAACCATATGTGCTTTCTTTAAAGTCACTGTCAGTGAAAGCCTACTAGAGTTACTCAGTCAGGCT
Organism: Pantherophis guttatus; assembly: GCF_059756535.1. Taxonomy (NCBI): domain Eukaryota; kingdom Metazoa; phylum Chordata; class Lepidosauria; order Squamata; family Colubridae; genus Pantherophis; species Pantherophis guttatus. Next base: position 64,359,970 of record NC_142064.1, on the reverse strand, counting down.
TCTGGTCTAGTTATAGTATTTTAACCTAATCAAAAATATAAAAACTATCAAACATAAGTATATGATTTTTCACATCTTTTATATTATATGGATAAGAAAATTAAAGACTAACCTTAACTGCTACTTTATTCACAGAAATCATCAGCCTGATAATTAATAATTCCTTTCACCTTTCCCCCTTTAGAAAGATTCAAGGACAGAATCTAACTGTAAAAAGAATTCCAGCTACTGTACAAAAAGAGAGCTTAACAGACAAGAGAAGAGTCAAGTTATAAAAATAAACTCAGCTTCTTATTCCTCCCAGTCTTCCAAAAAATTGAGATAGGAACCTATTGAAGAAATACAATAAATTACATCTTGGTGGTGTCAGCTACCACATTTTATACCCTTTTAAAGTAAGTGCTAAAGATGATAAAAAGAGAAACATTAGCAACTCTTCGGGAAAAAACTGCACTGGGTCAGTTAAATATGTATTTATCATGCAACAGACCCATTGAGTAGTAGTCTGTCAACAAGCTACAAGTATAAATGTGAACAGTCAAAAAAAGATACTATATAATTTTTGCAAAACTATTCCCAAGCAAAAAATAAGGTGCATCATAATCAAATTATATATATTATAGTAGCAGAATGGCCTTTCATCTGTCAAAGAAAGCCCAGCTGTCATACTGAAAGCCCCAATGCTCTGCCAATCTTTTCTGTAATTTGAGCCAGAGTAATTTGCCAGAATAGATTCAAGATCTTAACTATTTTTTTTAAAAAAAGTTATAGTACTCTATTCAATACAGGTACAGCTATGCTAATAACTTAATAATTTACAAAACAATATTTAAGTATAAAGGAAAGGGAAAGAAAAAAATCTTCCTTATTCAAATGTGAATGTGTAACACATGCAATGACACCATGCAGCAGAGACCAGGTTCAATAAAGATACTACTGAATTTGAAGAGAATCCTCAGATATAATCAGAACTAATTTCAGCTAATTTATACATATTTTAAATATCACCCAACACTGAACAAGAAAGGAAGACATGGGGGGGAGAGACTTTCTAGAATATACCGTATTTTCCGGCGTATAAGACGACTAGGCGTATAAGACGACCCCCAACTTTTCCTGTTAAAATATAGGGTTTGGACTATACTCGCCATATAAGACTACCCCTCTTCCAATGCACACCAAATAAAAATTAAAAAACATCAACTGGCTCACCTACAATGTAAAAGCAGCTGTGCTAGTCCCAAAATGGCCCCTGCAACAAGCAGGAACCTCACACAGCCACAAAAAGCCCCCAAAAAAACTTTCACACTCTACACACACACAACACAACTGGCTCACCCACAATGTAAAAGCAGCTGTGCTAGACCCAAAATGGCCCCTGCAACAAGCAGGAACCTCACACAGCCACAAAAAGTCCAAAAAACCAACTTTCACACTTTACACACACAAAATTCCACATACAGCTTTGTGAGATTTTGTGTGTTTGTGTAGTTAGAGTGAAACACTACAGAAACACACTAAATCTCAGAAAGCTGCACAAATATTATTTTATTTTATTTTATTTTTATTTTTATATGAAAGCTAAATTTAAAACTTCCTAAACTTTAAATGGCTAGGTCTAAAAAAGAACAACTAAAAAAACCCCAATTGACTATTTTTTTTAAAGCTCCCAAAGGGGAAAAAAACTTACCCAATAGAACAGGGGTCTCCAACCTTGGCAACTTTAAGACTTGTAGACTTCAACTCCTAGAATTCCTCAGCCAGCTTTGCTTTGCTGGCTGAGGAATTCTGGGAGTTGAAGTCCACAACTCCCTGCTTGCTTGATTGCAGGCAGGGAGTTGCTTGCTGATGGAGTAGATTCAGGCAAGCGAAGCAAGGCAAGCGTTGCGACTAGCAGCTGAGGTAAGCAAGCTGGAGGGGGAAAACTTTTTTCCTTTTACATGGCTCTGGCGATCCCAGCTGAGTTGCAGGGAACTCAGCTGGGATTGTCAGAGCTGGGATCGTCAGAGCTGGGATCGCCAGAGCCATTTAAGGCTCGTCAGAGCCTTTCGGGCTGGTCTGCCTGGTTACAGGAGAACGACACCCGGCGTATAAGATGACCCCCGACTTTTGAGAAGATTTTCATGTATTAAAAAGTCGTCTTATACGCCGGAAAATACGGTACTTATTAATTAATTTCACATTTTTGTACCCTGTCCCAATCCAGCAATATGGATAGAAACAATATCCTAAAAATACTGAATAAAAACAAAATGAAATGTGTAGAATTAACAGAAACCCACTAGATGGTCATCCAAAGAGTATGAAGTGTTGTTTTAATAGTTTTATAAAATGTTAGGAAAGAAGGAATTGCTTATCCATCAAAAGGGAAGAAGCTACAGAGCCACAATAATGAAAATCTATTTTGGTCTGTGTTCCATTCAACTCACACTAAGTGGGGATTCTGAAGAGGTCTTTTTTGTGATATTTTTATTGATAGTTAGATTCAGTCTTGGCAAGGCAGTGCCTGATGTAATCCAGTGCCCCACTGTAAATAGTTTTGTATGTTCTCACCAGCATTTTGAATTGGACCTAAAAATCTACCAGTATCCACTTGCAATATTACCTCAGTAACACCATTATTCTAATATGAGAGATTGCAAGACAAAGCCAACTATAAGAGGATAATTTTTCAGCTTTTTCCACTGAACCAATGTCATTGTACTTCAACAATTTATTTATTAAACAAATATATATAGCTGCCCAATTCATACACAGTGACTCCATACATACGGCATAGAGCATTAAAATTTCAGCTAAAAACCCACAATTTAAACCGCATCCCACCCCAATGAGACAAGCCATTTGATCTGTTCCCAAGCTGGCTGACAAAACCAGGTCTTCAAAGGCCTTGTAGAAAGGCAACAAGATTGGGTAATCTTATCTCTGGGGGAATGTTCCATAGGAAGTTACCACAGAACGATCTACGACAACTCGCCACTGTGAGCTCACTGCAGCTAACTTGCTGTGGCCAACTTGACTTGGCCAACTCGCCCTGGGGACAACTTGCCACAGTGCAATTCGCCATGGGGCAAGAATTACACTAATATCGAAGAAATAGTGGAACAGAATCATGAAAGAAAGGATGCCAAAAGAGGGACAAAATACAAATGACAAAATTTAAAATAACTTTAAATAATTAAATTGAATTGTTGGATTGTCCTGCGGTAAGTTGTCCCGTGGTGAGTTGCTCAAAGTGAGTTGTTCCGCAGTGAACTGGTCACTGTGAATTGGCCATGGCGAGTTGACTGTGGCAAGTTGGCTGGAGCAAGTTGTCCCATTCCACCACAGACAAGGCCCTTTTCCTAAGCCCCGTCAGACGTACTTCCTTGATAGTTGGGACCCACAACATGCACTACCTTCCTGCTCTGGTGGGTTGGATAGATGCAATTGGGGAGACACAGTCTGTCAAACAACTTGGCTCCAAGCCATGCCCGGCTTATGAAAGTACATAATTTTATATATATACTGTACATATATATACATATATATCATGCATAATTATACAATATATAATTGCTTCCCTACTTTATTTTTTCTAGATATCATGCATTTCAATATTTGATTGTATAATTAATTTGATTCTATAATTTTCTTTGTTAAGATAAAATATATTTATGTACTCAGCTCTTATTTTACAAAGCTCTATTCAAATAGATTTAGAAAGAGGTGTGAGTGTGAGTGAGAGTGAAAGAAAGGGGGATTCACTGGATTCTTATGTGGACCCTGAGCAAAGATACAATAATATGAAACAAAGGACAAATTTCAGCATCTGTACACCATGCATTGGGAATTGAAGATACATGCAGAAGAGCCGCATCTGCTTGAATTTTCTGAATGTTAGTAAGTCTGAGTGTTTTATCTAATCTTATTACACTACCATTTGAAGCAACACATTAAAATATGAGATTCTCCCTGAAGGTATGGGAAAAAAGATGAAATGATTGGTTCTTAAAGGCTTTATGGATATTTAAACTTAAACAATCCTAAAATAAGTATCACACCTTCACTTTAAAAGGCTAAGAAATTAAAATATTATTAAATTTTTGAAAGATCATTATAGAAAATAGTAGATCAATATAAAAATTGTAAAAGCAACAATAAAACAGTAAAACTTACAAGTCACTACAAACTGATTGCCTTCCTAAAAACAGAAGTCTCATATTTCAATGGAAGGCCATCAGGTAAAGATAATGTAGGTTAGCATTAGGGAATAAGGAATTCCCAAGCATATTCAGTACTTCTTGTAATATATAACTGATGTGCTAATGCATTCCATCTCCCTTTGAAACTTACTTTAAATGATATTATTTATTCTAAAGATTAAAAAAATACTTGCAACAGCTAAAACTGCAGCACAATGCTATACATATTTAAACAGAAGATGTTCCATTGATTCAATGGCCATTAGTGGAATATGTGAGTATACAATTTGAGCCCTAATTATATCCATTTATGCATATTGATCTTTCTTCTGTAATACAATGCTAAACATTAAAGCACTAATGCCTTTGTTGAAAATTGCAATTCTACTGAGAGTATGTGGATAAAACTTCTCTTTTTGTCATAGAATAAGTAAAGCATATGTCAATAGATCAAGCTGTAGACCTCACTGTCTAAAATTAAGGATTTACAGACTGAAAACAGCTTTCTTTGAAGACTTAGGATTCAATCCCTAGTAAATCATAGTAGTTGTGCCTACAGATCAGACAGCCATTCCACAAGAAGTAACCACAGCATGACAGCTTAAATGAAATTAAACTTTATCCCTTAGAACAGAGGACACTCTAAATGAATTTTTGGGAGGTGGGCAGGCGAAAATGTAGGACTCCTATTTCCCACTCTTTCTAACATAAATCCGTATCCCTTCAAGGGACCGATAGTTCAAATCCCCATTTGTTCCCTGAGCAGGATCTGTAAAAGAAGAAAATGCCTATGATTTCTGTCTAGAGGGTTGGTTCTGGGCACAGGAATGATATATTTTAAACCAAGAGCCCCTTAATCAATCCAGTCATCCAAACAGCCTATGAATGGCCTTAAGTCGGTTACTGTTCTTGCATACTGGATTTTGAATGGCACTGCAAGTTACATACAGTATAATGTATATTTAGATACTTCATACTGTCACTTAATAGAATATTTGATTTTGATTCAGTTATTGATAGGTAAGTCTCTGGAAAAGCTAAGTTGTTTTTATTTTATTTTTTAATCAGCAATGATGTGGGTGGGAGAGGTTCTCATCGTCCCTAATGCAATGTGGAGCTTGGAACTATAAAGTTTCCAGCTGGAGAACTTTGTAGAGGAATGTGTTTGGAGCTATGTCACAGATTAGATATTACTGAAAAGCTGGACAAAATCCTCCAATGAAGTCTAAAGGACAAATCCATAGAGAATACTAACTTTAAAATGAAATGAAGAATATATCTTTAGACCCACCCCACCCCTACTTAGCTGCTTCCCAAGTTCCTAACTCAGATTGCTAGCCTTTCTCAATCAGTTTTTTCCTATGTATGTTAGGCTTCAAATCCCATCATCTATTAAATCCTGATAGTATATGAAAGCACATTTGATTGAGGAAGGCTGTTCTAGATTATTTTTTTTAAATGAGCTCAATGCCTATAACCATAATACATTAAAGTTATTTATTAAAGTTATTTTTAAATACCGAAAATTATTGCAAAACACTGGCATTTTAAAATAATAAGTCAATGTATGAAATGAGCTTCTAACACTTACATTTCATTTGCTTGAAGATAGATTTATTGGGCTCAAGCCAATGCTGTAAAAAGAGATAGAAGCCACCAGTCAAAAGAATTGCAAAATACATCATTTTCTTACAAGCACAAGAGTGTAATAAATTGATAGCAGTGTTCTTCTAGCTGTGATTTATATCATGTTTCTGTTAACAGCTTCAAAAAGAGGGACATAGAAGTATGATGAAAGACAGAAAGTAGCATCTGTAAGTGAACAGCACAGCTAATGTGATCCCAAATACATAACAGTTACGTTTAAGTTTATTCAAAAGTGAACAGGGAGGGAAAGAATGACAGATTTTAGATTAAGTCTTATACAGTTTCCATGAAGAGGTACAAATATACTAATAGTTTCCTAATTTTATAAAAAGATCCTTACTTTGTCTTGCTACATTTTTATTTAGTTTTTTTTCCCTCCAAGGCAGTCTGGAAGTCATATAAGATCCCATTCTTTTTTTATATATATACAATTTATCCATAAAACAACACTGCGAGATGAAATTAAACAAAATCTTTACATATTAAAGCAGTTCACTCTTCAAAAACTATTTAAATAACTGTTTGGAAATTGTATGAAATAGCATCTCTTTGCTATTCATTAAGTCAACCTTGTCTTCTTTTAAAAAGATGTTAGTTTTGTTTTTTTTTTATTGCAAAAGTTTTACAGTTACATTTTCACCCCTTTCCCCCCCCCCTCCACCCCCCCAAACTTCCCAACCTCCCTAACCCTCCCTAACCTTCCCCTCCCCCCAGACTTCCCTATAATATACTCATAACTCGTAAAAAAAAAACACAAAAAACCCCCTTAGTATGACACTTATGTGTAAACTTGAACCCCTCCCTCCCCTGTATAATTTTTCTTTTTACCTCATTACATTAAAATATTTCTAAAACATTATTTTCAAATAAAAGCTATTTGATACTTTCTAGTTTGATATTTGTTCTGAACATATTCTATCCATCTTTTCTATTCCCATTCATAAGTCTCTTGTGAGCAATCTTTTAAGTATGCTGAAATCTTCGCCATCTCTGCAAAACTGGCCATCTTCAAAGTCCATTCCTCAATAGTGGGCAAAGCTTCATTTTTCCAATATTTACCTATCAACAATCTTGCTGCTGTTATCATATACAATATCAGTTTTGTTTCACCCGCTGTAAAACCCTTAACTATACCCAATAAAAACAATTGTGGAGAGAATTGAATTTTTTTCTTCAAAACATTCTGCATGACCCACCAGATTTTTATCCAAAAAGCCTTAACTTTCCTACAGGTCCACCAAACATGATAATACGTAGCATCCAAACATTCACATCTCCAACATTTTGGCTGAACATTAGGGTACATACATGACAACTTTTTGGGATCTTGATGTTACAGTTTTTGTTAAGTTGGGTGAATGAGGACGCAGCAAGCCAGGCAGTGAGTGACAACAGCTCTTTATTGTAGGGTGAGAACCCAGCAACTGACCAGGGGAAACAGCTCCCTTTATATACCTTGCAGCTGTGGTGGTCAGCCAATCAGCTGACGGTCAGTTAATTCAAACTGCCCGCCCAAAATCTACATACATAACACTCCTCCCCTCCCAGAAGTCACTTGGGATGGACATTAGCATACAAAGTCTCTCAGGTGACCAGGGCGTGTCCGCACCCTAGTTGACCTGCGCAGTTCAGTCAGAGGTGTGGCATCGAGCAGGTCGGAGGAACTCCCTGTTTCTCCCTGTTCCACCAATGGAACCTACGAGACTTTGTTGTGGGCGGCGACTTCTGCGGCTGGTCAATCTTCCGCAATGGGGCAGCACTGGATCTCGTGGCCGTCAGCTAAGTCCTCCACTAGACTTGGGTTTGAGTCAATTCGAAACTCCTGTTGGTAGCTAGGGAGCGGTTCGTAGAATGCATCTTCTGTGTCAGCGGCCCAACGCTTCTGTAGCTGGTCAATGTGTCAGCGCCAAATCCTCCCATCTCCCATGTCTACCCTATACGACTTGGGCCCTGTTACCTTCGTGATTTTCCCGGTTTCCCAGAGGGGCCCGTTCCTGTAATTTCTAGCGAAGACTGGCGTCCCTATTGTGAACTCCCTCAGCCTTTTTTCTGCCCCTCTGAAACTATCAGGGGAATAACTGGGGTGTAGCCTGTCTAGGACTCCTCGGAGCTTCCTCCCCATCAGGAGTTCCGCCGGGCTCCTGCCTGTGGTGGTGCATGGTGTGGCGTGTTGGGCCATTAAATCTACATACAAAGCAGTTTTAATGAGCTGAATCATTTCTCAAGCTTGTATGGAAATTTAAACAAAATGTTGTATACACATGCTTTAATGATGAACAGAGAGCTCTAGAGGACACGATATCTAAATATTTCACCCGGATTATTTTTAAGTGGGTACAGTCCTATTCCATGTATTAGGGTATATTTCTAGAAAGTTTCTTCAGTTTGAATTGAATCTGATTTTGAGTTTGATAGCAGAGGAAGCTTGTGAAGAAACAAGACTGCTGATTTGATTATATGCTTAGCAACCACGTAAATTTGTTTTCTCCTAGTGCAAGTCAACAAAAAATAAAATGCATACATAAGCAAATTAAATTGCTACAAACTATCACAGTCAAGAAATTTAAGTAGAGAATTAAACTGACAAGTATTAAAATAGATACATCTACATCAGTTCATATTATATAGACATTCACTGACCATTTCATAAATGTATGGTTTATGTAAACCAGTATTTCGTATCATTCATGGAATTAATTGAATTGGTTGTGTTTAAAACTTATATGTCTTAAAATGACAAACTGAAGACTTTTAGGGAACTTTTTTTTTATTATGAGGGCAAAGGGTTATTCGTATACACCTTTACTAGGACACAGTTGCACCTGCAGGATTTTTTCTTATTGCTTGCTTTTTTGAGAAGTACATTGTGCCACACTTTCTAAACATCATCTCTAATCAGCATTTTAAAATCCAGCAGTAGCTACTAGCTATTTACCATGGCAGGTGTCCTTGCAATTATTCACACTGCTGAACAGACTTATTTGTTATGTATGCCTCCACAGCACAAAGCCTCAACATGGGAAAGGTTATTTCATTGGAATTTACAAGGGTCTTTTTAAAAAAAAGATTTAAAAATATTAAATGCCAATTTTCCTCTTTGTGCCTATTATTCCTACATCTATGAAAGCATTGAGTGGAAGAAACAAAATATTATTTTTCTTATATCCGTGAGACACTTACAGAGGTGCTAAGTGTTCTGATTTAAAGTAGTCCAATATTTGTTTCTGATAAGGAGATGATGCCAATATGTTTACTTTATACTGTAAGATGTGTGTATGGTCAAAGCATTTCTAGATCTAGGTTTAAGATCTATCAACAAATGAAATGGGTGTCCTTGATGGGTAGGACAACGAAATTAATGTTGACTCCAATCTAGCCTTTTGCTATCTTGTCAGCAGGTTTGAAAAAAAAACCTTCTTCAGTTTTTCAGTCTGTCTGAGAATTTGAAATTATTTGGGAAAAAATGTGTCTTATCTGCAAATTCAACAACCTCAGTAATTATATATTTCTCTAGAGAACTATTTATCAACTTCAGCAAATTTAAGAAGTGTGCACTTCAAGTTCCAGAAATTCCCCAGCAAGCATGCTGCCTGTGGAATTCTGGAAGTTGAAATCCACACATCTTAAAATAGCCAAAGCTGAGAAACACCGTTCACTTTTGAGTGTCATGTAGGTTGCATACAGTTAATTAAACTTATATGTCTACTGTTATTATTTTTATGCAGGCACAGACTTATTAATTACTTTATATTTGAAATAATATCATAGTTTCAACTGTATAAAGAGTGTCAGAGTTGTCAGAAAATAACATCTCTCGGAATCCCTCTGTGGATTGTTAAGAAGTTTGATTTACCCTATTTTCCCCAAAATAAGACATCTCCTGATAATAAGCCCAATCGGGCTTTTGAGCGCATGCTTATTTCAGGGTTCAAAAAATATAAGACAGGGTCTTATTTTCAAGGAAACATGGTATAAATAAATAAAATAAATAAACATAAATATTAAGGGAAGGAAAGGTGTTCTCAGGGTCCAAAGCCTTCATTAAAACTCTGCCCTTTAGAGTTTGTGTGCAACTTCATGACACACTTACAAAATGGACAGAACTTTCTATTGTAATAGTGCAGCACTGCTTTCATCGTTTATACTCCTTAGTCTCTTGCACTTACCTCTAAAGAAAAGAACAACATTGATGAATGAGCATGATTAGTGGCTATGGAATGTTATTGATTTACTGGAATAGAGGAGACAAAAAACAAGAGCAATGGAGGAAAATTGTGAAAGAAAATACATGACTGGTCGGAAAATCAATGGTTCTTTGGAAGCGCTATTAGCTTTAACTTACTTTCTCAGTTAATACAAAATAGAAAGAGAATCAATGATGATAAAAATTAAGGCACTTATTTTAGGATTCAACTGTAAGGAATTTTTCTGTTGTGAAAATTTTAATAGAAAAAGAAATCCCAACGTGTAAATACTAAATCTCATTAATTTTGAACAATTTTCCACTGGGACATTCTGACCTCACATAATATTAAACCAATTTTAATTACACTTCGGCTTATTTGGCACTTTGACTATAGTTTCAAAGTAAAGTAGATTTTAATTCCGTTTAGTTTTTATTAGTCTAAGGGCTAGTGTCATGGTCCATTTGTCTAACTATTCTGAAATCAGGGTTAATACCTATAGAGTTCAGCCACTGGCATCAAAATTCAAGGACTTCCCATGGTGCAATATTTATTCTGTATATCTTTTCTATTTCTATTAGAAAAATGAATAAGATATCAGCATGAGTTGCCAGTTATGTTAAGACAATAATAGCCTATCCATGAAGGAAGTTTGTTCTTACCTTGAGGTAAGATGGGTGGCCTATACAATAGATAGATAGATAGATAGATAGATAGATAGATAGATAGATAGATAGATAGATAGATAGGTGGAAGCTGAATCTGTGGCTAGGGAAAAAAAGGAAACTAATGATCTGCTAATCACCGTCACCTTCATGTGGAATATGTCATTCATACATAAATCACATATATACAAAAATGACAGGAGGCAAAAATTAGAGCAGCCTTTAAAAATGCAGTAACAAAACCGTAGTGTTTACAATTCCATCTTCAATCTTACCCCCAAAGGCATGTGTCACAACAGCTGAAATAAAATGCTATGTGAAAGAAGCTGGGGGAAAAGCCTACAGTCTATATTCAACTTGTCCTTACAAGCAAGACTAGCTCTTAATTAGTGCAAATTAAGCCAATATTAAGACTTGTCAAAATATTCTGTTAGCTTTAAAATCATAGGAATTGGGCTTTGCCTTTCTATCCTCCTCTACTACAGAATTATTTAATTAGCTAAATAAAAGTTTCTGCAAGAGCTGCATTTTTAAATATTGATTCTATTCTGTAATAGATATACCCACTTCCAAATAACAGCAAAAGTGGAAATGCATCCTTCTGCATCAGCAAGAAGCCTAAAGCTATTTTTATTTTCTGAACTGCTATATAGATATCAGCAAAGTATGAGATTAGTCTTAGGAACACCAACAACACTTCTCCAGAATATCTGACAATTTTATTTTAAGCCTATGCATGGATTAGAATGCATTTTATAACGGAGGATCTAAAAGAGATCCTGAGAGAGATCAAATTCTAACACAGAACAATTTCAAAGGATAAATATTGCCACCGTTATAAAAACACTGAGCTATTGCTACCCAGCTGGCTGTGTGCATTATTTCTTCCATCAAAAGTCCTATCATTTTATGCAATTCAGCAATGGATTAACACACTCATAAATCTGATGAATCCTTCAATATAAGCAATAAATCTCAGTTGAGCTGTACGGTTCTGGAAATGCACATTCTGTAATTAAACAACCTTTATTGTATTTGAAAGTCAAGCCGCACAATTCGTACATACTGGGATTCTATAAGCTAACAATACTCTGATTTAACAGTTTTTATTACTTTTCTATTTTATTTGTGTATCAAAATATAAAATTGATTTCATTTCCTACCCACCTGAAAAGCATCATATTCTTTTTGTACTAATTACACAAAAGCAATAGTTTTAGTGATTCTACTATATGAAGCACAAGACTAAATGGTTGTATATTATGTAAACCTATAGAAAGACAAAGCATTTGAAAAGTGTGTTGGCACAAGGAAGCAAAGCGCTCACACTTTTCATTAAAGTCTCCTGTGGCTGTTTCAAAAGTTAATTCTAGTTGTCTCCATGTATGCATACAGACAACTTACTTTTCCAGCAAAACATCGAAGTTATATATGTACAATTGCAGACAGCCAAACCGTAAATTTTTGGGAAGGGATGGTGCATTCATAAAATACAAATTTTGTGAGGCACCTCTTGCAAATACTTTTAATAGATAAATAAGATTCATTGCATCTGCCAGATATATTGTTTCACTGAAGTTTTGTTTCTTGATTATATTTATTGTTTATTATTGTTTATTGAAGATACTTAAATAAGGCTACTGCACAAAATCTAGGCGAAAAAATCCAGAAATCCATTAGATGGCAGCAAAGATATACACCAATGCTAACAGGCGGCCCCTAGGGAGAGAGCCTTCTCTGTGGGGGCACCTACTATCTGGAACGAGCTCCCCCCGGAGATACGGAGGATCCCGGATCTGCGCACCTTCCCCCGTGCTCTTAAGACCTTTTTATTTCACCAGGCGGGCCTGGCCTAATCTTTTCCCTCTTTTTAATTATGCAAATTTTAATCGGTTTTTAAATGATTGGGGTGTTTTAATCTGTCTGGGCCAAATTGTTTAATTCGATTTTACTTTGTTTTTAAATTTTGTATCTATGTATTTTTACTGTTTGGCTGTTCACCGCCCTGAGTCCTTTGGGAGTAGGACGGTATATAAATCAAATAAAGTAAGTAAGTAAGTAACTCTCTGCCATCTTTTGATTATGTGAATTTCTGCAACATAGATCTAGTAGCTCCCAAAGGTGCGTTTTCAAAAGGCAAGTGGACTTTATTTTTTTCCTTGAAGATGTTTCGTTTCTCATTCAAGAAGCTTCTTCAATTCTGACTGAATGCTGGCAGATGACTGCAAAAAATATAAATCTTTCCTCTCTACACCATTCAATCAGAACTAAAGAAGCTTCTTGAATGGGAAGCAAAATGTCATCAAGGAAAAAGCAACATTCAGTTGCCTTTTGAAAAAACACCTTTGGGACAACCATGACCTGGGTGACTGAGAATCTCCATAGACAGATCTGGTAGCTCTAATTTTAAAAGTCTAGGAAGTCATTTAAAGATTTTTACTGGTTGCAAGCTGAAAACTTTCAACAGCTGATTTCAGAATAAGTTTTTGCATCTTGATTTTATTTTCAATAAAAAAATGTTACACTACATTGCCTAACTCACTGTTTGCATATTTTATTGTTTGCCTATACGAGAAAAGATTAGCTGGCCAGATTTGATTTCAAGTAAATTAAATCCAATCATATTAGCCAGGTTGAAACATTCTGCTTACAGTAGTATAGGAGAAAGTCAATTTTTAAATATATTATCTCAGTTAAGCAGGTCAAAGTCATGCCTGTGAAGATAGAATCAAGATATAGATTATCACTCAGTCAAGATATGCCACTGGTATAGTCATGAAAAATACCAGTAATCAGAATCCAGTACATTCTAAGATGAAGAACGTCTTCTTAAAATCATGAATCACCTGAAGCCCTAATTAAACTAAAAAAGACTTTACCTGAGACTGGCTCTATAGCAGTGGTGGGTTGCTACTGGTTTGCCCCAGTTCAGGCGAACTGGTAACAGCAGTGGCAGGAGGCTCCGCCCACCCATCTGGATGTCATCAAATATGCTCTGCGCATGCGCAAAAGCTTCTGCGCATACGCAGAAGAGGTGCACATGTGCGCGAGCAAGCAAACCGATAGCAAAGGTAAGTGAAACCCACCACTGCTATATAGTAATTCTTAGAACGACGTTCCTAAGAAACCCCATTTCAAATGTATTCAAATAGCCATTATCGAGAAAGTGACACAATAATAAGCACACAATTACCTTCACATTATATCCTTGATTAGCTGCTGATTCTCTGACAATAAAATGTATTTTGGCTAAGAGAAATGAACACTTATTCATCTCTTCAGACATCACTAAAGCATTTATGCCAGGGAATGAAAGCATACTAGCTAGCAGTTTCCCTGAAATAACATCACTTAAAATAAATTAAGAGAGAATTTGTATACATACCCTCTGTTTTTCAGAATCCACGTAGCGAATGCCAAAATAGTCTTTTTCTAGCAAACAGTAGTGATTGCAAACATGATCTATGAGAAACTGGCCTTTGGTCTCTCTCTGAAAAAGAAAAGGCAATACAAATAGGTAGAACATGTAGGTGTATGCATATATAACTAACCTGTGTATTATATATTTCAATCAGAAATATAGGTTGTATTTTGTCTTAATTGTACATTGAATAAGAGCACAGATTAAACATAACTAAGTTTGATTGATTTCAGTGAATCCACCTAAAATTAATTCAGGTTTCAATTCTATCTTCTCTTTCAATCAAATACAAAAACTTATTTATTGAAGATTCTGTATGTATCTCAGATCAGCAAAATACCTTACTGCACTCCACGTAACCACTTGCCCTATTGAATAGGGCTTTACAAATTTGTCCATATCTTCAAGAATTTACACAATTTTACTGGATTATGAATCTTCCAATTTCCAGAATATTTGAGTTAACAGAATAAATTCAAAAACAATTTGAAACTTTTAAAAAGAAACTAACAATTGCTTTTTTACTGAAGAAAATTGTATACTTCAGGTACCTATATATGTCTATGTATGTAAGTGTTGTGTATATACGTACAAACATATATGTATATCATTTTAGCCATTGTCTATCCACTGCAGGATGAAGGCCTTTTCCACATGTTTTCAACCAGTATGTGTGTATTGGCATGTAGAAGGAATAGACCATAATTTGCCATGCTGGTCCAATGCAGGTTGGCAGATATAATTGGTGTTAGTCTGGGGTATCCATCATAGCCTGTTTGCCTTGGGAGAGACCCTTCTGGACATCTACAAGTCTGGCGACATAGCCCACAATTTCATTTACCCACACAAGCCCCTTCACCTCGTCAAGGCCCCCGATCATAGAAAGAGTACATATACTATATGTACATATCAGGGGTGAAATCCAGAAGGTTCTGACAGGTTCTGGAGAACTGGTAGCAGAAATTTTGAGCAGTTCGGAGAACCAGTAACAGACATTTTGAGTAGTTTGGAGAACCGGCAAATACCACCTCTGGCTGGCCCCAGAGTAAGGTGGAAATGGAAATTTTGCAATTTTGTTCTCCCAGGAGTGGGGAGGGAATAGGGATTTTGCAGTATCCTTCCCCTAGAGTGGGGTGGGAATGGAGATTTTGCAGTATCCTTCCCCTGCCACACCCAAACCACGCCCACCAAACCACACCATACCCACCAAGCCACGCCCACAGAACCAGTAATAAAAAAATTTGGATTTCACCACTGGTACATATATGCACATACTTGAAGAAAGGATGCTTCATCTGAGTTACATCTGAGAAAGGGAAAAAAATGTGCTCTATAACTGAAATTACCTTATGCTAATGTAAATGGTAAATATTTCCAGTTTAATCTTGAAGCATGCTTGTTACACATATAGCATGTAGAGTTCACTAATGATTAGTTTTGAGATAAGGGTTTAGGATTGCTCATGATATAAACTTTGGGGGTGGGGGAGAAGGAGCATACAGTACCTGACAAAATAGAGATTCCAAATAATTATTGTGACATGAAGCTGGTTCTTATGCAGACTATTTCCATATTTTTAAAACCTATGCTTAATTACTAATTGCTGCTCCATGAAAACTTATTGGGGCACTTCATAAAAAAGCTGAGGAACCCATTCTAAATTAAACACATTTAGGCAGGGAGAGCCCGCTTAGAAATCTTTTTCCTATTTTAACTCTATTCTGTGGTGTTATGTGGTGATAGAATATCACCAATAGAACCAGTCATCATATCAAACTTTCATACCAAATTTCTGTGTAAATCCAAGATACATTTTTGCAAATACAAGCAATTTAAGCTTTTTAACTTTCCATGAGCTGTTTTTCTCACTGCCCTTATAAAGGTAGTCCTCGAGTTACAACCACAATTGAGTCCAAAATTTATGTTGCTAGGTGAAACATTTGTTAAATGAATTTGCCCCATTTTACGACTTTTCTTGCCAAGTTTGTTAAGTGAATCACTGCAATTCTTAAGTTAGTAACACGGTTGTTAAGTGAATCTGAATTCCCCATTGACTTTGTTTGTTAGGAAGTCACAAAAGGGGACTCCGGGACACTGTAACCACATTAAATATGAACTAGTTGTCAAGCATATTAATTTTGATTATGTGACCATGGGGATACTGCAATGGTCGTAAATATGAAAATTGGTCATAATAAGTCACTTTTTTCAGTGCCGTTGGAACTGCGAACAGTTCCATGAAGCTTCATTAAATGAAGAATTGTTGTACATCGAGGTTCTAAAATTTGCAAAACATGGCTTTTCACTGAAGCATTGTAAAGGCTAGCTAAGTAGCAATAACTAGCCAACCTTGGCTGGTCTCATAAAGCTAAAGAGGACTAGATCTAATTAGTTCTGGGACAGGAGATTAAGAAGAAGGACTTAGACCCCAAACTGGATTGAAATGTTGAAAAATTATAGAATGTAATAGAAAACCACTTTTGTATTGGTGCCATGAAATCTACATGGATGAGTCCCCAAAGTAACCAGGAATAAAGCTTGATCAAGAGTATTTCCTTTTTGTATGAATATCCACCTTAATGTTCTTAACTTTGCTCTTAAACCAAACAGAACTATGCCAAGAATACTACTACACAATCCCAGAAAAGGTGAGGCTGCTTTAAGGAGTTGCAGACTGTTAAGTCCATGCATTGTGAAAATACCTTTTTTGGAATCAAACCTAAAACATAGTACAGTCGTAACAGATTTTGCCTCTCTTCCTTGCAGCCATTTGGTCATCTCTTCTCTTTCCTGAGAGCCCAGAAGCCTTTGGCTTTTGCTGGGTTTTTTTTTCCCCAAAATAAAATGGATGATTTAGTTAAAATTCAGTCCAATGCCAATATACTACATGAGTACAGAGATCAAGATACTTGCAATGCAAGACAAAAAAATAAAATGAGAATCTAATAAGCTAGCCTAGTCATAGTTTATTATGCATCAGGAATCCTTTACAGTCAAATGCAAGCATTTTGAGAAATAGTGGGAGATACTCCCAGGTAATTTTTATAGAATTAATCTCCAAACCAAACAATAGCATTGTGCCATTTTGGAACATGGACTGAAGCTTTGCATGGTATGTATTGTATACTCAGTTTGGAGCAGGGGTGAAATCTACTTACCTTCCCAACTGGTCTGGAAGTACACCCACCGTGTGCGCCTGCTTCACACACATGTGCACATCACATGCACATGCAGACCCTCTGTGCATGCGCAAACCCTTCTGCGCATGCGCAGAGAGCAAAAAACAGGTTACTTTCTGGTTAAAACCAGGAAGTAACAACGACTGGGTGGGTGGGCGGAGCCTCGCACCGCCATCACTACCAGTTCTCCGAACCACCGGCCACCATCGTTACCGGTTCAGTCAAACCGGTCCAAACCAAGAACATTTCACCCCTGGTTTGGAGGCTGAAGGAATTTTTTTCTCTATCTTTTCTACAACTGATTTGAAACAAGAGCAAAGATTCTTCTGCTTTGCTTCCTTCACAATAATACAGCATTTCTCAGTAGCAATTTATTCCCATCTGGCTTCTGGTCCCAAAGCAATCTTCTTTCCTTCCCCAAGAACTGCAGCATCTTATTTGTTTACACTGTATCTCCTTCTTTTCACCATTACAGCTGCCAAGAAAACATACAATTATGGTTTTATTTATTTCCTTAATTTGATTTATCTCTGCCCACTACTCTTAGGAGTTTGCAATAAAAAAAAACCATTTAAAATCATGATAATAAAAGATTGTTAAGATAGCAAGCAAAAAAGTAAACAAATAATTAAAATTAAAATTAAAATTAACAAAAACAACAACTAGATACCTATACAAAATGATGCATTTTAAGGATCTTTTAGAAAAGAAAATAGATGTTAGAATTCCTGAACTCTACAGGGAGTATGTTTCAAAGGCCTACTGACAACAGAAAAGGCTTAGTAAGCATGGAGACTTTTATAGAAACAATATTATCTTAAGAAGCCTTATGCGCCATGTGAGGTTTTAAAATATTTTAAAGTATTCTTTTTCTCAGGAACAGAGTCAGTTTGATGTAGTGATCAAGGCACCAGAGTAGAATCCAGGAGATTGTGAGTTCTGCTCTCACCTTAAGCATGAAGTCACCTGACTGACCTTGAGCCAACCACTCTCCCTCAGTCCTAGAAAGGAGGCAATGGCAAACCATTCCCCCCTCCCCCCAAAAAACCCACCTTGCCAAGAAAAACTACAGGGGCTACAAGTAATTCCTGCATCACCCATAATCAAAAATGCACACATGCATGCAAGTCTGCACACGACACCCAGAAACAAAAAACCCAACACATTTTATATGGTCTCATCACATTCTTCACAAGGCCAACTTTGCTACTGAGTTTTGAACAACTTAAGTATTTACACTGGATATAAGCGTAACCCCATCTAGAGCACATTATTATGGTTAAGCTAGAGGTTTCCAGAATATGCATAATATTAAGATCATTATCTTTCAGAAAGGAATGCAGCTGGCATATCAAAGTTCTCATTTCTAAAAACCTGAATATGATTTACCAGATAGAGTGAAAGAACATAAAAAACCCCAATAACTACTTAGATCAGTTGATATTAATCTCATCCATAAAACAAAATTATGTATTAACTACATTTTTGTTCTAAGTTAACACATAACCTAGAGTCACAGAATAGAATTGATGTAGAGAGATATAGTTCAAACTTGATTTTCCAGTCTTGGGCCTGGAAAGTGAAATTATCAAAGTACAGCATTTTTCTAACCTTCAGAACAATATGTATGCTAAATTAAGGATAAATCACTTACACAATTGCAAATTTCAATATATCCAACACATATACTATATACCTAATAAATGAAGCCAAAAGTAATCTAATGTAAGAATGTCCATGATTAACAATTCAGTCAATGTAATATTTTCATAAAGCAGAGCTGCTTTTGTTTCCGATATAAAATATTTTAAATATACAGAATAACAGTGTCACTAGCAGTCAAAACAATGCTAGTGAAACAAATTCTCCCCCTCCACTCCCCGAATTAGTATGAAATTTGCTCTGTAAAGTTACAAAATCTTCTGAATGAAATCTGGAAGCACAAGACTGCAGGAACAAGGAGAAAAGAGAGATGATTTATTCATACATTAGATGGAACCCTCCAGTGCTTCCTAAATAGAATATGCAAGAGTTCATTTTATTAATCATAGATTACTGAATAAACAACTGACTAGAGTTATACATATGCTAAGCTATACACTACCGTTTGCAAAGCAGCATAATCATTATTATAATTACTAATAATTCTATTTTATCTTCCTTTCTTCTTGAAGACACTCAAAATAGCTAAACACATACAATATGCTAATCCATAACCAGACAAACCACATTAGGGCTTAGCAAAATATGCTGCACTAGTCATGCACACACACATTCCTTATGAAATAGCAATCAAAGAAGTAATCTGAGGAACGAAAAAAGGAATAAATAGCTGCAAATTCTAGAAGCTGAATGTCATATCAATCATATCAAAGAAGCTTGTAAAGTGGAAGAAATAGAAGCAAGCAGAGACTCATATCACACTAGAAGATGTGTTCTGTATTTTAAATGCACAAGTGAACTAGGATAAGTTCTTAGTTGGATCACATGTTCACTATGCATTTATTAAAGAAAAATAAAATAAAAATATGCATTATGCCAAAAACACTTTGTTTGTTTGTAGAACTAAGAGTTTCCAGATCTTTCAATGCTCCTTTATACTGTATGTTACAATTCTAGGTTGCTTTATAATGTTACAATTTTAGACAATTCCTCATGTTGAGACATATTTGATGGATAAATGTTGCCTTTCTTTTATACCACTCCTTCTATCACATGCACAAAAAAATGTTTGCATGAAATTGTGTGCATTCTTTGAAATATACGAAGCATTTAGTTCCAGTCACAAAATTGCTTAATGTAAATGCCATTCTATCTTAAAACAAAATACCATTCTGTTTCAACTTATTGACGTCAGAGACAAATATTTCCAGTCCATTAATGGAGCATAAAAATAATGCAAAACTCTTATTCAATCATCCAAATTCAAAACGGAAAAGGAGAACACACAAAAGACAGAATAAAAGTAGAGTTTATACTGTGATAATCATACAATACAGAGTCAAACTACAGTAAATACAATTATAAATCTGTGATTGCTGCCAAAAATTATCTCATTATACCATTCATTTTTCTTTTTAATCTGCTGAAATATACATTGTGATCTGAGATCTTAACATTCAGCATTTTCCTATCACTTATTTTTCATCACTGGCTGGAAATAGCTAACAACGTTACAGCATCACAACATGAGACAAATCCCCATAGATGCTTTAAATAGAATAAAAACTAAAAGTACAGCAAGTGTATTTTAGTGACTATTGTTCATATACCATAACATTAGTTTCACTCTTAATATTTTTTCTATAAATGTCCACACATTTTTGGAAATTAATTTGTCTTGAACAAATTAATATGCTTGAACAAATCAACCCACTCAAGGAACAAATGACCACTCATTTTATCCTACTTTGGATACATGAAGACCTAGCTCTCTGGAGAAGGCTCTGATGCTGGAAAAGGTAGAAAGAAGAAGAGGACAACCAGCAGCAAAGTGGGTAAACTCACTTACAGTGGCATAAATGGGGGGGAAGGGGGCTGTCCAAACTTTGAATCTGGATCAGAAGTACCTTTAAATGGTACTATAACTTTAAGTGGTCGCTAAGCAACCAGTTGTAAGTCAAGGACTCCTTATAATGGTGTTTATGATGTGGCTAGATTAAAGCTTTTCAGACATCTACAGTAGTTGCTGATGTTGCCATTCAGGAAAAGTAAACCCAAAGCTGCACAATGGCAACACAGAAGGTAAAAAGTAGGAACACAGGAAAGCCAAAACAACAAAAACAGAAGTATGTGACTTTGTTTGCTCAACACAGTCTGACTCAATATCATTTTAACTCTTTCCACTTTAAAATGTCTTTAAGTATCTCCACTGCTTGCATTTTGCAATGTATTTTACAACACTCAACATACGCAGCAAAGTTGAAAACAATGTCAACAAATATCTCTTCAAAAAGAAATTTTTAAAAAGCTGAGCTTTAGAATGAAGAGCTTTTGTCCATGTGGAAAACGATTCTCAAATACTGAGAGTAGTTTCCAATCACTAACATTAGCACTGGCAGAATCTGGCAATAGATTGCAGGGAACACTGATTCTCAAGTCTCTAACTTTCCATGCCACCCAACAATGTATTACAAATTGTTATCTAAGAATGATTAAGTTAAAACACAATTTAGCAGCAGCCTTGACTAAATTATTGAAAAATGGTTATTTTTCAATAAAGTTGGATAGAAAATAACAGTGAAGTCTTTACTAAAAGTATCCATATTTCTTTAGTCTTTACTAAAGGTATCTAAATTTTTTTAGGTAGATGTAAATCATAGTACTTTTAGCTACTTTGATTTGATGGGAATGGTGGGCCAAAGGTTGGTGGACAATGTTCCTTTAAATGTGCATAATCAACATATTTACCTAATGGCACATAGAGAGAGAGAGACAGACAAGAGCCTTTTCGGGCTCTCTTGGCCATTTTGGTTTTAGAGATCAGTCAATAAAGCTATTGGATGTATTGCAAATAAAACAACTGTTTTCACAATTCATGAATGCCAGATTAAATACACTACATAATGCATATTTCATAATATCCCAGAGCAGGATGTTAACAGTACATACAAAGGCATACAAAGGCAACAAATGATATTTTGATGATTTGGTTTCAATCTGGTAACATTTTTGTTTTTTTAATCACATTAAAGTAATGTTTTAAAAATCAACTCTGAAATATTTATTAGAAAAGTAAGTACAATTTATTTACAGTTAGTGGTCAGCCACGTATAGAATTTCAAAATAAAACATCAAATATCAAATATCAAAAATAAAATAAAAATAAGTAATAAATAAATAAGTAAGTAAGTAATAAAACAACAAATAACTAAAAAAAAGAGATAGTATTTAGTCTATCCTTTAGTCTAGTGGCTGTCATTCCATATGGTTGGACAAATTTTGGTTTTTGAGCCTCTGGTTCTTGAATTCAGACCTTTTATCTTAGTCCTGTGGCAGCATTATAGCTTTTAAACTGAATAATTTTAAATATTTGGTGGACACACCGCTGTATCTTTGCTGTATTTGCAAAGATCTACGTAAAGGCCTTCATAACCTCTGACCGCATGACATTGCTATACCTCTGCCAGCAAGAGGAAAAACAGCATATGTAGCTTGTTTTCTCTAGTAAATAGCTCTTTTAGCACAGGAAAGCTGAAGGAGGATTCTAGCTCACTAGAAACAATTACAATATTATAAAACATGACCTACATCCTCAATTGCCTAATATCTACAGGGCAGAATCAATCAGAAAAGGGCATCTTAAGGTATCTGCCATCCAGTATGGCTGAAGGTAATATGCCAAGCCTAGCTAGTAAGTGCTCTGTGATGTCTAAAATTTGTCTGAAGGGCTAGTACTACACAGAAGCCTCCGTGCCTTAAAGACATCTGAGGACCATATAAATTTCTTGCTGCTTCTCTATGCCCAATAGCCTTTGTTTCATAATCTTTTTGGCTTGGTTACAGAGCCTTTCAAGTGAAGCCCTAAAAGGCCATTTGCAATGTAATGGGGAGCAAAACCTGTCCTTTATTATCACTGTTTTATTATCTAATCACACTGTTTGTGGTTAAAGATGACTTTCAGCCAATAACAGCAAATAGCAATTCAGATCCAAGCCTCTACTCTTGAGAGTCCCAATTCCAATCTTAGAGCCAGATTAGAAGGACGTTTAGGGACTTGCAAAATCCATCTCAGGAATGATGACACCACAAAAGGATGCTAGAAGTTCCTACAAGGGAAAAAGATGAAATGATTTATTGGATGCCCCCAAGAGGGAGTTAGGAAAATCTGCCCAGAGATTATAAAAAAAAAAGCCCGCCAAAAAATAAGATGTGTGATGAGGAAATTTAGTGAGCCAATCAGAATTGCAGATGTAATGTATCAACTTGCTGTGAGATGAAGTGTGCTTGTTTTGAGATGTTTGTCCCAAGTGTAAATTCTTTACATCTGTACAGAAATAACGTTTTTAAAATGTTCTCACCTACCTTTGTGTGATTATTGCTTAACTCGCACCAGTGGGAAAAAAACCACCCAGCTTTGGGCTGGAGCAGCAGGAATATTATTAGATATCGCTGCTAAAACAGAGTTAGGGCATTTTGGATATCATATAGTATGGTATCTCCCCCCCCCCACTTTAATCTTTTAATGGTAATTTTTACCATAACTATGATTATTGTTATTACGGTTTTATCTTTTTAATGTTTCTGGTATTTTTATAAGCTACCAAAGTTGCCTCCGGACAAAATGGGTGGCACATAAATCTAATCAATTGATCAATCAAAGTGGCCTTTAGAAAAACATTTGTTTCCTTTTGGTTAAAAAATCAAATACAATTTAATAAAATGGAACAAGTTACACATGAAGCATCAAAATCAGTTTTTTTAAATCTCCAAATGGTATTTAATTTCCTTGTGAACTAGTCTAATTTCAGAAACAGTTGATTATTTAAAACAATGAGATATTTTTAAAAAGAAAGTATTCGAACACAGGGAAAGCTATGTTTTAAGCTGAAAAATTCACCTATGTTTTCTCTGTTTTATTTGCCCTACAGCTGAATTGGAAATAAGCTAATTCAAATGCAAAAAAATCTTCCATAGTTGTCAATCAAACTGCATTTGTAGTGCCAAAAATCAGGTTTTCATATATCTAGCAACAAATTGGGCAATGACAACTATGTAAAGTATTAGGATATACATATATACTAGCAGATCTCAATTAGTGTGGTTATGGAAAATATGACAAATGGTTGCAATTGAATGGAAACAGGCAATGAAAACCTTTAGCATAAATTTTATATGTATATCAATGAAATATTACAGTAAAATATTAAAATAATATACCTATAATTTATATTTCTAGTTAACAAATTCATAGTATATTGTTTCCCCCAAAATAAGACATCCCCTGATAATAAGCCCAATTGGGCTTTCGAGCGCATGACAATAAGGCCAAGTGCTTATTTCAGGGTTCAAAAAAATATAAGACAGGGTCTTATTTTCGGGAAAACACGGTAATTATGGCAAGCATATCTGGTATAAATTTACAGTTAATACTAAATTGAACATCGCGTTATTATAACCTGTATTAATTGCAATCTACTTGAATCTCGTTTTTATCAGAAATACATATAATTTTCAAAATTACATGTCAATTATTCCAAATTATCTGCTCATTATTTTTGTAAGCCACTCGGGATTACTGAGCATGACTTGGGCAGCCATATAAATTTTCTTAAGTAAAATAATTATCTTAAGAAGCATGGATAAGTCCCATGTGAGGTTTAAAAATATTTTAATGTATTATTTGCCCAGTGTAAAACAAATAAATAAATACAAATTTTAAAATAATTTAATTAAAACACCATAGCCTTAGTGTTAAGTCCTCACAGATACGACGTCTCCGGAGCCTGCCTTGTTGCTGCCCCTCTCCGATTGGCTAAGATGCGGGCTGCATTCAAGCGGGAAACGCGCAGCTTTCTGATTGGGTTGTTCTGTCTGACAGCTTGCTATTTAAGCAGCTATCAGACGGCTTCAGTTGTCTTTGTTGCACACACTCGGTTGCCTTGTTTATTACTGTTAGCTTGTTAGAAATAAAGTGTTAGTTCAAGCCTAGCCTCTGTGTCCATGCCTTGTTCTCCGAATAGAGCACTTAGATATATTGGACTTGTGGGATGAGAGTTGTTTAAATTTTCTGGTGGCGGCATCAGAATGAAGAGCACCCAATTGGGGAAGGTTAATCTAAGGCAGAATATGTTCAATGTAAACAGTAAGTCCTGAAAGCCATGGTTATAGTCCATACAGACTTCCAAAATTTAGACTTCATTGCCGAATTTTGATTCTTAGATGTGATAAAATGGATAATTTTTTAAATAAATATGGAAAACTAATCGTATTAATTTAAATATGAAAGTAGATGCCACTGAAATGACATCAGAATAAAGACATGACCATATAGGCCACGGCCCTGTTTCAGAATGAGGCCTGCACCTGAGTTTGGCAGCCAAGCTTTTTTATTTCTAGCTCAATTGCAATTTATTAGAAGCTGCAAGGAAACTAATATTTTCCTTT
Source organism: Pantherophis guttatus (assembly GCF_059756535.1). NCBI lineage: Eukaryota > Metazoa > Chordata > Lepidosauria > Squamata > Colubridae > Pantherophis > Pantherophis guttatus. The sequence goes on along the minus strand of NC_142064.1, from coordinate 64,334,584 downwards.
CAATGCAGCAACTCTGCATTTTCAGGAAGTCTTGATTCACCAGGGCTGCCATCTTCCATGTTTTTAGACTAGATGAAATAAAAGACAGATAATATTAAGCCAGTTGGTGTTAAAAAGAAATCATGAACTCTCAGCAAAATCTAACTGAAATCTCATGAAGTCTCGGCACGTTAGTCAATATATAACTGCCAATAGCAGCTGAGCTTACACCTGAAATACATTAAATATAAAATGTCAGAGCTTAAATTTGCTCCCCTTTAAATAAAAAGCAATATGCAATTCTACAGACTGTTGAATTCTGTGCCTCTGGCTTGCCCTGATTCTTAGTAAATCCGTATTAAATATCAGTTACATTGCTAGGAAGTAAGCCAATCACATGAGTGAGAGGTTTAGTTTTTTTCTTCTTCTACCTTATACAGCTACAAAATCTGATTTTTTAATATTTATTGCATACACCAATACTTAATCCTTTACTGCTGTGATCCTCCCCATGAATGCATGGAGCTATAGGCTTTGAATGCAATACCATGTATGACATATATTACTAATATTTGCATACGTCATGCATGGGATTATGTATGCGAATATTTGCATGCTTGTGTGCACAAAAGAGAATTCTTGTGACATATGTGGATCACTGGGAGGGTAAATTATGAGAATTTGTAGGAATAGTGGGAAGGGCGACAGCCAGAGGAATGAGAGTCTTGGTCCAACATCTGCTGGGCCCAAGCCATAAAACTTATTCTTTCTCTACCATAATAATTCTCAGATGATTGTCCATTCTCATATGATGCTCAGGGAGAGTTGCCAAAATTCTTGGAACAGTTCCAGTTTACCCATTATATGAATGAAACTATAAATAGCTTACCTCCAGGAATGTCTAGACAGTGTAAATTCTGTGAGCCATATCCAGGTCACAATCTACCATACATTGCTCTGCAAACAGTCTATTAAATACTTTGCTATAATTGCAGGATATCATCCCTTATGGAGATCTCAACTGTGCAGCCTTCTTTAACTTTAGGGCCCCATGAATATGTTTGGACTGCACTCATTGTAATTTGGAAGACATCAAATTTAAAAAGATGTCCTTTCTATGCCAGAGTTATATATTTTGCTATAGCTTTTGCCTTAGCATGGTTTTCTTGGAAATGTTTCTAATATTATTTGTTTTCATCTCGTTGTGTTCAATTGTTGTGTTTTATTCTACTGGATTCATACATGATTTAAAATTGCCATTCTCTTTGGTGACCTGCCGAGGCAACATTTTTCATCTGAAACATAATATAAATATGTGATCCCACACATGCCAGTACAGCCAAAATCTTGTATTTTGAATGTAGTAATACATAGGAGGCAAAATTTATTCTGGCATACAGTATATGTTTTAGTTGAGTATAAAATATTTTAAAAACAAATGCAGATATTTTCAAGGTAGCCGTCCTTTACATATTTGTGTTACAGTGAAAAATTCTGAACAATGTGAAATTGTGTCCTATTTTAGCAATATTATCTCCCAAAGAACTTTGCAATTAAATAATATTTATCTGAAAAGAACATTTTGTGCATTTATACAAAGCAGAAGAACCTCTTTGATATTAGGGTATTTGCCAGATGTTATAATAAGTTCCTTTCTCTAAATGTGAATGTGCAGTCATTATTATTTATGATAATAAATAATTTATGATAGTAAGTGCTTAAAAGCAATCACAGAAAGACATCCATCAATAATGAGACACTCTACAAAAGATTCTATTTCATTGTTCCTCCAAGGAATTCAAACTCTTAACGCTATGGCAATGTCACTAAGTGGAAAATGAAACCTATACCAGGAAAGAATCTAGTTCTATTATCTGATGGAAATAATGAATTATTTTGTCTTACATATTAGGGTCATTGCCAGAAACATAGTATAGCTTGGAGTATGGTATATAGAAATTAATAGTATTTGCTCTATATCCTATACAACTCACTTGGTGAAATTATCATAAATGGAACATTGTCTCACCTGAATGTTCATTTTATGATCGTTGCGACGACATTCTTTACTCTTGGGACATCTTCACTTCGATTGGATTTCACTGAGTGCTCATCAAACTTTTTCTCCCACTGCAGCCTAGTTCCGCCTCTTCCCTCTGCGCATGATCAGTTCTTTTCACGATGTCACTTCTTGACTTCTTTACATGCTTTTCGCGGAATATCAACTGCAGAAGGAGTAATGAAAAAACACCCCCCACGACCACCATACCAATACCCTAAGGGTGAGTCAGAATGTTGTCGCAATGATCATAAAATGAACATTCAGGTGAGACAATGTTCCATTTTCATGCATCGTTGCTCCGACATTCTTTACTCTTGGGATATACCCAAGCTTTGCCTATTAGGGTGGGTTTCTAAGTCTTTTTCCTGTTGTCGTGGGGAAATTATTGATTGTAATACTCTTCTCCCAAATGCTGCATCAGCTGACGCAAAGGAGTCTATTTTATAATGTTTTACAAATGATGAAATAGAAGACCATGTAGCTGCCTTACATATTTCTTCTATTGATGCCTGGGTGGCCCATGCAGCTGATGTCGCTACACTACGTGTTGAATGAGGTAACACTCTACTAGGTACCTTTACCCCTTGTGAAGCATATGCTGCTGATATACATGCCTTAATCCATCTTCCTACTGTACTGGAAGATACTTTTTTTCCCATCGAGGAAGGTAAAAAGGATACAAATAATGCCTCCATTTTACGGAATGTTGCAGTTCTTTTTATATATCTTATTAAAGACCTACGTACGTCTAGAGTATGCCACATTTTTTCCAATGTATGTTTTGGATCTGGGCAGAAATTTGGTAGAACTATTTCTTGAGCTCTATGGAAATAAGAATTTATTTTCGGTATGAATGTTGTATCTAGTCTTAGTACTACTCTATCTGGGTAAAAAGTGCACAAATCATTCCTAATAGATAAAGCTGCAATTTCTGATACTCTACGTGCCGATGTTATTGCTATTAAGAATGCTAATTTTATTGTTAGCCATCTTATACTTATTGAAGCTACTGGCTCAAATGGCGACTTTGTAAGAGCCTGTAATACTAAATTGATATCCCATGAAGGATATCTGTGAATCTTAGGTGGTCTTAAATTCATTGCACCCCTTAGGAATGATTTAATTCTCTTGTCTTGACTAAGAGATTTTTTTATTGCGTCCTTCTAAAACTGTAGCTAGTGCTGCTACTTGTCTTTTCAACGTAGAGGGTGCAAGACCTCTCTCTAACCCAGCCTGAAGAAACAACAATACTTCAATTTCATTAGCCGATGTAAGATCAACATGATGTTCTATACACCACTTTACAAACGTATTCCAAGTAGCATTATAAATACGTGTTGTTGATGGTCTCCTGGCTGCTTGAATGATATAAATTACTTCCTTAGGAAGATTATCTTTTGCTAATTTGATCCTTTCAATCGCCAAACGGTCAATTTTAACCAATTTGGCTTTGGATGTTGAACCTTTCCTTGAATGAGAATCATCTTTGCTGGTGGTATTCTCCACAGATTTTGTATCGATAGTTGTAGTATTTCTGCAAACCATGGCCTGCGTGGCCAGTATGGCGCTACCAATATCATCTCTTTCTTCCAGAAGTTTCCGAATTACTTTCTGAATAATTGGGATTGGAGGAAATGCATACATAAGCCCTACTGGCCAATGAGATCTTAGAGCATCGTGGCCTTCTGCTCCTGCCACTGGAAACCTCGCAAAGAATCTTGGGAGCTGTGCATTCTGTGGTGTTGCAAACAGATCTACTACTGGTTTTCCAAACCTCTGAACTATCTCCCTGAATACATTGGGATGAAGCATCCACTCTGACTGATCTATTTTTCCACGACTGAGCCAGTCTGCCTGTTGGTTTTTTTCTCCTGATATATGTTCTGCCTTTATTGACATTAAATGTGTCTCTGCCCAAGACATCAGTTGCGCTGTCTCTTTCATGAGATCTTTTGATTTTGTTCCTCCCTGACGGTTCACATGCGCCTTCGTGGCCATGTTGTCGGTTAGAATTAATACGTGCTTGTTTACTAGAAGATGATGAAAATGGTTTAATGCCATTCTTACTGCTCTTAATTCCAACCAATTGATTGGTTGTTTCTTCTCTAAGGGAGACCAAATTCCCTGTGCTAGTAGACCCTTCAGATGGGCCTCCCATCCGTACAAGCTGGCATCTGTTGTCAATATTACTGGTTCTGATTGAAGAAAAAATGATCCCTGCTGAATTGCAGAAGTTAACCACCATTGAAGAGACATTTTGACTTTTTTTTGTACTAACACTTTGCATAGAGAGTGCGCTGTTTGTCTTTTTTGAAATGGTAGTAGAAACCACTGTAGATTGCGAGAGTGGTATCGAGCCCAGGGTACTATTGCAATTGCTGATATTAGCTTGCCTAGAAGTTGAGACAGTGTTAGTAATGTAGTTTTCTTTTGAGATAGTATTTGAGTAATCAGATCTTTGATACTGTTCTGCCTGTCTTGAGATAGGTATACCATACCCTTTGTTGAATCTATTATAGCTCCCAAGTGCTGAATTCTTGTTGTTGGGACTAAGTGACTTTTTTCCATATTGATTGTGAACCCATGAGCTTGTAAATATTTTATTACTAACTGTCTGTCTCGACATGCCTGAGTCTCCGATGTAGACAGTATTAAAATATCGTCTAGGTAACATACTAGACGAATTGGAATTAATCTGAGAGAAGCCGCTACCGCTGCCAGAAATTTTGTAAATGTTCTCGGTGCGGAGGAAAGGCCAAAAGGCATTGCCTTGTATTGAAAATGCCTGCCCGCATATTCGATTCTGAGATATTGTCTGTACATTGGGTGAATTGGTATGTGTAGGTATGCTTCTTTGAGATCTATTGATTGCATTATGTCGCCTTGTCTGATGCATCCCAGTAATGACTTTAGTGAATGCATTTTGAATCTTCTGTATAATATTTTCTTGTTCAATTGTCTCAGATTCAGAATTCCCCTCCATCCCCCTGAATTTTTTGGTACCAGAAAGAAACTGGAATAAAAACCTGTTCGAATTTGATGTTTTGGAACCGGTTCGATTGCATTGATCTGGATTAGATGTTGAATTTCTGTATTCATCAGCTCTCTTTGAGATGGATGGTTGTGCCATGTACATTGTAGGAACCTTTGTGGTGGGGGGGAGGTAAATTCCAAAGTGAGACCGCTTGTCACTGTACGTAATATCCATGCGTCTGTTGTAGATAGTTCCCATTGGTGAAATAAATGTTGAAGTTTGCCCCCAATGGGAAGGGCATCTTTCGAGTCACTTGCCTCTACGTGATTGTGGTGACATGGTACCTCTAAAAGGTCTCTTGAAAGAATTTTGACGTCCTCCTCTTCCACGAAAGGAGTTCCTATCATTTGAATATCCATATGAATAGAGTTGTGGGTTACCACGCTGTGTGAAGGCATTTGTAGATCCTTGATCATAACGAAAGGATTGACGCTGATAAGGCGAGAATCTGCGGTCCGGTCTTCTATACAATGAAGGCAATACCTTCTTCTTATCTCTTCCTTCTATGAGAATTGGATCTAGTGAAGTTCCGAATAAAGAACGACCTTTATAAGATGCTGATGTAAGCCTCCACTTAGATTTTGAATCTGCCCTCCAATGTCTCAGCCAAAGGAGTCGGCGTGATGAAATTGATGAAGCAAGAGCCCTAGATGCGAATTTTGCTGCATCTAATGATGCATCAGCAGAATATTCTGCTGCTGCTATAAGTTTTGATATGTCTTGTTGAATTCTAGATTCTCCTGGTGGTAATCTTTCCCTTAGTTGACGCAGCCATATAAGAGAGGCACAGTTAAAGAATGAAGAAGAAATTGCTGCTCTAATTGCATGGTACAAAATCTAAATCCGATTTGGGTAAGTTAAATAAAGTATTATTATGGTCAAGTTGGCTACCTGACTCAGATGTTTTTTCTATGTTGACACCCAAATTGGTAGCTAATTTTGCCTTACGCAACAATGACTTAAATAAGGCTGGATTAAAAAGACCTTGGAATGCTGGCTTTTCTGAAACCATTTCCTCTTCATCATCTGACATATCAAATTCTTCTAGACAATCAAGTTCATCTCCTTGATTAAAGTAATTTACAGATTGTTGCTGTTGTTGGGGATGTATCTGATGTCGACAGTTAGTGCTGGTGGATGCACCAGACTGACAAGGATAGCTGGTTTGTTGCAGACCAGCTTGAAATATGCAAGAAATTGTCTGCGAAATTAATGTTTGAAAATCCATTGCATTACTACCATTTGGGCCTTCTTCTCCCCTCAGGCCAGCAGCTGTTGGCGTGAAAGTGGCCTCAGGTGGACCATGAATCATATGGTCAGCTATATGTAAATGACCTGAGCACATAGGCCCTTGAGGTGCGAGCCTCCTTGACTCATCAATTAAACAATGACTTTGTGGTTCTATAGATATACTATCTTGACCCCACACATTTGAATCTTCCTCATTTAATTGAGGCATTGTATTTTCAGATTGCTGAAGATTAACTGCTTCAGACTGAGATGTAATAGGCACCAATTGCGCTGCACGCTGGGCCTTTTCAAATTGACGTTCTAATTGATTATGCCTACGTTTTTCCATCATATTAGAACTTTTAAGACTATTAGTTTGTGTGTCATTATTGTCCTGACAAGGAATAGACACATGTTTGGTTTTGCCTCGTTTTTTTCTTAGAGGCTGGGGCAAAGGTACTCTAGGAGGAGTAGTGACTTGTTCTAATTCAGAAGATAATTCATCCTCTGCCATATTTGTTAATCAGGAGAATTAATGTAAATAGATAAGCAATTAATTAATTAATTAATTTTTTAATAAAATTATATATGTATATATATAACAATCAATTTATTTATTTATTTTTAAATTATAATGAATTGTAAAAAAACTTCCCTGAGGTGAACTTCCTCTTCAGTCTGTAGTTGATAATGGCGCAGTATATAGAGATAAACGGCCAACGGAATTTCTTGTACTTTAAAATGGCGGCGCTTTCAAATTTCTATTCAGCAACCTTCCGTTAAACTGCTGAGCGCTCGAGCTCACTGATTTTTCTCATGCAGATATAAAGAAAATAGCGCTTACAAGCGTCTTATTTTTTTCTCAAATAATTACTTTTGTAATGCGATCTCGCCTTTGATAGCTTTGCCTGACAGGCAAAGACTTCAATATTTATTCATCATAAATAGCCGACTATCACAAGCGGCAGTTTTTTTTTCTCGCCAATTTTAGTTATTTTCTTTCCTGGAGCCTGACTTTCTGTTGCAGGAACTCCGATGCCGCAAACAGAGGCTGCGATGGTGTAGGCGGTTATCCCAGGATGCCAGTTAACCAGCTCTCACACCGCAGCAATTTGCTTTTGAAAGAACAGCGTCCACTTCAAAGCGGATCGCTGCTGAGCAATTAGTGAGGCAAACGGCTTCCTATTTAGAAGCGGCGGCAGACTCAATATCAATAGAAAAAAACTGCCGATATTCTAACAATCGCCTCCAGCAGCCCCCTTAATTTAAATAAGGATATATTATTTCTTTGAAAATTCCAATTAAATGAATTAATTAATGTTAATCTTCCAGACTAATTAGCACTCCAGTCCTACCACATCGACTGAGTGAAAAGAACTGATCATGCGCAGAGGGAAGAGGCGGAACTAGGCTGCAGAGGGAGAAAAAGTTTGATGAGCACTCAGTGAAATCCAATCGAAGTGAAGATGTCCCAAGAGTAAAGAATGTTGGAGTAACGATGCATGAAAATTCCTGTTACTCCTCACCTTCCTTATTTTAGAATATGGAAACATGTTGCTCCAGAGGTTGCTGAATTACAGCTCTAGCTGCCATGGTCAAAGGTGACAGCCACATATCTCCAGTTCTACAGTATAACCATAATAAAGGATATTTAGACAACAAGATATAAAATCAATGTAAGCGTCAAAGGAAAAAAAAAAACAAGACAAACCAGAGATCTACAAACCAACCATCAATCATTTCCTCAGACTGATTCCAGAGGCCCAGGAGGAAGTGAAAAACTATTCTTTTAAAAGAAAAAGATGTTGGTTCTAAGAAAATTTCCAAATTCTATAGTTGGGATCTATCTTGATTATTCTAATTTTATAAGTTCATAAAAATAGACCAAAACCTTTTAACGAAAAAGATTTTTGGAAAACTTGAAAACCTGCATCATGCGTATTTGTGTGCTTACATAACTTTTGAGTTCTAGAATTTAGCTCACATTTCTAAAATATATATATATCTGGAAACTAAATAATTAATTTTAACAGTGATTTAACATGATAGTGAACTGAAAAAAGCTTATATGATCCTCAAGATTGTAAATATAAAAATGATATTTTAAGTATTTAAAACAACAGTAAACATTCTCTTTCTATGATCCCTGGATAAGGAGACACATTAAATTATGTATTTCAAAGTATGTATGTATGTATGTATGTATGTATGTATTTATTTGTTTGTTTGTTTGTTTGTTTGTTTGTTTGCGATCACAGACCAAAATACAAATATAATTACAAAAGAACATGGGAAAAATAACATCATAAACAATTGGCCACTAGAAGCCTTGGCTGAGAGGAATTACAGCGTTCTCCTCTAATAGTTACAGCTCTTTTAAAAAATTTAGAAACCTGAAAAGTAATATGCGAGGAGCCATCTTCTAAACAATATAAGGTCAAATTACTAGCATTGGATCCAGAGAGATCTGTATATTTCAAAATATAAAATAATATAAAACATGCTAATCATAAATGCAGCCTAAATAATAGTAGAGAGCAGAAAAAGTGAAGAAAGAAATAGAGGGGTTATAATTGTGGCTGCACAAGACCAAGCCTTAAGAACAAATGCATACAAACCCAGAACTGCCTTTGCAAAGAAGCTGAAGAAACATGGACCGCCAGGTTAGATGCTGCAAAAAGATCGCACAGACTGATTACAAACAATGATATGACGAAGTAGCAACAACGCTGCATTGTAAGATCTACAAGAAATATCATTTACCTGCAAGCAAGAACATGTAGGACCATAAAATAGAAAAAGTCATATGAAATGAAGAAGTTAAATTGCTCTGGGACTTTAGAATTCAAACAGACAGGCACCTGCCACATAACATTCTAGACTTATCAATTGTTGATAAGAAAGACAAAAAAATTTGGATAGTGGACATTGTAGTATGTAGAGACAGCAAGATTGATAAAGAACTGGAGATGATAAAATACAAAGACCTGCAAATACAAATAGTACGACTGTGGCAAAAGATAGCAAAGATAGTACCAATAGTAATAGGCATCCCAAAACAACTGGAACACCACTTGAATACCATTGGCATTGATAAAATCACCATCAATCAATTGAAAAATGCAGCTTAATTTGGAACAGTTTGCATCCTGCAACGATGCCTTTAACACCATTAAACATTCACTTCCACTTATTCCAGGTCCTTAGGAAGGACTCCATAGGTAAATAAAAATGCAAATGCTGTCTGAACATCTGGTTGACTTTGCAGCAAATCATAATAATGTATAGTTTTAAAGCCAAATAAGAATCTACATACTTTCTGTTCTTACTTATCATTGTCACTACGGCATATTTCTTAACAATCTTAAAGATTTGTATCTGACTATTTTAGAATGTTAAATATTAGATTATTATTCATTGGGAAGTGAAATGAGGATTTGACTAACAAACGTAAGCCATAAGAATGTATGTTTATTCATGCAGTATGTTATGGTGCTGCAACCCTATCTGAAGTGGCAATTTCATTTCTTTGCAAATGCAAAGTAATATTCGAATTTTTATTGAGCAACTATAAAGGTGGCCCAGATATGCTTTAAAACTCACTTCTAATCATTGCAAAAGCTACAGACAAATTCTTGGACAGAAACAAGCTAAAAAAGTCATAGGTTTGGTAGTTCTCAATGTTCTAACAAATAGCTATTTGTCTCATATCAATAAAAAAGACTCTGTAAAATATTTTTTAAAACAAATGATAACTACAACATTGAAGCCTGACATCTACAAGTATCCAGCAATCACACACTGTAAAATTATTGGCAACCATTTTCATAATTTGTGTAGTGCTGCCTAGCATGAACTTGCTCATCAAAAAGACATATTGCAACACTTTGCATTAGAATTGCAACAGTCTGTAATGTTCCCATCCATCAGATGGCATTTTAAAATTTGATGTTCTTCCTTTTGAAGCAAATCAAGACATGGAAAATTATTTGTAACCAAATTGGGCTGCTTTCTAAAATATGGTAGGGTAGTTTTATTATTTCTTAAAATTTCTTGAAATAATGTTAATTTCTTCACCTTATGTCTTCACCAAAGTATATTGACATTTTACCACATGTAATGCTTGTTAGAGCATCATAATCTCTTCGCATACACAAATATACAGGAAAGCTGCCTTAGGCAAAGGCTGGGAACCCGATGAAGCCAATGTCCAAAAGGACACATTAGAAAAAAAGAAGCTAGAGGGTTTGAGTTTTGCTGCACTTAAATGCAAGTGACAAAAGGGACTCAAGATGTGCAAATGTGTTTTATGTCAAGGTATCAGGAAAAGATACCTCAGCAGGTAGTTCTAGAGATAGATTGGGAAATTATACAACATGTACACATTGGAAAATTGGGAAATTATACAACATGTACACATTCCAAAATAATGGCAACATAAAATGAAATAGTATGTTTTTGTTGGACTCTCAGGGTCCAACAAAACTGATAACCCTATTGGTTTTCAAGGAAAGAAGTGTAAGTACCTAGTTATCCAAGAACAGACAAAAATATCATTGTAAAACATTTTCAAAGAATTCACAAGTTGGAGATTGGACCACAGAGCAAAGGCACTAGATATTTCCAGTACTTTCATGTTAGGATGGAGGGCATGTGTCCCCTTTACAGCCCCTGAAAAGAATCTGTCTCCATCTGTACTTTCTAACTGCTCTATTTAAGATCTGGAGCAGGAGCTGAACCAGTTTATATAAATCAGCTACTACATTCTCTATCTTGGTCCAGCCTCCTTTCTGTTTGGAATTTGGGAGCCTACAGATTGTTGCTGTATGCAGCCCTCCTTCTCTGTTTTATATTAGGAATGTGACTATTCTGGTTTTGTTTTAGGATTTGTTTTACATTTTTACAAGTTCATCAAAACTGGAAAGAGACACTTTGTTTTAATTGCTCAAATACCTCCAGAATGTACAACATGCTTAACAAGCTTCTTTAAAAAAATATGTAATATTTATGTGACACATGGGTTGTGTCTGATTTAGACAAAATGCTGAGGTTTCTCAGGGTACCAGAATTATATGATATATGATTTTCTTTCCCAAAAGGAAGAGACTGGTGTTCTACATTTTGTTGAAATCATTCTACAATCATCAGAATATTACCAACTTTAATAATTTTGTAAACTAGTTTATTTTGATGCCAACATAGCATGCAACATCATCTATGACAATTACTCATGAATGTTAAAGAAAATTGGGAAAAAAACACATTGTTTTGTGTAAAGGTAACTAATTATAATTACCTTTAACTATCAGACTGCAGTGAAATTCACCAAATATGATTTATATTTTTTGTCATACGCTACTATGTATTCAAACTATAAAATGCCAAACTGGGAAAAGGTGGAAGGAGCATTGCTATTTAGACTGATGCAAATAAAGGCCTGCTTTTATTTGAATTATTGATGTACTTTGCATTGGTAATTTGATTCAGAAAAAAGGAAGAACTCTACCCACACAAACGTCTGTTGAATTGCCTGAGAAGCATCACATTCAATTTGATACTCCAAATCCATTAGATACAGATATAGATATAGATACACATGTACACTTCATCCTTTTTCCTTATCCACTAGTATCTGAGAGCAATTATTTACTTCATTTAACTTTTATTCTTGCTTGTTATACAACCTTTTTCCATACAATTAATTTTCAAAAAGCTTATCTCCTTTGCTCAAACATTCATAAAGCTTCATTTAAAAGAAAACTGTTTACAGAGGGCATTATGAAAAAAGTTTTTAAAAATAAATTTATCTTTTGAAAAGATCTGCCTGGCATTGCACATCTCTCCTAAATGTATTTTTGAAATACTTCCCAACCTCTAATGTTCTAGGGCAAATACCAAGAATAAGAAAATCAATCAATTATTGACTACTAGAGTAGAAAATTAAAATAGAAACAGTACAATCAAGAGTAGAATACCGGTAAATGTGAACAATATCCTGCCATGAACTTACCCTTGAAATCAGAGACACAGAGAATACGATAAATATTTTTCCATTAGAAACACAAGGACACTATGAAAAGCGTGGGTAAAAATGGTCAGGTAAAAATGCAACATTTGATGCTACAATGTAATAAAATCAAATCTTTTATCTCCAAATTGTTGTACGAAAAGTATAAATCAACCAAAATGACAATGGAAACCAATGATAAAACACTAATACAAAATAGCTTCTTTATCAGAGTTTAAGCCACCAGTTTGCGTTCCTAATTAGTCTTCCCTCAGGAATAGAAGTTTCCACAGGAAGGAAGTTTCTTTCATTTCTTCACTCACCCTTCCTAGAGACAGTAGCAACACAAACACCTTCTCTTGGGATTTAATTGAAACATGGGAAAGCTTGTTAGGGAAGCTGCTGTGCCCTGCAAAAATTATAATACAATAAAATAAATGATATTCACATACAACCCTTGACCACCTTGTTTCTAAACTGATGCAAAACCATAACTTTATATTTTTATTATATATTACAAATGAGAGTCATGAGATCTGGATAGTATGCAAACAATTATAATTAAATAATGAAATATATTTTAAATTAAATGATTTTTAGTTAAGACTATATTAATCTGATTGAAGTAGCTCAGTAGATTATTCTTTTTATTAAGTGAGGAAACAGGATCTTTTTTGTATTTTTTTAATTAGTACTTAGAGCCTGGTGAATTATTTCTCTCTTTCTATAAAGGAAAGCGTGAAAGCTAGACAAGAGAAGCTGATATCATGGACTACACCTGTTACATATTCAGCGCTAAATATTTACTAACCTGTAAATTCACTTTGATCACCAATGATCAAATAACTGGCACATATTTGTTTCATAATAATACTAAGTATGCAATGAAGAAAAACACATCAGAATCAAACTAAATAAATGTTCAATTGATTGTAATATAAAGGACTTACTCATGAACTGAAAATAACTGTGGAATGTAACTGAATTTTTATTATAAGGAAGTAGATATTTCTACCTGAAAATGCTGGGCAGAATTGATACTAGTTTCCAACACATTTATCAGAAGAAATTAAATAAAGTCCAAGGTGTCTGCTACTCGATAGCTAAATAAAAAATGCACAAGCGTGATTCCAGAGTACTAAGACTCTCCCTTCATTCAAAAAGTACAATTACAGGTAGTCCTCAACTTACAACAGTTTATTTAGTGATATTCCAAGTTACAACATCACAGAAAATAGTGACTTATGACCATTTTTCACACTTATGATTGTTGCAGCACCCTCATGGTCATGTGATCAAAATTCAGACACTTGACAACTGGCACACATTTATGACCTTTGCAGTGTCCTCGGATCATGTGATCATCTTTTTGTAACCTTCTGACAAGCAAAGTTAATGGGGAAGCCAGATTCACTTAAAAACTGTGCTATTAACTTAACAATTACAGTGATTCACTTAACAACTGTGGCAAGAAAGGTCGTAAAATGGGGAAAGCTCACTTAACAACATAAATTTTGGGCTCAATGGCAGTCGTAAATTAAGGATTACCTGTATTTTACCCATATGGTTTTAAGAAATAAAAGACATTTTTTTTTACATTACAGAGAACATCATACACTTTCTTCAATAATTCTTACTGTAATATCTGCATTTTTAATTATGTATATACATCCAGTCTATATTATGAGAAAGACATGGAAATAAGTTTGAAACATTATCCATTTAACAATAACTTTAGCAAATAAGGAACTATTTCTTTTGGCAAGAATTGTCCAGAGTGACTGAGAATTGAGCAACATATAAATTTACGAAACTATCACTGTCATTAAGTTGCATGACCTGCTGCATATGTCCTGTCCTAAGACAGAAGTTTAATTATTATAAGGAATGATAAGATTTTTTTTTTAAAAGGAAGGAAATGATTTTAATAAAAACTGTAAATTCATTCCAATAACTAAATCTATGTCTGCATAATATTTGCACAATGTGAAATAATTCTGTTTTTAAAATTTCAATGCAAAAGTGTCTGCAGAATCCAACAATTTCATCAAAATGAAGCCCTATCCCTTTCATACATGCATGTGAAAGCACGACACTCATACAAAAGGGATGGAGTTGCATCGTAATGGCACAATGTCATTTGTCCCCCTTGTTTTTCCCACCCAGACTATTCTGCCTCAGTGAGATATAAAGAAAACAAAGTAATCCCAAGGTCTGTGCTTGGGCAGAGAGTTCAACCATATCTTACAAGAGATCTTCCTGTTACATACAGACTGTTTCCAATTTTTTTTTTAGTTTTTAGTTTTAGTTTTATTCTGTTAGTCATCATCTCTGCTATGTCATTCAGCTTTATTCAGTTATACCATCTCAAAGAAATTTAAGAAATAAATGCTTATGGGATTCTTGGAAATAGAGTCATTAAAAAAAATACATAAAATTTTTGTTCATCGTCTCGATTCTTTTCAACTCCATCGACAACATTCACTTAAAAGTTTCATCAACTAGTTCTATGGATGAACAAGCAATTTGAACTTTGGGTGAATGCCTAACCTAAAGTTGTCTGATGGCACTATGCCCTTGCCTATTAAGCAGCTGGGTAGAATCCCCAATTACATGACTCATCTGACTCAGCCTACGGAACAAATCTACCCAGCAACCACTATTATTTCTTTCTAGGTATCTGGAAACATTGGAATTCACACTAAATTTAATAGCTGATTTTAGTTCTACAGGAAGACTATAAAATTTGCAACATGAATGACAAGAACCTACATATTCTCAAAAAGAATAAAAATAAAAATAAAAGCATGCATTATTCCACAGAATTTCTTCCTAAAGCAGCTCCCTCACAAATAAATGTTTAGCAGTTAATGGAGGTAAATTCCTAAATAGCAAACAAATGTGAAAGGATGCCCTGAAAAAGAATACTTTGTGGTGTTTCTGGAACTGATTAATCAAAGTTTAAAAGAAAAGTGTTTCCTGACATTGTTGCTAACTGACCTGAAGCTACTGCAGATCATTTTAATGGCATACCGATGAAACATCTTCAGCAGGCCCACAGAATACAATGTAATATAATATCAGATTTTTAACCAGCTTATGGGACTATAAATAGTCTATGTTTATATTCAACAGTAGACAAATTGAGTGAGATATATTAGAAAGTCAATTAACAAGATTTTGCCAATAATCAAATAAATTTGTACTCCTATATAAATCCATTCATTTGCAGCTTTAGTAGATTAAATCCGCAAATCTGTGCTCATGTCAATCAGTATGAATCTGCCCACACAACCTAATTTGCTTTGCCAAACTTGCTCATCTGATAATCTAGTTTTGAATCTGATATTTAGGATCTATGAATTTCCAGTCATACTTCATTAACCACATTATAAAGGATATTTATGATCACATGTTCATTTAAGCTATAAAATTATTATTAATCTATTGTGGAATAATTATTGATAAACATCATTTTAGAAAATTACACGTATTTATTTATTTATTAAACTTTCATATCATTATAATCCACTGACAGTTAATAGCTCTGGTATAGTTTATTAGATTAAATCAACCACAGTAAACAAATAAAACAAATTGAAACATCCACCTTAATAAAAAATAAATTAGATCACTAATAAAATGAAATAAAAATAAATGATACAAGCAATTACAGCCTAACACTATTCAACATGCAGGTAGTCCTCAACTTACAACAGCTCATTTAGTGACCATTTGAATTTACAACAGCACTAAAAAAGGGGGACTTATGACTTTTTTTCACACTTATGACCATTGTATCATCCCCCATGATCGTATGATCAGAATTCAGATGTTTGGCAACTGGTTCATATTTATGATGATTGCTGTATCATGTTTTGCTGCCTTCTGACATCCTGCAGTTATCCTGAAGTACAGATAACACAAGTCTGCGATACACCTACAGACATACACATATCCACATAAACCTCAGAATATGTTTTAAGAAAAGTTATGTTATCTTGACTGCATGCATTCAATGTGAAAATGGTGAAAAACTACATGTTCACAAGAATAAACACATCTACACACACACACACACACACACACACACACACACACACACCTTAGCATTAGCACAGGACAAGCTCCCCCCTATAAATATCTTCTGCTGTACCCCATTTTTCTGCAGCTGCCCCTAAAAGCAAACTGTTTTGCTTTTTGGAATACATATTTCTTCTTTCCTCACAGCTGTCTGGATCTCATTTTTATTTATTCTTGTGCAACTCTGGCTTGAATTGGAACCCCTATTTTTTCTTATGACAAGAGCTTGGCAATCATAACAGTGTTCTGTATTACAATAGTCTATGCAGATTCTCTGGGAGACCTAAGTTAATTAACTCTGTGTTTACAGACATTATCCTTTAATATTTGAATTAGGTCTGGGTAACTTATTTGAGGAATTTTGCTAATTTTAATTGATTACCGTATTTTTCACTCCATAAGACACACCTGACCATAAGACGCATCTAGGTTTAGAGGAGGAAAACAAGAAAAAAAATATCAGGCGGAGCCTGAGAGGACCACAGATAGGTGTCTACTCATGTGCCAGCTCTGCCTATTGACTCCTGCACTGCGAAAAAGAGACAGAAGAGGCGGGCAATGACAAAGACAGAAGAGGCAGGGTTCAGCACTGTAAAAGGACCCCGCCACTGCGGCCCGGCTATTCACCAAAGGATCGGCACTGTTTCCACCCACTTTTGAGGGGGGCGAGAAGTGTATCTTATGGAGCAAAAAATACGGTAACTTACTCTCAGCTTGCCTGTCAGTTATCTAGTGGAGACACTGATTCTCAGACCACTGTGGATTCTGTTGAAGTTTTAAGAGGGAGATGGAAACAGTATAAAGGATAAAATATACTTTGATAAAAAACTTCTCACACTCTGATGTACAGATAGCCTTTGATTTACAAACAGTCATTTAGTGACCATTCAATTACAACGGTACTGAAAAAAGTACCTTTGACCATTTTTCATACTTATAACCGTTGCAGCATCCCTGTGGTCACATGATCAAAATTTGGAAGCTTGGCAACTGGCATGTATTTATGATGGTTGCAGTGTCCCAGGATCCAGTGATCACCTTTTGAGACCTTCTGACAAGTAAAGTCAAAGGGGAAGACAGATTCACTTGATAACTGTGTTTCTAATTTAACAACGGCAGCATCCACTTAACAACTGTGGCAAGACAGGTTGTAAAATGGGGCAAAATTCACTTAACAACTATCTTGCCTAACGACAGAAATGTTGGGCTCAATTGTGGTCGTAAATTGAGGACTACCTGTAATATGTTATAAGAAAGTATAGAAATCACTTGAAAAATAGTGTTCTTCCGTTTTCTGTTCTTTCTAAAGAAATTAAAGACACTAAAATAATATTTAAAAAACTGATAGATGCACTTATCTTCTACATTAGATGGAGATCAGGCTTTGCAACACTATCTGTATGACTCTGCTCAGTTCATCTACCTTGCATCCTATGGGAACACAGCGCATATGGCTGCTCCAACTGAGCACCAAAATGAAGTGCAGAAGCAGAACCTAATTGGATGCAGAATTGATTGATTCTGAATTGGAATGATCTCAAATGGAATGAATGGGATAAAGTAAGCTTTTTACTGTGTTTATCAGCGTAATTGTAGAAATGTACAGACTCTATACAGCAGTTGGCTCCTGGAACCGAAAAAGTTGCCAAATTCTGATGTAATGTGTTGTAGGAAATCAAACTACTATTCAGAATTGCCTATTCTTTCAATTCTGTTTTAAGAACAATTATATATACAGTAGCTTAATTTTCCATCTACTAACCAAAGTTAGTTAATTACGATACACTGCTTAATCTATTTAATAACTTCTGAGACCATGAGAAGAACAGCTGTTTCTATTAAATTATCCTTTTATAAAGATGCTAGGTTTTGTCAGCATAGTCTCTAATATCTGCTTAGCCTAAGCAATCTTAAACCTCATCTTATATTACCTATTCTACTCTTAAGAATGGGTAAAACATTAACCATTGCCTTAATGATTTCAGATATGTTTCATTTGGACATCTACTAAATCATCTCAGACAGCATATTTTTATTTGCATACAACATAGCTTAATTTCTTGGAGAAAGCCGTAACTTTCCCAGCTAGCCAAAAGAATTTATTTATCCCCGATTGGATGAAATTTGCTACAAAAATCTTCACAATGAAAGTCATTGGTCACAGAATCACAGATTTGGAGGCGGCAACTAACAATTAAATCAAGCATCCTGTTCAGAACACACATTCAAATTACAGATAGTCCTCATTTAGCAACCATAATTGGGCCTGGCAACTCAGCTGTTAAGCAAAGTGGTTGCTAAGATTGTAACTGTGAGGGTTGGTTGTCCCAAAGGGTAAGAGTTGGGTAACTATGAGGGTTGGTTGCAAATTGTTATAACTGCAAAAATTCACTGAAAGTAAAACTCGTAATGCTTTTCCCAAAAGATGAGTGTCAAACCTCTGCACACATCCTCTGGAGTCCACTATCTCTGTATGTCAGTATCAAATTGCTCTTACATTATATTTCTTAATAATGAACTAAAACCAACCTCCCCGTAACTTAAATGGATTTTCCTGTATGCCGAGGTGACAAAGAATAAGCCTTGGCCTTCTTATCTATGACATTTTTATAAAGTATCTGAAGATTGCTATCATATCTATTCTTAGTTTTCTCTTTAAAACTAAATTCTTCAATTATTTCTATACCCTTGATCATGATTTTCTGAAACTTTTTTTTTTTGTCTCAATCCTTCTTGAAACATGAATTTCACAACTACACACTGTCCATAGTTGGGTCTAACTAACACAAAATAAAGAGAAAACATTCCTGGGATTTGATAAAAATCCTCCGTAGATACTGTCTAAAAACTATATTTACTTGTGTTGCAACCACGTTAAAAGTACACAATATTTTGGAACAAAAGTCCTGACAATTAAGTAAAGAGAGAAACAGCTTAATATATTCTAAGTTTTAGTGCCCATATCTACATGATTTGAAAAAGAATTTAAAAATAATTAATTTAAAAACTTTTAAATAGAAACTTTATAAAGTCAATAGTTCTAAGCTCTTTAATTGGAAGAGAAATCAGTTAGAGGTTTTATTCATCAAAGACATAAGGGCTTTTTAAAATGTGTTTAATATTTTCATGTTGTTCTGGTGTGGTTAATAAAAAATTAAAATATTAAAAATGGACATTCATTTTTCACTCTGACTAATGTGTTCTTTTTTCAAAAATAAACATATTTTATTTGAAAAAATATGCACAAAGCATTGTAATATAATTAATTTTGTTATGAAACTTGTCCTTGATTACAGATTTTAACTCATAGTTATGATTATTTCTTTTGCTTAAAGCATATGATATAGATCATTTAAAGTGTTGATGATGGAAGAAAGATAAAGCATCTGTAATAATCTCTTTCTCCCCCTTTTCTCCCCTCAGTATTGTTTAGCTGCTTAGATGTTTTTAACTTACAATTCAAATGTTGGATAGTAAATTGGTCTAAGATTCCGTAACAGAAATAACACAGAAATATAGAAAACATTCAATTAAATGTCAACTGTCTTGATGTAGCAGTGCAAAATTAAAAAACAACTAATGTCTTACAGGACAAGAAAGCTGAGTGTGCTAAAGATACCAGATGAAATCATACGGGGGGGGGGGGGGAGCCCTTTTACCTGAATCCTCCTGTGTAGTGCCTAGCCATCTCACTCTTACTTCCGGCAGAATGAGATTGGTTACAATTAAATACCTTCAAATGCAGCAGCTCCCATCCCCTTACACACACACACACACACACACACACACACAAATATTGCAGATTTCTTTGCCCCTCGAGAAAGACACTTCAAGCACCTCTGGGTTCCATCTCCCGAATCACTTCAAAGATTGTTCTGAATAATGAATGAAAAAAGAAAGAGTAGTTTGTCTAAATTCAATCCAAAATACAACTGCTAATCGTATAATTGTATTAGCGCAACTCCTGATTCTTTCCATATGTTGTTTACTGCCCCCTCCCTTCTTTGAAAAAACTGAGTGATTATGTTTTTGAGCTTACAGTGGAGATATACTCATTCATATATTTAAATCAAGAGGTCTTGAGCTCTCAGGCCCTGAGGTACAGTAATCAGCATCAGTTAAAATGGACCAGGAGATTACTTCCTCACTGTATGTGTGACAGTTTCTTGTCTTTTTTACATTAAATAAACGGAAAGCCTGTGCAGAAGGTGAGATATGTCTTTTGTCCACTGGCACTGTTCACTTCAGCCAAATTCCAGAAAGCACTCACAGTTACAAAGGCCGTTCCTCTAGAGAAGGAAAGCAGCAACTTCACCATTTCAACTCTGGGAAAATATGGGGATTCTAAGACAGGCAACACCGGCTTCGTCCCCTTGTAACTCCCCTATTTTCCTCCAGTTATTGCCTGTTCACACAAATATGTTAGGAAAGCATGGCAAGATACCTAACAGGACGCTTTTTCATTGGAACCCCAATGAACCCACTCTTGGGGAGCCCACTCCCCACCTCGGGAAAATGCCAGCTGGATTTCACACACACAACTTATGCTCACAGCTGTGCAGCTGTTGAGTAAACCCGTTGGAGGAGAATGTTCTGGGGTCTTCAATACAGGTAGTCCTCGACTTACAACAATTCATTTAATGACCATTCGAAGTTACAACGGCCCTGAAAAAAGTGACCTATGACCATTTTTCACACTTACGACCACTGTAGCATCCCCGTGGTCAGGTGATCTTACATTCGGATGCTTTGACAACTGACTCACATTTATGATGGTTGCAGTGTCCCAGAGTCACATGATCCCCGCTTGAGACCTTCTGACACACAAAGTCAATGGGGAAGCCAGATTCACTTAACAACCGTGTTACTCATTTAACAACTGCCCTTAACCAATGTTGCAAGAAACGTGGCAAAATGGGGCAAAACTCGCTTAACAACTGTCTCACCTAACAACATAAACGTTGGGCCCAACTGTGGTCGCAAGGTGAGGACTATCTGTACCCGTCGGTTCCACACCAGCTCTGTCGACCCTTCCACCGCCCGGCCACGACCTTATGGTGACCAACCAGCCCTGCCTCGGTTCACGCTTTGCTTGTAAACAACTTCTCACCACCCCGTGCCTGGACGCTCGAGGGATGGGGAGAGAGGGAGAGATGGAAAGAGAGAGAGAGAGAGAGATGGGCGGACTGGCACAGGCGAGCGGGAAGCAGGTGACACAGCAAGGATGCCGCTGAAGCGGAGCGGGGGGCAGGCAACGCCAGCCAGCTTTCCTTTTGCGAAGAGGGGAAGGGGGGGCATGCGTGAGGGTGAGCCCCCCCACACACACACACACAGTCCGGAGTTGCCCACCCGCTTCCCGAGTCACCTGGATGTGGCAGGAGATCTCCGAGTCGTCCAACAGACGGATTGTGCATTTCATCTCCTGGCTCAACGACCTGATGCTCGAGCTCCGGAACCGGATCATTTTCATGGTCCTTCTGCCCCCTCGCCTCACGCACTCGCAGGGAGCGAACATGCACCGCAATCCCGAACTGGGGGCCGGAGACCAGCCCTGCCGCTGCTTCGGCCCCTCCTGGCCGGGAGGGAAACCCCGAAAAAGGGAACGACCCAACGCCCGCCTCGTGGGCCGGCGGGCAACTCAGCCCCGAGGAGGCGGCGTCGGCTCCCGCTGCTGCTGCTGCTGCTGCTGTTGCTGGGCGAACATCCTGGGGAGGGAGGGAGGAGGAAGAGGAGGAGGAGGAAGGGGCTGCTTCGCTTGCTTCGCCGAAGGCGGCGAGTCCACCTCTCGCGCTACGGAGGGCCGCCACCGTAAAACTGCCGGGGAAGGCGCGTGGCCGCGGCACGCGCAAGCTCTGGCGGTGGTGTTGGGGGTAGGGGGGGAGGCTGTGCCTTGGGGGCGCGAGAGGCGACTTGCTGGCGAGGCTCCTGCTGGCTGCGCAGCTGCGTCAGGCTCCGCGCTGCTCTCCTCTCCCGCCTCAGCAGCAGCAGCAGCAGCATCCTCGGCTCGTCGCTGCCCCTCCCGCAGTCGCATTCCCTCCCGCCTTCTCGCGAACCTCCGGCGCTTTTCCCCTGCTTGCTTGCCTGCTTTCCCCACTCTCTTCCCCGTTTGCCTTTTTTTTCCCCATGCGCCCTTAGCCGTCTTCTTTTCCATTCACCCACCCGGTTGTCCGGGCTGCTTTCCAACGAAGCTTCGTTCAGAAAAGGTTTGGGGGGGGGGGTCCAGACAGCCCTGCCCTGCCATTAGTAACCAGTGTTTTCCCACGCGTCTTGCCTCTTTATCTTTGTGTGGTAAAAAAATCGGGGTGCGATGGAAGGGACAAGTCCGCCGTCGTTATAATAGATGACCTCTTAAAGAAAAAACAACTCTTGATCATCTTTCTTCTATTCTCTCCCTGGCCTCAAGTGTGCTTTTCTTCCCCTTTTCTATCACACAAATATCCTTCATTTTCCCTTTCTTTCTTCTTTCCAGTTCCCCTTTCCGCCCCATTTGCTTCTCACTTCGGTGCTTCCAAAGAAGAGTATTATTGTGCGGTTGCCGTGACTTAATTTAATTTCACAACGCCTTCTGCTTATTTATTTATTTATTTATTGGTTCGATTTATATGCCGCCCTTCTCCGGAGACTCAGGGCGGCTTACAATGCGTTAAGCAATAGCCTTCATACTTTTGTATATACCTGCTTAGTGGGGCTTTGCCCCCCCCCCAAGCGGTGTTCTTTTTTTTTATACAAAATCAGCTTCAGTTTATTGCCCCCACAATCCGGGTCCTCATGTTACCTACCTGGAAAGGATGGAAGGCCAAGTCAACCTTGAGCCTGGTGAGATTTGAACTTGCAGTAATTGCAGGCAACTGGTGTTACTTAACAGCACATTAGTATGCTGCGCCACTAAGGCTCTACTGCTTGTACTGCTTCTAATCTTTGTTTGCTTTCTTATACCTTTTTCCCCCCTTAATACAAACATGGATTGAAGAGGGAAATATGGCAGAGCTGCCCACCTGCAGAAGGGACTTTGGTTGATAGTGCAAGGTGCCATCTATCCATAGAAGGATATTTCCTTATACGATTGCCCTTTCCTCCTTTTCCATCACATCCTCTCATCATGATTTTATGAGATGATGAAGATCATGACTCTTATTATTTTCCGTCTTGGCATTTGTCAATTTTTCCTACAGTTTTTATGTAGGGCAATAATGCCAAATGGAGCAGGGTGCATCATAAGAAGGCCAGGGCCTGGAGTTTCTTGGCGGGGGGGATGGGCAGGTCATTACTCTGATTAACAGTTGAGGCATTTCTGCACTGCTGAAATAAAGAGCTGTCAATCTATCGATCCAGGTCCATTTATGAATTAGCATTGAAGTATACATGTGGCTCAGTGGCTAAGACATTGAGCTTTTCAATCGAAAGGTCGGCAGTTCAACTGTTTGAATCGGGTGGGCTCTACTTACCTTTACTACTGGTTCGCAATGGGGCCGTGTGTGCGAGTCAAGTTAGATGATGTTGGGGTCAGTGGGAGGAGCTTCCCTCCGGTTTTACTACCGGTTTTATAGAACCGGTCCGAACCAGGGGCAACCCACCACTGATTTGAATCCCTAGTGCCACGTAACGGGATGAGCTCCCGTTACTTGTCCCAGTTTCTGCCAACCTAGCAGTTCGAAAGCACATAAAAAAATGCAAGTAGAAAAATGGGGACTTCGGCGGGAAGGTAACAGCGTTCCGTGCCCCTTT
Organism: Pantherophis guttatus; assembly: GCF_059756535.1. NCBI lineage: Eukaryota > Metazoa > Chordata > Lepidosauria > Squamata > Colubridae > Pantherophis > Pantherophis guttatus. The sequence continues at coordinate 64,310,464 of NC_142064.1, read as the reverse complement.
GGCGTTTAGTCACATGACCACAGAGACATCTTCGGACAGCGCTGGCTCTTTGGCTTTGAAATGGAGATGAGCACCACCCCCTAGAGTCAGGAACAACTAGCACATATGTGCGAGAGGAACCTTTACCTTATGTATGCCACATGACTTTGCTGGGCCACGATTGATCTTTATCCTACCTTTATTGCCTCTTGGATTATTGAAATCTTCCAACCTCCTTCAGAGGTATTGGGGTAATAAATGTATGCCTTGAGGCATACATTGAATAGTGTCAGACTAAGGGAGAAAATACTCCTAGGGTCCTAGTGAAGATGAGAATGTTGTCCAAATATACTAGAACCCCCTTATACAGATGATCATGCAATTTATTAACTGCATGAAATCGTTTATTAACTGCATGAAACCACTCCCTGCAGTCCGAAAAGCCTGGCTGCCTCATGGAATGGACATGAAATGAAGGCAACATCCTGAGAACAAAGCTGAAAAGTGTTACCAGATAATGTTTATGCCTTAGTTAGGAACAATGAGAATTGGGCCTTGGAGAAAATATAGCCTCTTTGCTAAATTTCTTCAATTATCACTAGTTTAGAAGATTCTGGAGAAACATAGTGTAGTGAAAACTGGGAAAGTTAGTTGGTGTTGTTTGTGAAATACTTTAAGCCCCTTCTCCAGCTTTTATTCAAAATGTGGGTATTGTTCCTCTTACTTTGCTCATTTATCCTTTATGTTCCAAAATTTTTTATTTCCTCCAGGCCTTTAATTTTTGATATTATTTCCCTCTTGCAGAATAGTTTTTAACCCTTTTATTGATTTTAATTTCATATTAAAAGAAAAGGGTTGTTGCAATTTATTGGAGGACAATTTAACATTGACTTTTTAAAACATTTTTTTATTGTCCTTGCCTTCTTTGTTCTTCATTTTTTTCTGTTTTTCTCTCGTCTTTACTGTTACCCATTGCCCTATGTATCCAAGAAGCAGCTTAACAGATATCACATACAATACACTTGGCAGCTGTCAGGGTCAAGCTTTTCCCAGTTCCTAAAAATGTCTTGTTCTGCCAAGTGGAGGATGTAAATCTTGATAATATTAGCTTCTTGGCGCCTTTTTTTGGCACCCAAATCAGGCTTCAGTGAATGGGGTCAAAGCATTCTATTGTGAATACTCAGCTGTTACCTTACCAACCTATGGCAAAGGGTTAGAATATAAAGAATAGATGAAGAATTGTGCTAGTTTAGTGCACTTTCTTTCATCTTACAGGCAGAAAAAATATATGCTAAATAATTAAGCCCTTCCATAAACAT